>NW_026973900.1:460000-760000 GCF_034640455.1 Diachasmimorpha longicaudata | reverse complement strand
GAAGAAAACGATGTTGCATCAGTTTCCTTGGTTATTCGACGTGCTGAAACCGAATATGATGCCAGATTTTGTCTAGGTGCAGCCAAAAAAAAGTGATTCCCACGATGTCGTAAAAACGCATATGTATAATCGACTTTTTCTCGAAGACAAATCGTTCAAACGCAAACTTAGCGCATTGCACTCGTGTAGTTCGACGAGACGAAGCCATTGCACGCGGTTTCATCGGCCTACGACAATGTGTACTCAAGTTATATGCCATCATATCGAACACGAATATCAACTTCTATGATTGAGTTTTTCGTGAGCTGTGGTCGCGAAGAAAACGATGTTGCATCAGTTTCCTTGGTTATTCGACTTGCTGAAACCGAATATGATGCCAGATTTTGTCTAGGTGCAGCCAAAAAAAAGTGATTTCCACGATGTCGTAAAAACGGATATGTATAATCGACTTTTTCTTGAAAACAAATCGTTAAAACGCAAACTTAGCGCATTGCACTCGTGTAGTTCGACGAGACGAAGCTATTGCACGCGGTTTCATCGGCCTACGACAATGTGTACTCAAGTTATATGCCATCATATCGAACACGAATATCAACTTCTATGATTGAGTTTTTCGTGAGCTGTGGTCGCGAAGAAAACGATGTTGCATCAGTTTCCTTGGTTATCCGACGTGCTGAGACCGAATATGATGCCAGATTTTGTCTAGGTGCGGCCAAAAAAAAGTGATTCCCACGATGTCGTAAAAACGGATATGTATAATCGACTTTTTCTCGAAGACAAATCGTTAAAACGCAAACTTAGCGCATTGCACTCGTGTAGTTCGACGAGACGAAGCTATTGCACGCGGTTTCATCGGCCTACGACAATGTGTACTCAAGTTATATGCCATCATATCGAACGCGAATATCAACTTCTATGATTGAGTTTTTCGTGAGCTGTGGTCGCGAAGAAAACGATGTTGCATCAGTTTCCTTGGTTATTCGACGTGCTGAAACCGAATATGATGCCAGATTTTGTCTAGGTGCAGCCAAAAAAAAGTGATTCCCACGATGTCGTAAAAACGCATATGTATAATCGACTTTTTCTCGAAGACAAATCGTTCAAACGCAAACTTAGCGCATTGCACTCGTGTAGTTCGACGAGACGAAGCTATTGTACGCGGTTTCATCGGCCTACGACAATGTGTACTAAAGTTATATGCCATCATATCAAACACGAATATCAACTTCTATGATTGAGTTTTTCGTGAGCTGTGGTCGCGAAGAAAACGATGTTGCATCAGTTTCCTTGGTTATTCGACGTGCTGAAACCGAATATGATGTCAGATTTTGTCTAGGTGCAGCCAAAAAAAAGTGATTCCCACGATGTCGTAAAAACGGATATGTATAATCGACTTTTTCTCGAAGACAAATCGTTAAAACGCAAACTTAGCGCATTGCACTCGTGTAGTTCGACGAGACGAAGCGATTGCACGCGGTTTCATCGGCCTACGACAATGTGTACTCAAGTTATATGCCATCATATCGAACACGAATATCAACTTCTATGATTGAGTTTTTCGTGAGCTGTGGTCGCGAAGAAAACGATGTTGCATCAGTTTCCTTGGTTATCCGACGTGCTGAAACCGAATATGATGCCAGATTTTGTCTAGGTGCAGCCAAAAAAAAGTGATTCCCACGATGTCGTAAAAACGCATATGTATAATCGACTTTTTCTCGAAGACAAATCGTTCAAACGCAAACTTAGCGCATTGCACTCGTGTAGTTCGTCGAGACGAAGCTATTGCACGCGGTTTCATCGGCCTACGACAATGTGTACTAAAGTTATATGCCATCATATCGAACGCGAATATCAACTTCTATGATTGAGTTTTTCGTGAGCTGTCGTCGCGAAGAAAACGATGTTGCATCAGTTTCCATGGTTATTCGACGTGCTGAAACCGAATATGATGTCAGATTTAGTGTAGGTGCAGCCAAAAAAAAGTGATTCCCACGATGTCGTACAAATGCATATGTATAATCGACTTTTTCTCGAAGACAAATCGTTCAAACGCAAACTTAGCGCATTGCACTGGTGTAGTTCGACGAGACGAAGCTATTGCACGCGGTTTCATCGGCCTACGACCATGTGTACTCAAGTTATATGCCATCATATCGAACACGAATATCAACTTCTATGATTGAGTTTTTCGTGAGCTGTGGTCGCGAAGAAAACGATGTTGCATCAGTTTCCTTGGTTATGCGACGTGCTGAAACCGAATATGATGCCAGATTTTGTCTAGGTGCAGCCAAAAAAAAGTGATTTCCACGATGTCGTAAAAACGCATATGTAAAATCGACTTTTTCTCGAAGACAAATCGTTCAAACGCAAACTTAGCGCATTGCACTCGTGTAGTTCGACGAGACGAAGCTATTGCACGCGGTTTCATCGGCCTACGACAATGTGTACTCAAGTTATATGCCATCATATCGAACGCGGATATCAACTTCTATGTTTGAGTTTTTCGTGAGCTGTGGTCGCGAAGAAAACGATGTTGCATCAGTTTCCTTGGTTATTCGACGTGCTGAAACCGAATATGATGCCAGATTTTGTCTAGGTGCAGCCAAAAAAAAGTGATTCCCACGATGTCGTAAAAACGCATATGTATAATCGACTTTTTCTCGAAGACAAATCGTTCAAACGCAAACTTAGCGCATTGCACTCGTGTAGTTCGACGAGACGAAGCTATTGCACGCGGTTTCATCGGCCTACGACAATGTGTACTAAAGTTATATGCCATCATATCGAACGCGAATATCAACTTCTATGATTGAGTTTTTCGTGAGCTGTCGTCGCGAAGAAAACGATGTTGCATCAGTTTCCTTGGTTATTCGACGTGCTGAAACCGAATATGATGCCAGATTTTGTCTAGGTGCAGCCAAAAAAAAGTGATTCCCACGATGTCGTAAAAACGCATATGTAAAATCGACTTTTTCTCGAAGACAAATCGTTCAAACGCAAACTTAGCGCATTGCACTCGTGTAGTTCGACGAGACGAAGCTATTGCACGCGGTTTCATCGGCCTACGACAATGTGTACTAAAGTTATATGCCATTATATCGAACGCGAATATCAACTTCTATGATTGAGTTTTTCGTGAGCTGTCGTCGCGAAGAAAACGATGTTGCATCAGTTTCCATGGTTATTCGACGTGCTGAAACCGAATATGATGTCAGATTTAGTCTAGGTGCAGCCAAAAAAAAGTGATTCCCACGATGTCGTACAAACGCATATGTATAATGCAATTTTTCTCGAAGACAAATCGGTCAAACGCAAACTTAGCGCATTGCACTCGTGTAGTTCGACGAGACGAAGCTATTGCACGCGGTTTCATCGGTCTACGACAATGTGTACTCAAGTTATATGCCATCATATCGAACGCGAATATCAACTTCTATGATTGAGTTTTTCGTGAGCTGTGGTCGCGAAGAAAACGATGTTGCATCAGTTTCCTTGGTTATTCGACGTGCTGAAACCGAATATGATGCCAGATTATGTCTAGGTGCAGCCAAAAAAAAGTGATTCCCACGATGTCGTACAAACGCATATGTATAATCGACTTTTTCTCGAAGACAAATCGTTCAAACGCAAACTTAGCGCATTGCACTCGTGTAGTTCGACGAGACGAAGCTATTGCACGCGGTTTCATCGGCCTACGACAATGTGTACTCAAGTTATATGCCATCATATCGAACGCGGATATCAACTTCTATGTTTGAGTTTTTCGTGAGCTGTGGTCGCGAAGAAAACGATGTTGCATCAGTTTCCTTGGTTATTCGACGTGCTGAAACCGAATATGATGCCAGATTTTGTCTAGGTGCAGCCAAAAAAAAGTGATTCCCACGATGTCGTAAAAACGCATATGTATAATCGAATTTTTCTCGAAGACAAATCGGTCAAACGCAAACTTAGCGCATTGCACTCGTGTAGTTCGACGAGACGAAGCTATTGCACGCGGTTTCATCGGTCTACGACAATGTGTACTCAAGTTATATGCCATCATATCGAACGCGAATATCAACTTCTATGATTGAGTTTTTCGTGAGCTGTGGTCGCGAAGAAAACGATGTTGCATAAGTTTCCTTGGTTATTCGACGTGCTGAAACCTAATATGATGCCAGATTTTGTCTAGGTGCAGCCAAAAAAAAGTGATTCCCACGATGTCGTAAAAACGCATATGTATAATCGACTTTTTCTCGAAGACAAATCGTTCAAACGCAAACTTAGCGCATTGCACTCGTGTAGTTCGACGAGACGAAGCTATTGCACGCGGTTTCATCGGCCTACGACAATGTGTACTCAAGTTATATGCCATCATATCGAACACGAATATCAACTTCTATGATTGAGTTTTTCGTGAGCTGTGGTCGCGAAGAAAACGATGTTGCATCAGTTTCCTTGGTTATTCGACGTCCTGAAACCGAATATGATGCCAGATTTTGTCTAGGTACAGCCAAAAAAAAGTGATTCCCACGATGTCGTAAAAACGCATATGTATAATCGACTTTTTCTCGAAGACAAATCGTTCAAACGCAAACTTAGCGCATTGCACTCGTGTAGTTCGACGAGACGAAGCTATTGCACGCGGTTTCATCGGCCTACGACAATGTGTACTAAAGTTATATGCCATCATATCGAACGCGAATATCAACTTCTATGATTGAGTTTTTCGTGAGCTGTCGTCGCGAAGAAAACGATGTTGCATCAGTTTCCATGGTTATTCGACGTGCTGAAACCGAATATGATGTCAGATTTAGTCTAGGTGCAGCCAAAAAAAAGTGATTCCCACGATGTCGTACAAACGCATTTGTATAATCGATTTTTTCTCGAAGACAAATCGTTCAAACGCAAACTTAGCGCATTGCACTCGTGTAGTTCGACGAGACGAAACTATTGCACGCGGTTTCATCGGCCTACGACAATGTGTACTCAAGTTATATGCCATCATATCGAACACGAATATCAACTTCTATGATTGAGTTTTTCGTGAGCTGTGGTCGCGAAGAAAACGATGTTGCATCAGTTTCCTTGGTTATTCGACGTGCTGAAACCGAATATGATGTCAGATTTGGTCTAGGTGTAGCCAAAAAAAAGTGATTCCCACGATGTCGTAAAAACGCATATGTATAATCGACTTTTTCTCGAAGACAAATCGTTCAAACGCAAACTTAGCGCATTGCACTCGTGTAGTTCGACGAGACGAAGCTATTGCACGCGGTTTCATCGGTCTACGACAATGTGTACTCAAGTTATATGCCATCATATCGAACGCGAATATCAACTTCTATGATTGAGTTTTTCGTGAGCTGTGGTCGCGAAGAAAACGATGTTGCATCAGTTTCCTTGGTTATTCGACGTGCTGAAACCGAATATGATGCCAGATTATGTCTAGGTGCAGCCAAAAAAAAGTGATTCCCACGATGTCGTACAAACGCATATGTATAATCGACTTTTTCTCGAAGACAAATCGTTCAAACGCAAACTTAGCGCATTGCACTCGTGTAGTTCGACGAGACGAAACTATTGCACGCGGTTTCATCGGCCTACGACAATGTGTACTCAAGTTATATGCCATCATATCGAACAGGAATATCAACTTCTATGATTGAGTTTTTCGTGAGCTGTGGTCGCGAAGAAAACGATGTTGCATCAGTTTCCTTGGTTATTCGACTTGCTGAAACCGAATATGATGCCAGATTTTGTCTAGGTGCAGCCAAAAAAAAGTGATTTCCACGATGTCGTAAAAACGGATATGTATAATCGCCTTTTTCTTGAAGACAAATCGTTAAAACGCAAACTCAGCGCATTGCACTCGTGTAGTTCGACGAGACGAAGCTATTGCACGCGGTTTCATCGGCCTACGACAATGTGTACTAAAGTTATATGCCATCATATCGAACGCGAATATCAACTTCTATGATTGAGTTTTTCGTGAGCTGTGGTCGCGAAGAAAACGATGTTGCATCAGTTTCCTTGGTTATTCGACGTGCTGAAACCGAATATGATGCCAGATTTTGTCTAGGTGCAGCCAAAAAAAAGTGATTCCCACGATGTCGTAAAAACGCATATGTATAATCGACTTTTTCTCGAAGACAAATCGTTCAAACGCAAACTTAGCGCATTGCACTCGTGTAGTTCGACGAGACGAAGCCATTGCACGCGGTTTCATCGGCCTACGACAATGTGTACTCAAGTTATATGCCATCATATCGAACACGAATATCAACTTCTATGATTGAGTTTTTCGTGAGCTGTGGTCGCGAAGAAAACGATGTTGCATCAGTTTCCTTGGTTATTCGACGTGCTGAAACCGAATATGATGTCAGATTTTGTCTAGGTGCAGCCAAAAAAAAAGTGATTCCCACGATGTCGTAAAAACGGATATGTATAATCGAATTTTTCTCGAAGACAAATCGTTCAAACGCAAACTTAGCGCATTGCACTCGTGTAGTTCGACGAGACGAAGCTATTGCACGCGGTTTCATCGGCCTACGACAATGTGTACTCAAGTTATATGCCATCATATCGAACAGGAATATCAACTTCTATGATTGAGTTTTTCGTGAGCTGTGGTCGCGAAGAAAACGATGTTGCATCAGTTTCCTTGGTTATTCGACGTGCTGAAACCGAATATGATGCCAGATTTTGTCTAGGTGCAGCCAAAAAAAAGTGATTCCCACGATGTCGTAAAAACGCATATGTATAATCGACTTTTTCTCGAAGACAAATCGTTCAAACGCAAACTTAGCGCATTGCACTCGTGTAGTTCGACGAGATGAAGCTATTGCACGCGGTTTCATCGGCCTACGACAATGTGTACTCAAGTTATATGCCATCATATCGAACGCGAATATCAACTTCTATGATTGAGTTTTTCGTGAGCTGTGGTCGCGAAGAAAACGATGTTGCATCAGTTTCCTTGGTTATTCGACGTGCTGAAACCGAATATGATGCCAGATTTTGTCTAGGTGCAGCCAAAAAAAAGTGATTCCCACGATGTCGTAAAAACGGATATGTATAATCGACTTTTTCTCGAAGACAAATCGTTCAAACGCAAACTTAGCGCATTGCACTCGTGTAGTTCGACGAGACGAAGCCATTGCACGCGGTCTCATCGGCCTACGACAATGTGTACTCAAGTTATATGCCATCATATCGAACACGAATATCAACTTCTATGATTGAGTTTTTCGTGAGCTGTGGTCGCGAAGAAAATGATGTTGCATCAGTTTCCTTGGTTATTCGACGTGCTGAAACCGAATATGATGCCAGATTTTGTCTAGGTGCAGCCAAAAAAAAGTGATTCCCACGATGTCGTAAAAACGCATATGTATAATCGACTTTTTCTCGAAGACAAATCGTTCAAACGCAAACTTAGCGCATTGCACTCGTGTAGTTCGACGAGACGAAGCTATTGCACGCGGTTTCATCGGCCTACCACAATGTGTACTCAAGTTATATGCCATCATATCGAACGCGAATATCAACTTCTATGATTGAGTTTTTCGTGAGCTGTGGTCGCGAAGAAAACGATGTTGCATCAGTTTCCTTGGTTATTCGACGTGCTGAAACCGAATATGATGCCAGATTTTGTCTAGGTGCAGCCAAAAAAAAGTGATTCCCACGATGTCGTAAAAACGCATATGTATAATCGACTTTTTCTCGAAGACAAATCGTTCAAACGCAAACTTAGCGCATTGCACTCGTGTAGTTCGACGAGACGAAGCTATTGCACGCCGTTTCATCGGCCTACGACAATGTGTACTAAAGTTATATGCCATCATATCGAACACGAATATCAACTTCTATGATTGAGTTTTTCGTGAGCTGTGGTCGCGAAGAAAACGATGTTGCATCAGTTTCCTTGGTTATTCGACGTGCTGAAACCGAATATGATGCCAGATTTTGTCTAGGTGCAGTCAAAAAAAAGGGATTCCCACGATGTCGTAAAAACGCATATGTATAATCGACTTTTTCTCGAAGACAAATCGTTCAAACGCAAACTTAGCGCATTGCACTCGTGTAGTTCGACGAGACGAAGCCATTGCACGCGATTTCATCGGCCTACGACAATGTGTACTCAAGTTATATGCCATCATATCGAACACGAATATTAACTTCTATGATTGAGTTTTTCGTGAGCTGTGGTCGCGAAGAAAACGATGTTGCATCAGTTTCCTTGGTTATTCGACTTGCTGAAACCGAATCTGATGCCAGATTTTGTCTAGGTGCAGCCAAAAAAAAGTGATTTCCACGATGTCGTAAAAACGGATATGTATAATCGACTTTTTCTTGAAGACAAATCGTTAAAACGCAAACTCAGCGCATTGCACTCGTGTAGTTCGACGAGACGAAGCTATTGCACGCGGTTTCATCGGCCTACGACAATGTGTACTAAAGTTATATGCCATCATATCGAACGCGAATATCAACTTCTATGATTGAGTTTTTCGTGAGCTGTGGTCGCGAAGAAAACGATGTTGCATCAGTTTCCTTGGTTATTCGACGTGCTGAAACCGAATATGATGCCAGATTTTGTCTAGGTGCAGCCAAAAAAAAGTGATTCCCACGATGTCGTAAAAACGCATATGTATAATCGACTTTTTCTCGAAGACAAATCGTTCAAACGCAAACTTAGCGCATTGCACTCGTGTAGTTCGACGAGACGAAGCTATTGCACGCGGTTTCATCGGCCTACCACAATGTGTACTCAAGTTATATGCCATCATATCGAACACGAATATCAACTTCTATGATTGAGTTTTTCGTGAGCTGTGGTCGCGAAGAAAACGATGTTGCATCAGTTTCCTTGGTTATGCGACGTGCTGAAACCGAATATGATGCCAGATTTTGTCTAGGTGCAGCCAAAAAAAAGTGATTCCCACGATGTCGTAAAAACGCATATGTAAAATCGACTTTTTCTCGAAGACAAATCGTTCAAACGCAAACTTAGCGCATTGCACTCGTGTAGTTCGACGAGACGAAGCTATTGCACGCGGTTTCATCGGTCTACGACAATGTGTACTCAAGTTATATGCCATCATATCGAACGCGAATATCAACTTCTATGATTGAGTTTTTCGTGAGCTGTGGTCGCGAAGAAAACGATGTTGCATAAGTTTCCTTGGTTATTCGACGTGCTGAAACCG
The DNA here is from genome assembly GCF_034640455.1 of Diachasmimorpha longicaudata. Classification (NCBI taxonomy): domain Eukaryota; kingdom Metazoa; phylum Arthropoda; class Insecta; order Hymenoptera; family Braconidae; genus Diachasmimorpha; species Diachasmimorpha longicaudata. The sequence goes on along the minus strand of NW_026973900.1, from coordinate 750,812 downwards.
AATATGATGCCAGATTTTGTCTAGGTGCAGCCAAAAAAAAGTGATTCCCACGATGTCGTAAAAACGCATATGTATAATCGACTTTTTCTCGAAGACAAATCGTTCAAACGCAAACTTAGCGCATTGCACTCGTGTAGTTCGACGAGACGAAGCTATTGCACGCGGTTTCATCGGCCTACGACAATGTGTACTCAAGTTATATGCCATCATATCGAACACGAATATCAACTTCTATGATTGAGTTTTTCGTGAGCTGTGGTCGCGAAGAAAACGATGTTGCATCAGTTTCCTTGGTTATTCGACGTCCTGAAACCGAATATGATGCCAGATTTTGTCTAGGTGCAGCCAAAAAAAAGTGATTCCCACGATGTCGTAAAAACGCATATGTATAATCGACTTTTTCTCGAAGACAAATCGTTCAAACGCAAACTTAGCGCATTGCACTCGTGTAGTTCGACGAGACGAAGCTATTGCACGCGGTTTCATCGGCCTACGACAATGTGTACTAAAGTTATATGCCATCATATCGAACGCGAATATCAACTTCTATGATTGAGTTTTTCGTGAGCTGTCGTCGCGAAGAAAACGATGTTGCATCAGTTTCCATGGTTATTCGACGTGCTGAAACCGAATATGATGTCAGATTTAGTCTAGGTGCAGCCAAAAAAAAGTGATTCCCACGATGTCGTACAAACGCATTTGTATAATCGATTTTTTCTCGAAGACAAATCGTTCAAACGCAAACTTAGCGCATTGCACTCGTGTAGTTCGACGAGACGAAACTATTGCACGCGGTTTCATCGGCCTACGACAATGTGTACTCAAGTTATATGCCATCATATCGAACACGAATATCAACTTCTATGATTGAGTTTTTCGTGAGCTGTGGTCGCGAAGAAAACGATGTTGCATCAGTTTCCTTGGTTATTCGACGTGCTGAAACCGAATATGATGTCAGATTTGGTCTAGGTGTAGCCAAAAAAAAGTGATTCCCACGATGTCGTAAAAACGCATATGTATAATCGACTTTTTCTCGAAGACAAATCGTTCAAACGCAAACTTAGCGCATTGCACTCGTGTAGTTCGACGAGACGAAGCTATTGCACGCGGTTTCATCGGTCTACGACAATGTGTACTCAAGTTATATGCCATCATATCGAACGCGAATATCAACTTCTATGATTGAGTTTTTCGTGAGCTGTGGTCGCGAAGAAAACGATGTTGCATCAGTTTCCTTGGTTATTCGACGTGCTGAAACCGAATATGATGCCAGATTATGTCTAGGTGCAGCCAAAAAAAAGTGATTCCCACGATGTCGTACAAACGCATATGTATAATCGACTTTTTCTCGAAGACAAATCGTTCAAACGCAAACTTAGCGCATTGCACTCGTGTAGTTCGACGAGACGAAACTATTGCACGCGGTTTCATCGGCCTACGACAATGTGTACTCAAGTTATATGCCATCATATCGAACAGGAATATCAACTTCTATGATTGAGTTTTTCGTGAGCTGTGGTCGCGAAGAAAACGATGTTGCATCAGTTTCCTTGGTTATTCGACTTGCTGAAACCGAATATGATGCCAGATTTTGTCTAGGTGCAGCCAAAAAAAAGTGATTTCCACGATGTCGTAAAAACGGATATGTATAATCGCCTTTTTCTTGAAGACAAATCGTTAAAACGCAAACTCAGCGCATTGCACTCGTGTAGTTCGACGAGACGAAGCTATTGCACGCGGTTTCATCGGCCTACGACAATGTGTACTAAAGTTATATGCCATCATATCGAACGCGAATATCAACTTCTATGATTGAGTTTTTCGTGAGCTGTGGTCGCGAAGAAAACGATGTTGCATCAGTTTCCTTGGTTATTCGACGTGCTGAAACCGAATATGATGCCAGATTTTGTCTAGGTGCAGCCAAAAAAAAGTGATTCCCACGATGTCGTAAAAACGCATATGTATAATCGACTTTTTCTCGAAGACAAATCGTTCAAACGCAAACTTAGCGCATTGCACTCGTGTAGTTCGACGAGACGAAGCCATTGCACGCGGTTTCATCGGCCTACGACAATGTGTACTCAAGTTATATGCCATCATATCGAACACGAATATCAACTTCTATGATTGAGTTTTTCGTGAGCTGTGGTCGCGAAGAAAACGATGTTGCATCAGTTTCCTTGGTTATTCGACGTGCTGAAACCGAATATGATGCCAGATTTTGTCTAGGTGCAGCCAAAAAAAAGTGATTCCCACGATGTCGTAAAAACGCATATGTAAAATCGACTTTTTCTCGAAGACAAATCGTTCAAACGCAAACTTAGCGCATTGCACTCGTGTAGTTCGACGAGACGAAGCTATTGCACGCGGTTTCATCGGCCTACGACAATGTGTACTCAAGTTATATGCCATCATATCGAACAGGAATATCAACTTCTATGATTGAGTTTTTCGTGAGCTGTGGTCGCGAAGAAAACGATGTTGCATCAGTTTCCTTGGTTATTCGACGTGCTGAAACCGAATATGATGCCAGATTTTGTCTAGGTGCAGCCAAAAAAAAGTGATTCCCACGATGTCGTAAAAACGGATATGTATAATCGACTTTTTCTCGAAGACAAATCGTTCAAACGCAAACTTAGCGCATTGCACTCGTGTAGTTCGACGAGACGAAGCCATTGCACGCGATTTCATCGGCCTACGACAATGTGTACTCAAGTTATATGCCATCATATCGAACACGAATATCAACTTCTATGATTGAGTTTTTCGTGAGCTGTGGTCGCGAAGAAAACGATGTTGCATCAGTTTCCTTGGTTATTCGACGTGCTGAAACCGAATATGATGCCAGATTTTGTCTAGGTGCAGCCAAAAAAAAGTGATTCCCACGATGTCGTAAAAACGCATATGTATAATCGACTTTTTCTCGAAGACAAATCGTTCAAACGCAAACTTAGCGCATTGCACTCGTGTAGTTCGACGAGACGAAGCTATTGCACGCGGTTTCATCGGTCTACGACAATGTGTACTCAAGTTATATGCCATCATATCGAACACGAATATCAACTTCTATTATTGAGTTTTTCGTGAGCTGTGGTCGCGAAGAAAACGATGTTGCATCAGTTTCCTTGGTTATTCGACGTGCTGAAACCGAATATGATGCCAGATTTTGTCTAGGTGCAGCCAAAAAAAAGTGATTCCCACGATGTCGTAAAAACGCATATGTATAATCGACTTTTTCTCGAAGACAAATCGTTCAAACGCAAACTTAGCGCATTGCACTCGTGTAGTTCTACGAGACGAAGCCATTGCACGCGGTTTCATCGGCCTACAACAATGTGTACTCAAGTTATATGCCATCATATCGAACACGAATATCAACTTCTATGATTGAGTTTTTCGTGAGCTGTGGTCGCGAAGAAAACGATGTTGCATCAGTTTCCTTGGTTATTCGACGTGCTGAAACCGAATACGATGCCAGATTTTGTCTAGGTGCAGCCAAAAAAAAGGGATTCCCACGATGTCGTAAAAACGCATATGTATAATCGACTTTTTCTCGAAGACAAATTGTTCAAACGCAAACTTAGCGCATTGCACTCGTGTAGTTCGACGAGACGAAGCCATTGCACGCGATTTCATCGGCCTACGACAATGTGTACTCAAGTTATATGCCATCATATCGAACACGAATATGAACTTCTATGATTGAGTTTTTCGTGAGCTGTGGTCGCGAAGAAAACGATGTTGCATCAGTTTCCTTGGTTATTCGACGTGCTGAAACCGAATATGATGCCAGATTTTGTCTAGGTGCAGCCAAAAAAAAGTGATTCCCACGATGTCGTAAAAACGCATATGTAAAATCGACTTTTTCTCGAAGACAAATCGTTCAAACGCAAACTTAGCGCATTGCACTCGTGTAGTTCGACGAGACGAAGCTATTGCACGCGGTTTCATCGGCCTACCACAATGTGTACTCAAGTTATATGCCATCATATCGAACACGAATATCAACTTCTATGATTGAGTTTTTCGTGAGCTGTGGTCGCGAAGAAAACGATGTTGCATCAGTTTCCTTGGTTATGCGACGTGCTGAAACCGAATATGATGCCAGATTTTGTCTAGGTGCAGCCAAAAAAAAGTGATTCCCACGATGTCGTAAAAACGCATATGTAAAATCGACTTTTTCTCGAAGACAAATCGTTCAAACGCAAACTTAGCGCATTGCACTCGTGTAGTTCGACGAGACGAAGCTATTGCACGCGGTTTCATCGGTCTACGACAATGTGTACTCAAGTTATATGCCATCATATCGAACGCGAATATCAACTTCTATGATTGAGTTTTTCGTGAGCTGTGGTCGCGAAGAAAACGATGTTGCATAAGTTTCCTTGGTTATTCGACGTGCTGAAACCGAATATGATGCCAGATTTTGTCTAGGTGCAGCCAAAAAAAAGTGATTCCCACGATGTCGTAAAAACGCATATGTATAATCGACTTTTTCTCGAAGACAAATCGTTCAAACGCAAACTTAGCGCATTGCACTCGTGTAGTTCGACGAGACGAAGCTATTGCACGCGGTTTCATCGGCCTACGACAATGTGTACTCAAGTTATATGCCATCATATCGAACACGAATATCAACTTCTATGATTGAGTTTTTCGTGAGCTGTGGTCGCGAAGAAAACGATGTTGCATCAGTTTCCTTGGTTATTCGACGTCCTGAAACCGAATATGATGCCAGATTTTGTCTAGGTGCAGCCAAAAAAAAGTGATTCCCACGATGTCGTAAAAACGCATATGTATAATCGACTTTTTCTCGAAGACAAATCGTTCAAACGCAAACTTAGCGCATTGCACTCGTGTAGTTCGACGAGACGAAGCTATTGCACGCGGTTTCATCGGCCTACGACAATGTGTACTAAAGTTATATGCCATCATATCGAACGCGAATATCAACTTCTATGATTGAGTTTTTCGTGAGCTGTCGTCGCGAAGAAAACGATGTTGCATCAGTTTCCATGGTTATTCGACGTGCTGAAACCGAATATGATGTCAGATTTAGTCTAGGTGCAGCCAAAAAAAAGTGATTCCCACGATGTCGTACAAACGCATTTGTATAATCGATTTTTTCTCGAAGACAAATCGTTCAAACGCAAACTTAGCGCATTGCACTCGTGTAGTTCGACGAGACGAAACTATTGCACGCGGTTTCATCGGCCTACGACAATGTGTACTCAAGTTATATGCCATCATATCGAACACGAATATCAACTTCTATGATTGAGTTTTTCGTGAGCTGTGGTCGCGAAGAAAACGATGTTGCATCAGTTTCCTTGGTTATTCGACGTGCTGAAACCGAATATGATGTCAGATTTGGTCTAGGTGTAGCCAAAAAAAAGTGATTCCCACGATGTCGTAAAAACGCATATGTATAATCGACTTTTTCTCGAAGACAAATCGTTCAAACGCAAACTTAGCGCATTGCACTCGTGTAGTTCGACGAGACGAAGCTATTGCACGCGGTTTCATCGGTCTACGACAATGTGTACTCAAGTTATATGCCATCATATCGAACGCGAATATCAACTTCTATGATTGAGTTTTTCGTGAGCTGTGGTCGCGAAGAAAACGATGTTGCATCAGTTTCCTTGGTTATTCGACGTGCTGAAACCGAATATGATGCCAGATTATGTCTAGGTGCAGCCAAAAAAAAGTGATTCCCACGATGTCGTACAAACGCATATGTATAATCGACTTTTTCTCGAAGACAAATCGTTCAAACGCAAACTTAGCGCATTGCACTCGTGTAGTTCGACGAGACGAAACTATTGCACGCGGTTTCATCGGCCTACGACAATGTGTACTCAAGTTATATGCCATCATATCGAACAGGAATATCAACTTCTATGATTGAGTTTTTCGTGAGCTGTGGTCGCGAAGAAAACGATGTTGCATCAGTTTCCTTGGTTATTCGACTTGCTGAAACCGAATATGATGCCAGATTTTGTCTAGGTGCAGCCAAAAAAAAGTGATTTCCACGATGTCGTAAAAACGGATATGTATAATCGCCTTTTTCTTGAAGACAAATCGTTAAAACGCAAACTCAGCGCATTGCACTCGTGTAGTTCGACGAGACGAAGCTATTGCACGCGGTTTCATCGGCCTACGACAATGTGTACTAAAGTTATATGCCATCATATCGAACGCGAATATCAACTTCTATGATTGAGTTTTTCGTGAGCTGTGGTCGCGAAGAAAACGATGTTGCATCAGTTTCCTTGGTTATTCGACGTGCTGAAACCGAATATGATGCCAGATTTTGTCTAGGTGCAGCCAAAAAAAAGTGATTCCCACGATGTCGTAAAAACGCATATGTATAATCGACTTTTTCTCGAAGACAAATCGTTCAAACGCAAACTTAGCGCATTGCACTCGTGTAGTTCGACGAGACGAAGCCATTGCACGCGGTTTCATCGGCCTACGACAATGTGTACTCAAGTTATATGCCATCATATCGAACACGAATATCAACTTCTATGATTGAGTTTTTCGTGAGCTGTGGTCGCGAAGAAAACGATGTTGCATCAGTTTCCTTGGTTATTCGACGTGCTGAAACCGAATATGATGTCAGATTTTGTCTAGGTGCAGCCAAAAAAAAAGTGATTCCCACGATGTCGTAAAAACGGATATGTATAATCGAATTTTTCTCGAAGACAAATCGTTCAAACGCAAACTTAGCGCATTGCACTCGTGTAGTTCGACGAGACGAAGCTATTGCACGCGGTTTCATCGGCCTACGACAATGTGTACTCAAGTTATATGCCATCATATCGAACAGGAATATCAACTTCTATGATTGAGTTTTTCGTGAGCTGTGGTCGCGAAGAAAACGATGTTGCATCAGTTTCCTTGGTTATTCGACGTGCTGAAACCGAATATGATGCCAGATTTTGTCTAGGTGCAGCCAAAAAAAAGTGATTCCCACGATGTCGTAAAAACGGATATGTATAATCGACTTTTTCTCGAAGACAAATCGTTCAAACGCAAACTTAGCGCATTGCACTCGTGTAGTTCGACGAGACGAAGCCATTGCACGCGATTTCATCGGCCTACGACAATGTGTACTCAAGTTATATGCCATCATATCGAACACGAATATCAACTTCTATGATTGAGTTTTTCGTGAGCTGTGGTCGCGAAGAAAACGATGTTGCATCAGTTTCCTTGGTTATTCGACGTGCTGAAACCGAATATGATGCCAGATTTTGTCTAGGTGCAGCCAAAAAAAAGTGATTCCCACGATGTCGTATAAACGCATATGTATAATCGACTTTTTCTCGAAGACAAATCGTTCAAACGCAAACTTAGCGCATTGCACTCGTGTAGTTCGACGAGACGAAGCTATTGCACGCGGTTTCATCGGTCTACGACAATGTGTACTCAAGTTATATGCCATCATATCGAACACGAATATCAACTTCTATTATTGAGTTTTTCGTGAGCTGTGGTCGCGAAGAAAACGATGTTGCATCAGTTTCCTTGGTTATTCGACGTGCTGAAACCGAATATGATGCCAGATTTTGTCTAGGTGCAGCCAAAAAAAAGTGATTCCCACGATGTCGTAAAAACGCATATGTATAATCGACTTTTTCTCGAAGACAAATCGTTCAAACGCAAACTTAGCGCATTGCACTCGTGTAGTTCTACGAGACGAAGCCATTGCACGCGGTTTCATCGGCCTACAACAATGTGTACTCAAGTTATATGCCATCATATCGAACACGAATATCAACTTCTATGATTGAGTTTTTCGTGAGCTGTGGTCGCGAAGAAAACGATGTTGCATCAGTTTCCTTGGTTATTCGACGTGCTGAAACCGAATACGATGCCAGATTTTGTCTAGGTGCAGCCAAAAAAAAGTGATTCCCACGATGTCGTAAAAACGGATATGTATAATGGACTTTTTCTCGAAGACAAATCGTTCAAACGCAAACTTAGCGCATTGCACTCGTGTAGTTCGACGAGACGAAGCCATTGCACGCGGTCTCATCGGCCTACGACAATGTGTACTCAAGTTATATGCCATCATATCGAACACGAATATCAACTTCTATGATTGAGTTTTTCGTGAGCTGTGGTCGCGAAGAAAATGATGTTGCATCAGTTTCCTTGGTTATTCGACGTGCTGAAACCGAGTATGATGCCAGATTTTGTCTAGGTGCAGCCAAAAAAAAGTGATTCCCACGATGTCGTAAAAACGCATATGTATAATCGACTTTTTCTCGAAGACAAATCGTTCAAACGCAAACTTAGCGCATTGCACTCGTGTAGTTCGACGAGACGAAGCTATTGCACGCGGTTTCATCGGCCTACCACAATGTGTACTCAAGTTATATGCCATCATATCGAACGCGGATATCAACTTCTATGTTTGAGTTTTTCGTGAGCTGTGGTCGCGAAGAAAACGATGTTGCATAAGTTTCCTTGGTTATTCGACGTGCTGAAACCGAATATGATGCCAGATTTTGTCTAGGTGCAGCCAAAAAAAAGTGATTCCCACGATGTCGTAAAAACGCATATGTATAATCGACTTTTTCTCGAAGACAAATCGTTCAAACGCAAACTTAGCGCATTGCACTCGTGTAGTTCGACGAGACGAAGCTATTGCACGCGGTTTCATCGGCCTACGACAATGTGTACTCAAGTTATATGCCATCATATCGAACACAAATATCAACTTCTATGATTGAGTTTTTCGTGAGCTGTGGTCGCGAAGAAAACGATGTTGCATCAGTTTCCTTGGTTATTCGACGTCCTGAAACCGAATATGATGCCAGATTTTGTCTAGGTGCAGCCAAAAAAAAGTGATTCCCACGATGTCGTAAAAACGCATATGTATAATCGACTTTTTCTCGAAGACAAATCGTTCAAACGCAAACTTAGCGCATTGCACTCGTGTAGTTCGACGAGACGAAGCTATTGCACGCGGTTTCATCGGCCTACGACAATGTGTACTAAAGTTATATGCCATCATATCGAACGCGAATATCAACTTCTATGATTGAGTTTTTCGTGAGCTGTGGTCGCGAAGAAAACGATGTTGCATCAGTTTCCTTGGTTATTCGACGTGCTGAAACCGAATATGATGCCAGATTTTGTCTAGGTGCAGCCAAAAAAAAGTGATTCCCACGATGTCGTAAAAACGCATATGTAAAATCGACTTTTTCTCGAAGACAAATCGTTCAAACGCAAACTTAGCGCATTGCACTCGTGTAGTTCGACGAGACGAAGCTATTGCACGCGGTTTCATCGGCCTACGACAATGTGTACTAAAGTTATATGCCATCATATCGAACGCGAATATCAACTTCTATGATTGAGTTTTTCGTGAGCTGTCGTCGCGAAGAAAACGATGTTGCATCAGTTTCCATGGTTATTCGACGTGCTGAAACCGAATATGATGTCAGATTTAGTCTAGGTGCAGCCAAAAAAAAGTGATTCCCACGATGTCGTACAAACGCATATGTATAATCGACTTTTTCTCGAAGACAAATCGTTCAAACGCAAACTTAGCGCATTGCACTTGTGTAGTTCGACGAGACGAAGCTATTGCATGTGGTTTCATCGGCCTACGACAATGTGTACTCAAGTTATATGCCATCATATCGAACACGAATATCAACTTCTATGATTGAGTTTTTAGTGAGCTGTGGTCGCGAAGAAAACGATGTTGCATCAGTTTCCATGGTTATTCGACGTGCTGAAACCGAATATGATGTCAGATTTAGTCTAGGTGCAGCCAAAAAAAAGTGATTCCCACGATGTCGTACAAACGCATATGTATAATCGACTTTTTCTCGAAGACAAATCGTTCAAACGCAAACTTAGCGCATTGCACTTGTGTAGTTCGACGAGACGAAGCTATTGCATGCGGTTTCATCGGCCTACGACAATGTGTACTCAAGTTATATGCCATCATATCGAACACGAATATCAACTTCTATGATTGAGTTTTTAGTGAGCTGTGGTCGCGAAGAAAACGATGTTGCATCAGTTTTCTTGGTTATTCGACGTGCTGAAACCGAATATGATGTCAGATTTGGTCTAGGTGCAGCCAAAAAAAAGTGATTCCCACGATGTCGTAAAAACGCATATGTATAATCGACTTTTTCTCGAAGACAAATCGTTCAAACGCAAACTTAGCGCATTGCACTCGTGTAGTTCGACGAGACGAAGCCATTGCACGCGGTCTCATCGGCCTACGACAATGTGTACTCAAGTTATATGCCATCATATCGAACACGAATATCAACTTCTATGATTGAGTTTTTCGTGAGCTGTGGTCGCGAAGAAAATGATGTTGCATCAGTTTCCTTGTTTATTCGACGTGCTGAAACCGAATATGATGCCAGATTTTGTCTAGGTGCAGCCAAAAAAAGTGATTCCCACGATGTCGTAAAAACGCATATGTATAATCGACTTTTTCTCGAAGACAAATCGTTCAAACGCAAACTTAGCGCATTGCACTCGTGTAGTTCGACGAGACGAAGCTATTGCACGCGGTTTCATCGGCCTACCACAATGTGTACTCAAGTTATATGCCATCATATCGAACGCGAATATCAACTTCTATGATTGAGTTTTTCGTGAGCTGTGGTCGCGAAGAAAACGATGTTGCATCAGTTTCCTTGGTTATTCGACGTGCTGAAACCGAATATGATGCCAGATTTTGTCTAGGTGCAGCCAAAAAAAAGTGATTCCCACGATGTCGTAAAAACGCATATGTATAATCGACTTTTTCTCGAAGACAAGTCGTTCAAACGCAAACTTAGCGCATTGCACTCGTGTAGTTCGACGAGACGAAGCTATTGCACGCGGTTTCATCGGCCTACGACAATGTGTACTAAAGTTATATGCCATCATATCGAACACGAATATCAACTTCTATGATTGAGTTTTTCGTGAGCTGTGGTCGCGAAGAAAACGATGTTGCATCAGTTTCCTTGGTTATTCGACGTGCTGAAACCGAATATGATGCCAGATTTTGTCTAGGTGCAGCCAAAAAAAAGGGATTCCCACGATGTCGTAAAAACGCATATGTATAATCGACTTTTTCTCGAAGACAAATCGTTCAAACGCAAACTTAGCGCATTGCACTCGTGTAGTTCGACGAGACGAAGCCATTGCACGCGGTCTCATCGGCCTACGACAATGTGTACTCAAGTTATATGCCATCATATCGAACACGAATATCAACTTCTATGATTGAGTTTTTCGTGAGCTGTGGTCGCGAAGAAAACTATGTTGCATCAGTTTCCTTGGTTATTCGACGTGCTGAAACCGAATACGATGCCAGATTTTGTCTAGGTGCAGCCAAAAAAAAGGGATTCCCACGATGTCGTAAAAACGCATATGTATAATCGACTTTTTCTCGAAGACAAATTGTTCAAACGCAAACTTAGCGCATTGCACTCGTGTAGTTCGACGAGACGAAGCCATTGCACGCGATTTCATCGGCCTACGACAATGTGTACTCAAGTTATATGCCATCATATCGAACACGAATATGAACTTCTATGATTGAGTTTTTCGTGAGCTGTGGTCGCGAAGAAAACGATGTTGCATCAGTTTCCTTGGTTATTCGACTTGCTGAAACCGAATATGATGCCAGATTTTGTCTAGGTGCAGCCAAAAAAAAGTGATTTCCACGATGTCGTAAAAACGGATATGTATAATCGACTTTTTCTTGAAGACAAATCGTTAAAACGCAAACTCAGCGCATTGCACTCGTGTAGTTCGACGAGACGAAGCTATTGCACGCGGTTTCATCGGCCTACGACAATGTGTACTAAAGTTATATGCCATCATATCGAACGCGAATATCAACTTCTATGATTGAGTTTTTCCTGAGCTGTGGTCGCGAAGAAAACGATGTTGCATCAGTTTCCTTGGTTATTCGACGTGCTGAAACCGAATATGATGCCAGATTTTGTCTAGGTGCAGCCAAAAAAAAGTGATTCCCACGATGTCGTAAAAACGCATATGTATAATCGACTTTTTCTCGAAGACAAATCGTTCAAACGCAAACTTAGCGCATTGCACTCGTGTAGTTCGACGAGATGAAGATATTGCACGCGGTTTCATCGGCCTACGACAATGTGTACTCAAGTTATATGCCATCATATCGAACGCGAATATCAACTTCTATGATTGAGTTTTTCGTGAGCTGTGGTCGCGAAGAAAACGATGTTGCATCAGTTTCCTTGGTTATTCGACGTGCTCAAACCGAATATGATGCCAGATTTTGTCTAGGTGCAGCCAAAAAAAAGTGATTCCCACGATGTCGTAAAAACGGATATGTATAATGGACTTTTTCTCGAAGACAAATCGTTCAAACGCAAACTTAGCGCATTGCACTCGTGTAGTTCGACGAGACGAAGCCATTGCACGCGGTCTCATCGGCCTACGACAATGTGTACTCAAGTTATATGCCATCATATCGAACACGAATATCAACTTCTATGATTGAGTTTTTCGTGAGCTGTGGTCGCGAAGAAAATGATGTTGCATCAGTTTCCTTGGTTATTCGACGTGCTGAAACCGAGTATGATGCCAGATTTTGTCTAGGTGCAGCCAAAAAAAAGTGATTCCCACGATGTCGTAAAAACGCATATGTATAATCGACTTTTTCTCGAAGACAAATCGTTCAAACGCAAACTTAGCGCATTGCACTCGTGTAGTTCGACGAGACGAAGCTATTGCACGCGGTTTCATCGGCCTACCACAATGTGTACTCAAGTTATATGCCATCATATCGAACGCGGATATCAACTTCTATGTTTGAGTTTTTCGTGAGCTGTGGTCGCGAAGAAAACGATGTTGCATAAGTTTCCTTGGTTATTCGACGTGCTGAAACCGAATATGATGCCAGATTTTGTCTAGGTGCAGCCAAAAAAAAGTGATTCCCACGATGTCGTAAAAACGCATATGTATAATCGACTTTTTCTCGAAGACAAATCGTTCAAACGCAAACTTAGCGCATTGCACTCGTGTAGTTCGACGAGACGAAGCTATTGCACGCGGTTTCATCGGCCTACGACAATGTGTACTCAAGTTATATGCCATCATATCGAACACAAATATCAACTTCTATGATTGAGTTTTTCGTGAGCTGTGGTCGCGAAGAAAACGATGTTGCATCAGTTTCCTTGGTTATTCGACGTCCTGAAACCGAATATGATGCCAGATTTTGTCTAGGTGCAGCCAAAAAAAAGTGATTCCCACGATGTCGTAAAAACGCATATGTATAATCGACTTTTTCTCGAAGACAAATCGTTCAAACGCAAACTTAGCGCATTGCACTCGTGTAGTTCGACGAGACGAAGCTATTGCACGCGGTTTCATCGGCCTACGACAATGTGTACTAAAGTTATATGCCATCATATCGAACGCGAATATCAACTTCTATGATTGAGTTTTTCGTGAGCTGTGGTCGCGAAGAAAACGATGTTGCATCAGTTTCCTTGGTTATTCGACGTGCTGAAACCGAATATGATGCCAGATTTTGTCTAGGTGCAGCCAAAAAAAAGTGATTCCCACGATGTCGTAAAAACGCATATGTAAAATCGACTTTTTCTCGAAGACAAATCGTTCAAACGCAAACTTAGCGCATTGCACTCGTGTAGTTCGACGAGACGAAGCTATTGCACGCGGTTTCATCGGCCTACGACAATGTGTACTAAAGTTATATGCCATCATATCGAACGCGAATATCAACTTCTATGATTGAGTTTTTCGTGAGCTGTCGTCGCGAAGAAAACGATGTTGCATCAGTTTCCATGGTTATTCGACGTGCTGAAACCGAATATGATGTCAGATTTAGTCTAGGTGCAGCCAAAAAAAAGTGATTCCCACGATGTCGTACAAACGCATATGTATAATCGACTTTTTCTCGAAGACAAATCGTTCAAACGCAAACTTAGCGCATTGCACTTGTGTAGTTCGACGAGACGAAGCTATTGCATGTGGTTTCATCGGCCTACGACAATGTGTACTCAAGTTATATGCCATCATATCGAACACGAATATCAACTTCTATGATTGAGTTTTTAGTGAGCTGTGGTCGCGAAGAAAACGATGTTGCATCAGTTTCCATGGTTATTCGACGTGCTGAAACCGAATATGATGTCAGATTTAGTCTAGGTGCAGCCAAAAAAAAGTGATTCCCACGATGTCGTACAAACGCATATGTATAATCGACTTTTTCTCGAAGACAAATCGTTCAAACGCAAACTTAGCGCATTGCACTTGTGTAGTTCGACGAGACGAAGCTATTGCATGCGGTTTCATCGGCCTACGACAATGTGTACTCAAGTTATATGCCATCATATCGAACACGAATATCAACTTCTATGATTGAGTTTTTAGTGAGCTGTGGTCGCGAAGAAAACGATGTTGCATCAGTTTTCTTGGTTATTCGACGTGCTGAAACCGAATATGATGTCAGATTTGGTCTAGGTGCAGCCAAAAAAAAGTGATTCCCACGATGTCGTAAAAACGCATATGTATAATCGACTTTTTCTCGAAGACAAATCGTTCAAACGCAAACTTAGCGCATTGCACTCGTGTAGTTCGACGAGACGAAGCCATTGCACGCGGTCTCATCGGCCTACGACAATGTGTACTCAAGTTATATGCCATCATATCGAACACGAATATCAACTTCTATGATTGAGTTTTTCGTGAGCTGTGGTCGCGAAGAAAATGATGTTGCATCAGTTTCCTTGTTTATTCGACGTGCTGAAACCGAATATGATGCCAGATTTTGTCTAGGTGCAGCCAAAAAAAGTGATTCCCACGATGTCGTAAAAACGCATATGTATAATCGACTTTTTCTCGAAGACAAATCGTTCAAACGCAAACTTAGCGCATTGCACTCGTGTAGTTCGACGAGACGAAGCTATTGCACGCGGTTTCATCGGCCTACCACAATGTGTACTCAAGTTATATGCCATCATATCGAACGCGAATATCAACTTCTATGATTGAGTTTTTCGTGAGCTGTGGTCGCGAAGAAAACGATGTTGCATCAGTTTCCTTGGTTATTCGACGTGCTGAAACCGAATATGATGCCAGATTTTGTCTAGGTGCAGCCAAAAAAAAGTGATTCCCACGATGTCGTAAAAACGCATATGTATAATCGACTTTTTCTCGAAGACAAGTCGTTCAAACGCAAACTTAGCGCATTGCACTCGTGTAGTTCGACGAGACGAAGCTATTGCACGCGGTTTCATCGGCCTACGACAATGTGTACTAAAGTTATATGCCATCATATCGAACACGAATATCAACTTCTATGATTGAGTTTTTCGTGAGCTGTGGTCGCGAAGAAAACGATGTTGCATCAGTTTCCTTGGTTATTCGACGTGCTGAAACCGAATATGATGCCAGATTTTGTCTAGGTGCAGCCAAAAAAAAGGGATTCCCACGATGTCGTAAAAACGCATATGTATAATCGACTTTTTCTCGAAGACAAATCGTTCAAACGCAAACTTAGCGCATTGCACTCGTGTAGTTCGACGAGACGAAGCCATTGCACGCGGTCTCATCGGCCTACGACAATGTGTACTCAAGTTATATGCCATCATATCGAACACGAATATCAACTTCTATGATTGAGTTTTTCGTGAGCTGTGGTCGCGAAGAAAATGATGTTGCATCAGTTTCCTTGGTTATTCGACGTGCTGAAACCGAATATGATGCCAGATTTTGTCTAGGTGCAGCCAAAAAAAAGTGATTCCCACGATGTCGTAAAAACGCATATGTATAATCGACTTTTTCTCGAAGACAAATCGTTCAAACGCAAACTTAGCGCATTGCACTCGTGTAGTTCGACGAGACGAAGCTATTGCACGCGGTTTCATCGGCCTACCACAATGTGTACTCAAGTTATATGCCATCATATCGAACGCGAATATCAACTTCTATGATTGAGTTTTTCGTGAGCTGTGGTCGCGAAGAAAACGATGTTGCATCAGTTTCCTTGGTTATTCGACGTGCTGAAACCGAATATGATGCCAGATTTTGTCTAGGTGCAGCCAAAAAAAAGTGATTCCCACGATGTCGTAAAAACGCATATGTATAATCGACTTTTTCTCGAAGACAAATCGTTCAAACGCAAACTTAGCGCATTGCACTCGTGTAGTTCGACGAGACGAAGCTATTGCACGCGGTTTCATCGGCCTACGACAATGTGTACTAAAGTTATATGCCATCATATCGAACACGAATATCAACTTCTATGATTGAGTTTTTCGTGAGCTGTGGTCGCGAAGAAAACGATGTTGCATCAGTTTCCTTGGTTATTCGACGTGCTGAAACCGAATATGATGCCAGATTTTGTCTAGGTGCAGCCAAAAAAAAGGGATTCCCACGATGTCGTAAAAACGCATATGTATAATCGACTTTTTCTCGAAGACAAATCGTTCAAACGCAAACTTAGCGCATTGCACTCGTGTAGTTCGACGAGACGAAGCCATTGCACGCGATTTCATCGGCCTACGACAATGTGTACTCAAGTTATATGCCATCATATCGAACACGAATATCAACTTCTATGATTGAGTTTTTCGTGAGCTGTGGTCGCGAAGAAAACGATGTTGCATCAGTTTCCTTGGTTATTCGACTTGCTGAAACCGAATATGATGCCAGATTTTGTCTAGGTGCAGCCAAAAAAAAGTGATTTCCACGATGTCGTAAAAACGGATATGTATAATCGACTTTTTCTTGAAGACAAATCGTTAAAACGCAAACTCAGCGCATTGCACTCGTGTAGTTCGACGAGACGAAGCTATTGCACGCGGTTTCATCGGCCTACGACAATGTGTACTAAAGTTATATGCCATCATATCGAACGCGAATATCAACTTCTATGATTGAGTTTTTCGTGAGCTGTGGTCGCGAAGAAAACGATGTTGCATCAGTTTCCTTGGTTATTCGACGTGCTGAAACCGAATATGATGCCAGATTTTGTCTAGGTGCAGCCAAAAAAAAGTGATTCCCACGATGTCGTAAAAACGCATATGTATAATCGACTTTTTCTCGAAGACAAATCGTTCAAACGCAAACTTAGCGCATTGCACTCGTGTAGTTCGACGAGATGAAGCTATTGCACGCGGTTTCATCGGCCTACGACAATGTGTACTCAAGTTATATGCCATCATATCGAACGCGAATATCAACTTCTATGATTGAGTTTTTCGTGAGCTGTGGTCGCGAAGAAAACGATGTTGCATCAGTTTCCTTGGTTATTCGACGTGCTGAAACCGAATATGATGCCAGATTTTGTCTAGGTGCAGCCAAAAAAAAGTGATTCCCACGATGTCGTAAAAACGGATATGTATAATCGACTTTTTCTCGAAGACAAATCGTTCAAACGCAAACTTAGCGCATTGCACTCGTGTAGTTCGACGAGACGAAGCCATTGCACGCGGTCTCATCGGCCTACGACAATGTGTACTCAAGTTATATGCCATCATATCGAACACGAATATCAACTTCTATGATTGAGTTTTTCGTGAGCTGTGGTCGCGAAGAAAACGATGTTGCATCAGTTTCCTTGGTTATTCGACGTGCTGAAACCGAATATGATGCCAGATTTTGTCTAGGTGCAGCCAAAAAAAAGTGATTCCCACGATGTCGTAAAAACGCATATGTATAATCGACTTTTTCTCGAAGACAAATCGTTCAAACGCAAACTTAGCGCATTGCACTCGTGTAGTTCGACGAGACGAAGCTATTGCACGCGGTTTCATCGGCCTACCACAATGTGTACTCAAGTTATATGCCATCATATCGAACGCGAATATCAACTTCTATGATTGAGTTTTTCGTGAGCTGTGGTCGCGAAGAAAACGATGTTGCATCAGTTTCCTTGGTTATTCGACGTGCTGAAACCGAATATGATGCCAGATTTTGTCTAGGTGCAGCCAAAAAAAAGTGATTCCCACGATGTCGTAAAAACGCATATGTATAATCGACTTTTTCTCGAAGACAAATCGTTCAAACGCAAACTTAGCGCATTGCACTCGTGTAGTTCGACGAGACGAAGCTATTGCACGCGGTTTCATCGGCCTACGACAATGTGTACTAAAGTTATATGCCATCATATCGAACACGAATATCAACTTCTATGATTGAGTTTTTCGTGAGCTGTGGTCGCGAAGAAAACGATGTTGCATCAGTTTCCTTGGTTATTCGACGTGCTGAAACCGAATATGATGTCGGATTTTGTCTAGGTGCAGCCAAAAAAAAGTGATTCCCACGATGTCGTAAAAACGGATATGTATAATCGACTTTTTCTCGAAGACAAATCGTTCAAACGCAAACTTAGCGCATTGCACTCGTGTAGTTCGACGAGACGAAGCTATTGCACGCGGTTTCATCGGCCTACGACAATGTGTACTAAAGTTGTATGCCATCATATCGAACGCGAATATCAACTTCTATGATTGAGTTTTTCGTGAGCTGTGGTCGCGAAGAAAACGATGTTGCATCAGTTTCCTTGGTTATTCGACGTGCTGAAACCGAATATGATGCCAGATTTTGTCTAGGTGCAGCCAAAAAAAAGTGATTCCCACGATGTCGTAAAAACGCATATGTATAATCGACTTTTTCTCGAAGACAAATCGTTCAAACGCAAACTTAGCGCATTGCACTCGTGTAGTTCGACGAGACGAAGCTATTGCACGCGGTTTCATCGGCCTACGACAATGTGTACTAAAGTTATATGCCATCATATCGAACGCGAATATCAACTTCTATGATTGAGTTTTTCGTGAGCTGTGGTCGCGAAGAAAACGATGTTGCATCAGTTTCCTTGGTTATTCGACGTGCTGAAACCGAATATGATGCCAGATTTTGTCTAGGTGCAGCCAAAAAAAAGTGATTCCCACGATGTCGTAAAAACGCATATGTATAATCGACTTTTTCTCGAAGACAAATCGTTCAAACGCAAACTTAGCGCATTGCACTCGTGTAGTTCGACGAGATGAAGCTATTGCACGCGGTTTCATCGGCCTACGACAATGTGTACTCAAGTTATATGCCATCATATCGAACGCGAATATCAACTTCTACGATTGAGTTTTTCGTGAGCTGTGGTCGCGAAGAAAACGATGTTGCATCAGTTTCCTTGGTTATTCGACGTGCTGAAACCGAATATGATGCCAGATTTTGTCTAGGTGCAGCCAAAAAAAAGTGATTCCCACGATGTCGTAAAAACGGATATGTATAATCGACTTTTTCTCGAAGACAAATCGTTCAAACGCAAACTTAGCGCATTGCACTCGTGTAGTTCGACGAGACGAAGCCATTGCACGCGGTCTCATCGGCCTACGACAATGTGTACTCAAGTTATATGCCATCATATCGAACACGAATATCAACTTCTATGATTGAGTTTTTCGTGAGCTGTGGTCGCGAAGAAAACGATGTTGCATCAGTTTCCTTGGTTATTCGACGTGCTGAAACCGAATATGATGCCAGATTTTGTCTAGGTGCAGCCAAAAAAAAGTGATTCCCACGATGTCGTAAAAACGCATATGTATAATCGACTTTTTCTCGAAGACAAATCGTTCAAACGCAAACTTAGCGCATTGCACTCGTGTAGTTCGACGAGACGAAGCTATTGCACGCGGTTTCATCGGCCTACCACAATGTGTACTCAAGTTATATGCCATCATATCGAACGCGAATATCAACTTCTATGATTGAGTTTTTCGTGAGCTGTGGTCGCGAAGAAAACGATGTTGCATCAGTTTCCTTGGTTATTCGACGTGCTGAAACCGAATATGATGCCAGATTTTGTCTAGGTGCAGCCAAAAAAAAGTGATTCCCACGATGTCGTAAAAACGCATATGTATAATCGACTTTTTCTCGAAGACAAATCGTTCAAACGCAAACTTAGCGCATTGCACTCGTGTAGTTCGACGAGACGAAGCTATTGCACGCGGTTTCATCGGCCTACGACAATGTGTACTAAAGTTATATGCCATCATATCGAACACGAATATCAACTTCTATGATTGAGTTTTTCGTGAGCTGTGGTCGCGAAGAAAACGATGTTGCATCAGTTTCCTTGGTTATTCGACGTGCTGAAACCGAATATGATGTCGGATTTTGTCTAGGTGCAGCCAAAAAAAAGTGATTCCCACGATGTCGTAAAAACGGATATGTATAATCGACTTTTTCTCGAAGACAAATCGTTCAAACGCAAACTTAGCGCATTGCACTCGTGTAGTTCGACGAGACGAAGCTATTGCACGCGGTTTCATCGGCCTACGACAATGTGTACTCAAGTTATATGCCATCATATCGAACACGAATATCAACTTCTATGATTGAGTTTTTCGTGAGCTGTGGTCGCGAAGAAAACGATGTTGCATCAGTTTCCTTGGTTATTCGACGTGCTGAAACCGAATATGATGTCGGATTTTGTCTAGGTGCAGCCAAAAAAAAGTGATTCCCACGATGTCGTAAAAACGGATATGTATAATCGACTTTTTCTCGAAGACAAATCGTTCAAACGCAAACTTAGCGCATTGCACTCGTGTAGTTCGACGAGACGAAGCTATTGCACGCGGTTTCATCGGCCTACGACAATGTGTACTAAAGTTGTATGCCATCATATCGAACGCGAATATCAACTTCTATGATTGAGTTTTTCGTGAGCTGTGGTCGCGAAGAAAACGATGTTGCATCAGTTTCCTTGGTTATTCGACGTGCTGAAACCGAATATGATGCCAGATTTTGTCTAGGTGCAGCCAAAAAAAAGTGATTCCCACGATGTCGTAAAAACGCATATGTATAATCGACTTTTTCTCGAAGACAAATCGTTCAAACGCAAACTTAGCGCATTGCACTCGTGTAGTTCGACGAGACGAAGCTATTGCACGCGGTTTCATCGGCCTACGACAATGTGTACTAAAGTTATATGCCATCATATCGAACGCGAATATCAACTTCTATGATTGAGTTTTTCGTGAGCTGTGGTCGCGAAGAAAACGATGTTGCATCAGTTTCCTTGGTTATTCGACGTGCTGAAACCGAATATGATGCCAGATTTTGTCTAGGTGCAGCCAAAAAAAAGTGATTCCCACGATGTCGTAAAAACGCATATGTATAATCGACTTTTTCTCGAAGACAAATCGTTCAAACGCAAACTTAGCGCATTGCACTCGTGTAGTTCGACGAGATGAAGCTATTGCACGCGGTTTCATCGGCCTACGACAATGTGTACTCAAGTTATATGCCATCATATCGAACGCGAATATCAACTTCTACGATTGAGTTTTTCGTGAGCTGTGGTCGCGAAGAAAACGATGTTGCATCAGTTTCCTTGGTTATTCGACGTGCTGAAACCGAATATGATGCCAGATTTTGTCTAGGTGCAGCCAAAAAAAAGTGATTCCCACGATGTCGTAAAAACGGATATGTATAATCGACTTTTTCTCGAAGACAAATCGTTCAAACGCAAACTTAGCGCATTGCACTCGTGTAGTTCGACGAGACGAAGCCATTGCACGCGGTCTCATCGGCCTACGACAATGTGTACTCAAGTTATATGCCATCATATCGAACACGAATATCAACTTCTATGATTGAGTTTTTCGTGAGCTGTGGTCGCGAAGAAAACGATGTTGCATCAGTTTCCTTGGTTATTCGACGTGCTGAAACCGAATATGATGCCAGATTTTGTCTAGGTGCAGCCAAAAAAAAGTGATTCCCACGATGTCGTAAAAACGCATATGTATAATCGACTTTTTCTCGAAGACAAATCGTTCAAACGCAAACTTAGCGCATTGCACTCGTGTAGTTCGACGAGACGAAGCTATTGCACGCGGTTTCATCGGCCTACCACAATGTGTACTCAAGTTATATGCCATCATATCGAACGCGAATATCAACTTCTATGATTGAGTTTTTCGTGAGCTGTGGTCGCGAAGAAAACGATGTTGCATCAGTTTCCTTGGTTATTCGACGTGCTGAAACCGAATATGATGCCAGATTTTGTCTAGGTGCAGCCAAAAAAAAGTGATTCCCACGATGTCGTAAAAACGCATATGTATAATCGACTTTTTCTCGAAGACAAATCGTTCAAACGCAAACTTAGCGCATTGCACTCGTGTAGTTCGACGAGACGAAGCTATTGCACGCGGTTTCATCGGCCTACGACAATGTGTACTAAAGTTATATGCCATCATATCGAACACGAATATCAACTTCTATGATTGAGTTTTTCGTGAGCTGTGGTCGCGAAGAAAACGATGTTGCATCAGTTTCCTTGGTTATTCGACGTGCTGAAACCGAATATGATGTCGGATTTTGTCTAGGTGCAGCCAAAAAAAAGTGATTCCCACGATGTCGTAAAAACGGATATGTATAATCGACTTTTTCTCGAAGACAAATCGTTCAAACGCAAACTTAGCGCATTGCACTCGTGTAGTTCGACGAGACGAAGCTATTGCACGCGGTTTCATCGGCCTACGACAATGTGTACTCAAGTTATATGCCATCATATCGAACACGAATATCAACTTCTATGATTGAGTTTTTCGTGAGCTGTGGTCGCGAAGAAAACGATGTTGCATCAGTTTCCTTGGTTATTCGACGTGCTGAAACCGAATATGATGCCAGATTTTGTCTAGGTGCAGCCAAAAAAAAGTGATTCCCACGATGTCGTAAAAACGCATATGTATAATCGACTTTTTCTCGAAGACAAATCGTTCAAACGCAAACTTAGCGCATTGCACTTGTGTAGTTCGACGAGACGAAGCCATTGCACGCGGTTTCATCGGCCTACGACAATGTGTACTCAAGTTATATGCCATCATATCGAACACGAATATCAACTTCTATGATTGAGTTTTTCGTGAGCTGTGGTCGCGAAGAAAACGATGTTGCATCAGTTTCCTTGGTTATTCGACGTGCTGAAACCGAATATGATGTCAGATTTTGTCTAGGTGCAGCCAAAAAAAAAGTGATTCCCACGATGTCGTAAAAACGGATATGTATAATCGACTTTTTCTTTAAGACAAATCGTTAAAACGCAAACTCAGCGCATTGCACTCGTGTAGTTCGACGAGACGAAGCTATTGCACGCGGTTTCATCGGCCTACGACAATGTGTACTAAAGTTATATGCCATCATATCGAACGCGAATATCAACTTCTATGATTGAGTTTTTCGTGAGCTGTGGTCGCGAAGAAAACGATGTTGCATCAGTTTACTTGGTTATTCGACGTGCTGAAACCGAATATTATGCCAGATTTTGTCTAGGTGCAGCCAAAAAAAAGTGATTCCCACGATGTCGTAAAAACGCATATGTATAATCGACTTTTTCTCGAAGACAAATGGTTCAAACGCAAACTTAGCGCATTGCACTCGTGTAGTTCGACGAGACGAAGCCATTGCACGCGATTTCATCGGCCTACGACAATGTGTACTCAAGTTATATGCGTTCATATCGAACACGAATATCAACTTCTATGATTGAGTTTTTCGTGAGCTGTGGTCGCGAAGAAAACGATGTTGCATCAGTTTCCTTGGTTATTCGACGTGCTGAAACCGAATATGATGCCAGATTTTGTCTAGGTGCAGCCAAAAAAAAGTGATTCCCACGATGTCGTAAAAACGCATATGTATAATCGACTTTTTCTCGAAGACAAATCGTTCAAACGCAAACTTAGCGCATTGCACTCGTGTAGTTCGACGAGACGAAGCTATTGCACGCGGTTTCATCGGTCTACGACAATGTGTACTCAAGTTATATGCCATCATATCGAACACGAATATCAACTTCTATTATTGAGTTTTTCGTGAGCTGTGGTCGCGAAGAAAACGATGTTGCATCAGTTTCCTTGGTTATTCGACGTGCTGAAACCGAATATGATGCCAGATTTTGTCTAGGTGCAGCCAAAAAAAAGTGATTCCCACGATGTCGTAAAAACGCATATGTATAATCGACTTTTTCTCGAAGACAAATCGTTCAAACGCAAACTTAGCGCATTGCACTCGTGTAGTTCGACGAGACGAAGCCATTGCACGCGGTTTCATCGGCCTACAACAATGTGTACTCAAGTTATATGCCATCATATCGAACACGAATATCAACTTCTATGATTGAGTTTTTCGTGAGCTGTGGTCGCGAAGAAAACGATGTTGCATCAGTTTCCTTGGTTATTCGACGTGCTGAAACCGAATATGATGTCAGATTTTGTCTAGGTGCAGCCAAAAAAAAAGTGATTCCCACGATGTCGTAAAAACGGATATGTATAATCGAATTTTTCTCGAAGACAAATCGTTCAAACGCAAACTTAGCGCATTGCACTCGTGTAGTTCGACGAGACGAAGCTATTGCACGCGGTTTCATCGGCCTACGACAATGTGTACTCAAGTTATATGCCATCATATCGAACACGAATATCAACTTCTATGACTGAGTTTTTCGTGAGCTGTGGTCGCGAAGAAAACGATGTTGCATCAGTTTCCTTCGTTATTCGACTTGCTGAAACCGAATATGATGCCAGATTTTGTCTAGGTGCAGCCAAAAAAAAGTGATTTCCACGATGTCGTAAAAACGAATATGTATAATCGACTTTTTCTTGAAGACAAATCGTTAAAACGCAAACTCAGCGCATTGCACTCGTGTAGTTCGACGAGACGAAGCTATTGCACGCGGTTTCATCGGCCTACGACAATGTGTACTAAAGTTATATGCCATCATATCGAACGCGAATATCAACTTCTATGATTGAGTTTTTCGTGAGCTGTGGTCGCGAAGAAAACGATGTTGCATCAGTTTCCTTGGTTATTCGACGTGCTGAAACCGAATATGATGTCAGATTTTGTCTAGGTGCAGCCAAAAAAAAAGTGATTCCCACGATGTCGTAAAAACGGATATGTATAATCGAATTTTTCTCGAAGACAAATCGTTCAAACGCAAACTTAGCGCATTGCACTCGTGTAGTTCGACGAGACGAAGCTATTGCACGCGGTTTCATCGGCCTACGACAATGTGTACTCAAGTTATATGCCATCATATCGAACACGAATATCAACTTCTATGACTGAGTTTTTCGTGAGCTGTGGTCGCGAAGAAAACGATGTTGCATCAGTTTCCTTCGTTATTCGACTTGCTGAAACCGAATATGATGCCAGATTTTGTCTAGGTGCAGCCAAAAAAAAGTGATTTCCACGATGTCGTAAAAACGAATATGTATAATCGACTTTTTCTTGAAGACAAATCGTTAAAACGCAAACTCAGCGCATTGCACTCGTGTAGTTCGACGAGACGAAGCTATTGCACGCGGTTTCATCGGCCTACGACAATGTGTACTAAAGTTATATGCCATCATATCGAACGCGAATATCAACTTCTATGATTGAGTTTTTCGTGAGCTGTGGTCGCGAAGAAAACGATGTTGCATCAGTTTCCTTGGTTATTCGACGTGCTGAAACCGAATATGATGCCAGATTTTGTCTAGGTGCAGCCAAAAAAAAGTGATTCCCACGATGTCGTAAAAACGCATATGTATAATCGACTTTTTCTCGAAGACAAATCGTTCAAACGCAAACTTAGCGCATTGCACTTGTGTAGTTCGACGAGACGAAGCTATTGCACGCGGTTTCATCGGCCTACGACAATGTGTACTCAAGTTATATGCCATCATATCGAACACGAATATCAACTTCTATGATTGAGTTTTTCGTGAGCTGTGGTCGCGAAGAAAACGATGTTGCATCAGTTTCCTTGGTTATTCGACGTGCTGAAACCGAATATGATGCCAGATTTTGTCTAGGTGCAGCCAAAAAAAAGTGATTCCCACGATGTCGTAAAAACGCATATGTATAAACGACTTTTTCTCGAAGACAAATCGTTCAAACGCAAACTTAGCGCATTGCACTTGTGTAGTTCGACGAGACGAAGCCATTGCACGCGGTTTCATCGGCCTACGACAATGTGTACTCAAGTTATATGCCATCATATCGAACACGAATATCAACTTCTATGATTGAGTTTTTCGTGAGCTGTGGTCGCGAAGAAAACGATGTTGCATCAGTTTCCTTGGTTATTCGACGTGCTGAAACCGAATATGATGCCAGATTTTGTCTAGGTGCAGCCAAAAAAAAGTGATTCCCACGATGTCGTAAAAACGCATATGTATAATCGACTTTTTCTCGAAGACAAATCGTTCAAACGCAAACTTAGCGCATTGCACTCGTGTAGTTCGACGAGACGAAGCCATTGCACGCGGTTTCATCGGCCTACAACAATGTGTACTCAAGTTATATGCCATCATATCGAACACGAATATCAACTTCTATGATTGAGTTTTTCGTGAGCTGTGGTCGCGAAGAAAACGATGTTGCATCAGTTTCCTTGGTTATTCGACGTGCTGAAACCGAATATGATGTCAGATTTTGTCTAGGTGCAGCCAAAAAAAAAGTGATTCCCACGATGTCGTAAAAACGGATATGTATAATCGAATTTTTCTCGAAGACAAATCGTTCAAACGCAAACTTAGCGCATTGCACTCGTGTAGTTCGACGAGACGAAGCTATTGCACGCGGTTTCATCGGCCTACGACAATGTGTACTCAAGTTATATGCCATCATATCGAACACGAATATCAACTTCTATGACTGAGTTTTTCGTGAGCTGTGGTCGCGAAGAAAACGATGTTGCATCAGTTTCCTTCGTTATTCGACTTGCTGAAACCGAATATGATGCCAGATTTTGTCTAGGTGCAGCCAAAAAAAAGTGATTTCCACGATGTCGTAAAAACGAATATGTATAATCGACTTTTTCTTGAAGACAAATCGTTAAAACGCAAACTCAGCGCATTGCACTCGTGTAGTTCGACGAGACGAAGCTATTGCACGCGGTTTCATCGGCCTACGACAATGTGTACTAAAGTTATATGCCATCATATCGAACGCGAATATCAACTTCTATGATTGAGTTTTTCGTGAGCTGTGGTCGCGAAGAAAACGATGTTGCATCAGTTTCCTTGGTTATTCGACGTGCTGAAACCGAATATGATGTCAGATTTTGTCTAGGTGCAGCCAAAAAAAAAGTGATTCCCACGATGTCGTAAAAACGGATATGTATAATCGAATTTTTCTCGAAGACAAATCGTTCAAACGCAAACTTAGCGCATTGCACTCGTGTAGTTCGACGAGACGAAGCTATTGCACGCGGTTTCATCGGCCTACGACAATGTGTACTCAAGTTATATGCCATCATATCGAACACGAATATCAACTTCTATGACTGAGTTTTTCGTGAGCTGTGGTCGCGAAGAAAACGATGTTGCATCAGTTTCCTTCGTTATTCGACTTGCTGAAACCGAATATGATGCCAGATTTTGTCTAGGTGCAGCCAAAAAAAAGTGATTTCCACGATGTCGTAAAAACGAATATGTATAATCGACTTTTTCTTGAAGACAAATCGTTAAAACGCAAACTCAGCGCATTGCACTCGTGTAGTTCGACGAGACGAAGCTATTGCACGCGGTTTCATCGGCCTACGACAATGTGTACTAAAGTTATATGCCATCATATCGAACGCGAATATCAACTTCTATGATTGAGTTTTTCGTGAGCTGTGGTCGCGAAGAAAACGATGTTGCATCAGTTTCCTTGGTTATTCGACGTGCTGAAACCGAATATGATGCCAGATTTTGTCTAGGTGCAGCCAAAAAAAAGTGATTCCCACGATGTCGTAAAAACGCATATGTATAATCGACTTTTTCTCGAAGACAAATCGTTCAAACGCAAACTTAGCGCATTGCACTTGTGTAGTTCGACGAGACGAAGCTATTGCACGCGGTTTCATCGGCCTACGACAATGTGTACTCAAGTTATATGCCATCATATCGAACACGAATATCAACTTCTATGATTGAGTTTTTCGTGAGCTGTGGTCGCGAAGAAAACGATGTTGCATCAGTTTCCTTGGTTATTCGACGTGCTGAAACCGAATATGATGCCAGATTTTGTCTAGGTGCAGCCAAAAAAAAGTGATTCCCACGATGTCGTAAAAACGCATATGTATAATCGACTTTTTCTCGAAGACAAATCGTTCAAACGCAAACTTAGCGCATTGCACTCGTGTAGTTCGACGAGACGAAGCCATTGCACGCGATTTCATCGGCCTACGAGAATGTGTACTCAAGTTATATGCCATCATATCGAACACGAATATCAACTTCTATGATTGAGTTTTTCGTGAGCTGTGGTCGCGAAGAAAACGATGTTGCATCAGTTTCCTTGGATATTCGACGTGCTGAAACCGAATATGATGTCAGATTTTGTCTAGGTGCAGCCAAAAAAAAAGTGATTCCCACGATGTCGTAAAGACGGATATGTATAATCGAATTTTTCTCGAAGACAAATCGTTCAAACGCAAACTTAGCGCATTGCACTTGTGTAGTTCGACGAGACGAAGCTATTGCACGCGGTTTCATCGGCCTACGACAATGTGTACTCAAGTTATATGCCATCATATCGAACACGAATATCAACTTCTATGATTGAGTTTTTCGTGAGCTGTGGTCGCGAAGAAAACGATGTTGCATCAATTTCCTTGGTTATTCGACGTGCTGAAACCGAATATGATGCCAGATTTTGTCTAGGTGCAGCCAAAAAAAAGTGATTCCCACGATGTCGTACAAACGCATATGTATAATCGACTTTTTCTCGAAGACAAATCGTTCAAACGCAAACTTAGCGCATTGCACTCGTG
Source organism: Diachasmimorpha longicaudata (assembly GCF_034640455.1). Taxonomy (NCBI): domain Eukaryota; kingdom Metazoa; phylum Arthropoda; class Insecta; order Hymenoptera; family Braconidae; genus Diachasmimorpha; species Diachasmimorpha longicaudata. The sequence continues at coordinate 722,008 of NW_026973900.1, read as the reverse complement.
TAGTTCGACGAGACGAAGCCATTGCACGCGATTTCATCGGCCTACGACAATGTGTACTCAAGTTATATGCCATCATATCGAACACGAATATCAACTTCTATGATTGAGTTTTTCGTGAGCTGTGGTCGCGAAGAAAACGATGTTGCATTAGTTTCCTTGGTTATTCGACTTGCTGAAACCGAATATGATGCCAGATTTTGTCTAGGTGCAGCCAAAAAAAAGTGATTTCCACGATGTCGTAAAAACGGATATGTATAATCGACTTTTTCTTGAAGACAAATCGTTAAAACGCAAACTCAGCGCATTGCACTCGTGTAGTTCGACGAGACGAAGCTATTGCACGCGGTTTCATCGGCCTACGACAATGTGTACTAAAGTTATATGCCATCATATCGAACGCGAATATCAACTTCTATGATTGAGTTTTTCGTGAGCTGTGGTCGCGAAGAAAACGATGTTGCATCAGTTTCCTTGGTTATTCGACGTGCTGAAACCGAATATGATGCCAGATTTTGTCTAGGTGCAGCCAAAAAAAAGTGATTCCCACGATGTCGTAAAAACGCATATGTATATTCGACTTTTTCTCGAAGACAAATCGTTCAAACGCAAACTTAGCGCATTGCACTCGTGTAGTTCGACGAGATGAAGCTATTGCACGCGGTTTCATCGGCCTACGACAATGTGTACTCAAGTTATATGCCATCATATCGAACGCGAATATCAACTTCTATGATTGAGTTTTTCGTGAGCTGTGGTCGCGAAGAAAACGATGTTGCATCAGTTTCCTTGGTTATTCGACGTGCTGAAACCGAATATGATGCCAGATTTTGTCTAGGTGCAGCCAAAAAAAAGTGATTCCCACGATGTCGTAAAAACGGATATGTATAATCGACTTTTTCTCGAAGACAAATCGTTCAAACGCAAACTTAGCGCATTGCACTCGTGTAGTTCGACGAGACGAAGCCATTGCACGCGGTCTCATCGGCCTACGACAATGTGTACTCAAGTTATATGCCATCATATCGAACACGAATATCAACTTCTATGATTGAGTTTTTCGTGAGCTGTGGTCGCGAAGAAAACGATGTTGCATCAGTTTCCTTGGTTATTCGACGTGCTGAAACCGAATATGATGCCAGATTTTGTCTAGGTGCAGCCAAAAAAAAGTGATTCCCACGATGTCGTAAAAACGCATATGTATAATCGACTTTTTCTCGAAGACAAATCGTTCAAACGCAAACTTAGCGCATTGCACTCGTGTAGTTCGACGAGACGAAGCTATTGCACGCGGTTTCATCGGCCTACCACAATGTGTACTCAAGTTATATGCCATCATATCGAACGCGAATATCAACTTCTATGATTGAGTTTTTCGTGAGCTGTGGTCGCGAAGAAAACGATGTTGCATCAGTTTCCTTGGTTATTCGACGTGCTGAAACCGAATATGATGCCAGATTTTGTCTAGGTGCAGCCAAAAAAAAGTGATTCCCACGATGTCGTAAAAACGCATATGTATAATCAACTTTTTCTCGAAGACAAATCGTTCAAACGCAAACTTAGCGCATTGCACTCGTGTAGTTAGACGAGACGAAGCTATTGCACGCGGTTTCATCGGCCTACGACAATGTGTACTAAAGTTATATGCCATCATATCGAACACGAATATCAACTTCTATGATTGAGTTTTTCGTGAGCTGTGGTCGCGAAGAAAACGATGTTGCATCAGTTTCCTTGGTTATTCGACGTGCTGAAACCGAATATGATGTCGGATTTTGTCTAGGTGCAGCCAAAAAAAAGTGATTCCCACGATGTCGTAAAAACGGATATGTATAATCGACTTTTTCTCGAAGACAAATCGTTCAAACGCAAACTTAGCGCATTGCACTCGTGTAGTTCGACGAGACGAAGCTATTGCACGCGGTTTCATCGGCCTACGACAATGTGTACTAAAGTTATATGCCATCATATCGAACGCGAATATCAACTTCTATGATTGAGTTTTTCGTGAGCTGTGGTCGCGAAGAAAACGATGTTGCATCAGTTTCCTTGGTTATTCGACGTGCTGAAACCGAATATGATGCCAGATTTTGTCTAGGTGCAGCCAAAAAAAAGTGATTCCCACGATGTCGTAAAAACGCATATGTATAATCGACTTTTTCTCGAAGACAAATCGTTCAAACGCAAACTTAGCGCATTGCACTCGTTTAGCTCGACGAGATGAAGCTATTGCACGCGGTTTCATCGGCCTACGCCAATGTGTACTCAAGTTATATGCCATCATATCGAACGCGAATATCAACTTCTACGATTGAGTTTTTCGTGAGCTGTGGTCGCGAAGAAAACGATGTTGCATCAGTTTCCTTGGTTATTCGACGTGCTGAAACCGAATATGATGCCAGATTTTGTCTAGGTGCAGCCAAAAAAAAGTGATTCCCACGATGTCGTAAAAACGGATATGTATAATCGACTTTTTCTCGAAGACAAATCGTTCAAACGCAAACTTAGCGCATTGCACTCGTGTAGTTCGACGAGACGAAGCCATTGCACGCGGTCTCATCGGCCTACGACAATGTGTACTCAAGTTATATGCCATCATATCGAACACGAATATCAACTTCTATGATTGAGTTTTTCGTGAGCTGTGGTCGCGAAGAAAACGATGTTGCATCAGTTTCCTTGGTTATTCGACGTGCTGAAACCGAATATGATGCCAGATTTTGTCTAGGTGCAGCCAAAAAAAAGTGATTCCCACGATGTCGTAAAAACGCATATGTATAATCGACTTTTTCTCGAAGACAAATCGTTCAAACGCAAACTTAGCGCATTGCACTCGTGTAGTTCGACGAGACGAAGCTATTGCACGCGGTTTCATCGGCCTACCACAATGTGTACTCAAGTTATATGCCATCATATCGAACGCGAATATCAACTTCTATGATTGAGTTTTTCGTGAGCTGTGGTCGCGAAGAAAACGATGTTGCATCAGTTTCCTTGGTTATTCGACGTGCTGAAACCGAATATGATGCCAGATTTTGTCTAGGTGCAGCCAAAAAAAAGTGATTCCCACGATGTCGTAAAAACGCATATGTATAATCGACTTTTTCTCGAAGACAAATCGTTCAAACGCAAACTTAGCGCATTGCACTCGTGTAGTTCGACGAGACGAAGCTATTGCACGCGGTTTCATCGGCCTACGACAATGTGTACTAAAGTTATATGCCATCATATCGAACACGAATATCAACTTCTATGATTGAGTTTTTCGTGAGCTGTGGTCGCGAAGAAAACGATGTTGCATCAGTTTCCTTGGTTATTCGACGTGCTGAAACCGAATATGATGTCGGATTTTGTCTAGGTGCAGCCAAAAAAAAGTGATTCCCACGATGTCGTAAAAACGGATATGTATAATCGACTTTTTCTCGAAGACAAATCGTTCAAACGCAAACTTAGCGCATTGCACTCGTGTAGTTCGACGAGACGAAGCTATTGCACGCGGTTTCATCGGCCTACCACAATGTGTACTCAAGTTATATGCCATCATATCGAACGCGAATATCAACTTCTATGATTGAGTTTTTCGTGAGCTGTGGTCGCGAAGAAAACGATGTTGCATCAGTTTCCTTGGTTATTCGACGTGCTGAAACCGAATATGATGCCAGATTTTGTCTAGGTGCAGCCAAAAAAAAGTGATTCCCACGATGTCGTAAAAACGCATATGTATAATCAACTTTTTCTCGAAGACAAATCGTTCAAACGCAAACTTAGCGCATTGCACTCGTGTAGTTAGACGAGACGAAGCTATTGCACGCGGTTTCATCGGCCTACGACAATGTGTACTAAAGTTATATGCCATCATATCGAACACGAATATCAACTTCTATGATTGAGTTTTTCGTGAGCTGTGGTCGCGAAGAAAACGATGTTGCATCAGTTTCCTTGGTTATTCGACGTGCTGAAACCGAATATGATGTCGGATTTTGTCTAGGTGCAGCCAAAAAAAAGTGATTCCCACGATGTCGTAAAAACGGATATGTATAATCGACTTTTTCTCGAAGACAAATCGTTCAAACGCAAACTTAGCGCATTGCACTCGTGTAGTTCGACGAGACGAAGCTATTGCACGCGGTTTCATCGGCCTACGACAATGTGTACTAAAGTTATATGCCATCATATCGAACGCGAATATCAACTTCTATGATTGAGTTTTTCGTGAGCTGTGGTCGCGAAGAAAACGATGTTGCATCAGTTTCCTTGGTTATTCGACGTGCTGAAACCGAATATGATGCCAGATTTTGTCTAGGTGCAGCCAAAAAAAAGTGATTCCCACGATGTCGTAAAAACGCATATGTATAATCGACTTTTTCTCGAAGACAAATCGTTCAAACGCAAACTTAGCGCATTGCACTCGTTTAGCTCGACGAGATGAAGCTATTGCACGCGGTTTCATCGGCCTACGCCAATGTGTACTCAAGTTATATGCCATCATATCGAACGCGAATATCAACTTCTACGATTGAGTTTTTCGTGAGCTGTGGTCGCGAAGAAAACGATGTTGCATCAGTTTCCTTGGTTATTCGACGTGCTGAAACCGAATATGATGCCAGATTTTGTCTAGGTGCAGCCAAAAAAAAGTGATTCCCACGATGTCGTAAAAACGGATATGTATAATCGACTTTTTCTCGAAGACAAATCGTTCAAACGCAAACTTAGCGCATTGCACTCGTGTAGTTCGACGAGACGAAGCTATTGCACGCGGTTTCATCGGCCTACCACAATGTGTACTCAAGTTATATGCCATCATATCGAACGCGAATATCAACTTCTATGATTGAGTTTTTCGTGAGCTGTGGTCGCGAAGAAAACGATGTTGCATCAGTTTCCTTGGTTATTCGACGTGCTGAAACCGAATATGATGCCAGATTTTGTCTAGGTGCAGCCAAAAAAAAGTGATTCCCACGATGTCGTAAAAACGCATATGTATAATCGACTTTTTCTCGAAGACAAATCGTTCAAACGCAAACTTAGCGCATTGCACTCGTGTAGTTCGACGAGACGAAGCTATTGCACGCGGTTTCATCGGCCTACGACAATGTGTACTAAAGTTATATGCCATCATATCGAACGCGAATATCAACTTCTACGATTGAGTTTTTCGTGAGCTGTGGTCGCGAAGAAAACGATGTTGCATCAGTTTCCTTGGTTATTCGACGTGCTGAAACCGAATATGATGCCAGATTTTGTCTAGGTGCAGCCAAAAAAAAGTGATTCCCACGATGTCGTAAAAACGGATATGTATAATCGACTTTTTCTCGAAGACAAATCGTTCAAACGCAAACTTAGCGCATTGCACTCGTGTAGTTCGACGAGACGAAGCCATTGCACGCGGTCTCATCGGCCTACGACAATGTGTACTCAAGTTATATGCCATCATATCGAACACGAATATCAACTTCTATGATTGAGTTTTTCGTGAGCTGTGGTCGCGAAGAAAACGATGTTGCATCAGTTTCCTTGGTTATTCGACGTGCTGAAACCGAATATGATGCCAGATTTTGTCTAGGTGCAGCCAAAAAAAAGTGATTCCCACGATGTCGTAAAAACGCATATGTATAATCGACTTTTTCTCGAAGACAAATCGTTCAAACGCAAACTTAGCGCATTGCACTCGTGTAGTTCGACGAGACGAAGCTATTGCACGCGGTTTCATCGGCCTACGACAATGTGTACTAAAGTTATATGCCATCATATCGAACACGAATATCAACTTCTATGATTGAGTTTTTCGTGAGCTGTGGTCGCGAAGAAAACGATGTTGCATCAGTTTCCTTGGTTATTCGACGTGCTGAAACCGAATATGATGTCGGATTTTGTCTAGGTGCAGCCAAAAAAAAGTGATTCCCACGATGTCGTAAAAACGCATATGTATAATCGACTTTTTCTCGAAGACAAATCGTTCAAACGCAAACTTAGCGCATTGCACTCGTGTAGTTCGACGAGATGAAGCTATTGCACGCGGTTTCATCGGCCTACGACAATGTGTACTCAAGTTATATGCCATCATATCGAACGCGAATATCAACTTCTACGATTGAGTTTTTCGTGAGCTGTGGTCGCGAAGAAAACGATGTTGCATCAGTTTCCTTGGTTATTCGACGTGCTGAAACCGAATATGATGCCAGATTTTGTCTAGGTGCAGCCAAAAAAAAGTGATTCCCACGATGTCGTAAAAACGCATATGTATAATCGACTTTTTCTCGAAACAAATCGTTCAAACGCAAACTTAGCGCATTGCACTCGTGTAGTTCGACGAGACGAAGCTATTGCACGCGGTTTCATCGGCCTACGACAATGTGTACTAAAGTTATATGCCATCATATCGAACGCGAATATCAACTTCTATGATTGAGTTTTTCGTGAGCTGTGGTCGCGAAGAAAACGATGTTGCATCAGTTTCCTTGGTTATTCGACGTGCTGAAACCGAATATGATGCCAGATTTTGTCTAGGTGCAGCCAAAAAAAAGTGATTCCCACGATGTCGTAAAAACGCATATGTATAATCGACTTTTTCTCGAAGACAAATCGTTCAAACGCAAACTTAGCGCATTGCACTCGTGTAGTTCGACGAGATGAAGCTATTGCACGCGGTTTCATCGGCCTACGACAATGTGTACTAAAGTTATATGCCATCATATCGAACACGAATATCAACTTCTATGATTGAGTTTTTCGTGAGCTGTGGTCGCGAAGAAAACGATGTTGCATCAGTTTCCTTGGTTATTCGACGTGCTGAAACCGAATATCATGTCGGATTTTGTCTAGGTGCAGCCAAAAAAAAGTGATTCCCACGATGTCGTAAAAACGGATATGTATAATCGACTTTTTCTCGAAGACAAATCGTTCAAACGCAAACTTAGCGCATTGCACTCGTGTAGTTCGACGAGACGAAGCTATTGCACGCGGTTTCATCGGCCTACGACAATGTGTACTAAAGTTATATGCCATCATATCGAACGCGAATATCAACTTCTATGATTGAGTTTTTCGTGAGCTGTGGTCGCGAAGAAAACGATGTTGCATCAGTTTCCTTGGTTATTCGACGTGCTGAAACCGAATATGATGCCAGATTTTGTCTAGGTGCAGCCAAAAAAAAGTGATTCCCACGATGTCGTAAAAACGCATATGTATAATCGACTTTTTCTCGAAGACAAATCGTTCAAACGCAAACTTAGCGCATTGCACTCGTGTAGTTCGACGAGATGAAGCTATTGCACGCGGTTTCATCGGCCTACGACAATGTGTACTCAAGTTATATGCCATCATATCGAACGCGAATATCAACTTCTACGATTGAGTTTTTCGTGAGCTGTGGTCGCGAAGAAAACGATGTTGCATCAGTTTCCTTGGTTATTCGACGTGCTGAAACCGAATATGATGCCAGATTTTGTCTAGGTGCAGCCAAAAAAAAGTGATTCCCACGATGTCGTAAAAACGGATATGTATAATCGACTTTTTCTCGAAGACAAATCGTTCAAACGCAAACTTAGCGCATTGCACTCGTGTAGTTCGACGAGACGAAGCCATTGCACGCGGTCTCATCGGCCTACGACAATGTGTACTCAAGTTATATGCCATCATATCGAACACGAATATCAACTTCTATGATTGAGTTTTTCGTGAGCTGTGGTCGCGAAGAAAACGATGTTGCATCAGTTTCCTTGGTTATTCGACGTGCTGAAACCGAATATGATGCCAGATTTTGTCTAGGTGCAGCCAAAAAAAAGTGATTCCCACGATGTCGTAAAAACGCATATGTATAATCGACTTTTTCTCGAAGACAAATCGTTCAAACGCAAACTTAGCGCATTGCACTCGTGTAGTTCGACGAGACGAAGCTATTGCACGCGGTTTCATCGGCCTACCACAATGTGTACTCAAGTTATATGCCATCATATCGAACGCGAATATCAACTTCTATGATTGAGTTTTTCGTGAGCTGTGGTCGCGAAGAAAACGATGTTGCATCAGTTTCCTTGGTTATTCGACGTGCTGAAACCGAATATGATGCCAGATTTTGTCTAGGTGCAGCCAAAAAAAAGTGATTCCCACGATGTCGTAAAAACGCATATGTATAATCGACTTTTTCTCGAAGACAAATCGTTCAAACGCAAACTTAGCGCATTGCACTCGTGTAGTTCGACGAGACGAAGCTATTGCACGCGGTTTCATCGGCCTACGACAATGTGTACTAAAGTTATATGCCATCATATCGAACACGAATATCAACTTCTATGATTGAGTTTTTCGTGAGCTGTGGTCGCGAAGAAAACGATGTTGCATCAGTTTCCTTGGTTATTCGACGTGCTGAAACCGAATATGATGTCGGATTTTGTCTAGGTGCAGCCAAAAAAAAGTGATTCCCACGATGTCGTAAAAACGGATATGTATAATCGACTTTTTCTCGAAGACAAATCGTTCAAACGCAAACTTAGCGCATTGCACTCGTGTAGTTCGACGAGACGAAGCTATTGCACGCGGTTTCATCGGCCTACGACAATGTGTACTAAAGTTATATGCCATCATATCGAACGCGAATATCAACTTCTATGATTGAGTTTTTCGTGAGCTGTGGTCGCGAAGAAAACGATGTTGCATCAGTTTCCTTGGTTATTCGACGTGCTGAAACCGAATATGATGCCAGATTTTGTCTAGGTGCAGCCAAAAAAAAGTGATTCCCACGATGTCGTAAAAACGCATATGTATAATCGACTTTTTCTCGAAGACAAATCGTTCAAACGCAAACTTAGCGCATTGCACTCGTGTAGTTCGACGAGATGAAGCTATTGCACGCGGTTTCATCGGCCTACGACAATGTGTACTCAAGTTATATGCCATCATATCGAACGCGAATATCAACTTCTACGATTGAGTTTTTCGTGAGCTGTGGTCGCGAAGAAAACGATGTTGCATCAGTTTCCTTGGTTATTCGACGTGCTGAAACCGAATATGATGCCAGATTTTGTCTAGGTGCAGCCAAAAAAAAGTGATTCCCACGATGTCGTAAAAACGGATATGTATAATCGACTTTTTCTCGAAGACAAATCGTTCAAACGCAAACTTAGCGCATTGCACTCGTGTAGTTCGACGAGACGAAGCCATTGCACGCGGTCTCATCGGCCTACGACAATGTGTACTCAAGTTATATGCCATCATATCGAACACGAATATCAACTTCTATGATTGAGTTTTTCGTGAGCTGTGGTCGCGAAGAAAACGATGTTGCATCAGTTTCCTTGGTTATTCGACGTGCTGAAACCGAATATGATGCCAGATTTTGTCTAGGTGCAGCCAAAAAAAAAGTGATTCCCACGATGTCGTAAAAACGGATATGTATAATCGACTTTTTCTTGAAGACAAATCGTTAAAACGCAAACTCAGCGCATTGCACTCGTGTAGTTCGACGAGACGAAGCTATTGCACGCGGTTTCATCGGCCTACGACAATGTGTACTAAAGTTATATGCCATCATATCGAACGCGAATATCAACTTCTATGATTGAGTTTTTCGTGAGCTGTGGTCGCGAAGAAAACGATGTTGCATCAGTTTACTTGGTTATTCGACGTGCTGAAACCGAATATGATGTCGGATTTTGTCTAGGTGCAGCCAAAAAAAAGTGATTCCCACGATGTCGTAAAAACGGATATGTATAATCGACTTTTTCTCGAAGACAAATCGTTCAAACGCAAACTTAGCGCATTGCACTCGTGTAGTTCGACGAGATGAAGCTATTGCACGCGGTTTCATCGGCCTACGACAATGTGTACTAAAGTTATATGCCATCATATCGAACACGAATATCAACTTCTATGATTGAGTTTTTCGTGAGCTGTGGTCGCGAAGAAAACGATGTTGCATCAGTTTCCTTGGTTATTCGACGTGCTGAAACCGAATATCATGTCGGATTTTGTCTAGGTGCAGCCAAAAAAAAGTGATTCCCACGATGTCGTAAAAACGGATATGTATAATCGACTTTTTCTCGAAGACAAATCGTTCAAACGCAAACTTAGCGCATTGCACTCGTGTAGTTCGACGAGACGAAGCTATTGCACGCGGTTTCATCGGCCTACGACAATGTGTACTAAAGTTATATGCCATCATATCGAACGCGAATATCAACTTCTATGATTGAGTTTTTCGTGAGCTGTGGTCGCGAAGAAAACGATGTTGCATCAGTTTCCTTGGTTATTCGACGTGCTGAAACCGAATATGATGCCAGATTTTGTCTAGGTGCAGCCAAAAAAAAGTGATTCCCACGATGTCGTAAAAACGCATATGTATAATCGACTTTTTCTCGAAGACAAATCGTTCAAACGCAAACTTAGCGCATTGCACTCGTGTAGTTCGACGAGATGAAGCTATTGCACGCGGTTTCATCGGCCTACGACAATGTGTACTCAAGTTATATGCCATCATATCGAACGCGAATATCAACTTCTACGATTGAGTTTTTCGTGAGCTGTGGTCGCGAAGAAAACGATGTTGCATCAGTTTCCTTGGTTATTCGACGTGCTGAAACCGAATATGATGCCAGATTTTGTCTAGGTGCAGCCAAAAAAAAGTGATTCCCACGATGTCGTAAAAACGGATATGTATAATCGACTTTTTCTCGAAGACAAATCGTTCAAACGCAAACTTAGCGCATTGCACTCGTGTAGTTCGACGAGACGAAGCCATTGCACGCGGTCTCATCGGCCTACGACAATGTGTACTCAAGTTATATGCCATCATATCGAACACGAATATCAACTTCTATGATTGAGTTTTTCGTGAGCTGTGGTCGCGAAGAAAACGATGTTGCATCAGTTTCCTTGGTTATTCGACGTGCTGAAACCGAATATGATGCCAGATTTTGTCTAGGTGCAGCCAAAAAAAAGTGATTCCCACGATGTCGTAAAAACGCATATGTATAATCGACTTTTTCTCGAAGACAAATCGTTCAAACGCAAACTTAGCGCATTGCACTCGTGTAGTTCGACGAGACGAAGCTATTGCACGCGGTTTCATCGGCCTACCACAATGTGTACTCAAGTTATATGCCATCATATCGAACGCGAATATCAACTTCTATGATTGAGTTTTTCGTGAGCTGTGGTCGCGAAGAAAACGATGTTGCATCAGTTTCCTTGGTTATTCGACGTGCTGAAACCGAATATGATGCCAGATTTTGTCTAGGTGCAGCCAAAAAAAAGTGATTCCCACGATGTCGTAAAAACGCATATGTATAATCGACTTTTTCTCGAAGACAAATCGTTCAAACGCAAACTTAGCGCATTGCACTCGTGTAGTTCGACGAGACGAAGCTATTGCACGCGGTTTCATCGGCCTACGACAATGTGTACTAAAGTTATATGCCATCATATCGAACACGAATATCAACTTCTATGATTGAGTTTTTCGTGAGCTGTGGTCGCGAAGAAAACGATGTTGCATCAGTTTCCTTGGTTATTCGACGTGCTGAAACCGAATATGATGTCGGATTTTGTCTAGGTGCAGCCAAAAAAAAGTGATTCCCACGATGTCGTAAAAACGGATATGTATAATCGACTTTTTCTCGAAGACAAATCGTTCAAACGCAAACTTAGCGCATTGCACTCGTGTAGTTCGACGAGACGAAGCTATTGCACGCGGTTTCATCGGCCTACGACAATGTGTACTAAAGTTATATGCCATCATATCGAACGCGAATATCAACTTCTATGATTGAGTTTTTCGTGAGCTGTGGTCGCGAAGAAAACGATGTTGCATCAGTTTCCTTGGTTATTCGACGTGCTGAAACCGAATATGATGCCAGATTTTGTCTAGGTGCAGCCAAAAAAAAGTGATTCCCACGATGTCGTAAAAACGCATATGTATAATCGACTTTTTCTCGAAGACAAATCGTTCAAACGCAAACTTAGCGCATTGCACTCGTGTAGTTCGACGAGATGAAGCTATTGCACGCGGTTTCATCGGCCTACGACAATGTGTACTCAAGTTATATGCCATCATATCGAACGCGAATATCAACTTCTACGATTGAGTTTTTCGTGAGCTGTGGTCGCGAAGAAAACGATGTTGCATCAGTTTCCTTGGTTATTCGACGTGCTGAAACCGAATATGATGCCAGATTTTGTCTAGGTGCAGCCAAAAAAAAGTGATTCCCACGATGTCGTAAAAACGGATATGTATAATCGACTTTTTCTCGAAGACAAATCGTTCAAACGCAAACTTAGCGCATTGCACTCGTGTAGTTCGACGAGACGAAGCCATTGCACGCGGTCTCATCGGCCTACGACAATGTGTACTCAAGTTATATGCCATCATATCGAACACGAATATCAACTTCTATGATTGAGTTTTTCGTGAGCTGTGGTCGCGAAGAAAACGATGTTGCATCAGTTTCCTTGGTTATTCGACGTGCTGAAACCGAATATGATGCCAGATTTTGTCTAGGTGCAGCCAAAAAAAAAGTGATTCCCACGATGTCGTAAAAACGGATATGTATAATCGACTTTTTCTTGAAGACAAATCGTTAAAACGCAAACTCAGCGCATTGCACTCGTGTAGTTCGACGAGACGAAGCTATTGCACGCGGTTTCATCGGCCTACGACAATGTGTACTAAAGTTATATGCCATCATATCGAACGCGAATATCAACTTCTATGATTGAGTTTTTCGTGAGCTGTGGTCGCGAAGAAAACGATGTTGCATCAGTTTACTTGGTTATTCGACGTGCTGAAACCGAATATGATGTCGGATTTTGTCTAGGTGCAGCCAAAAAAAAGTGATTCCCACGATGTCGTAAAAACGGATATGTATAATCGACTTTTTCTCGAAGACAAATCGTTCAAACGCAAACTTAGCGCATTGCACTCGTGTAGTTCGACGAGATGAAGCTATTGCACGCGGTTTCATCGGCCTACGACAATGTGTACTAAAGTTATATGCCATCATATCGAACACGAATATCAACTTCTATGATTGAGTTTTTCGTGAGCTGTGGTCGCGAAGAAAACGATGTTGCATCAGTTTCCTTGGTTATTCGACGTGCTGAAACCGAATATCATGTCGGATTTTGTCTAGGTGCAGCCAAAAAAAAGTGATTCCCACGATGTCGTAAAAACGGATATGTATAATCGACTTTTTCTCGAAGACAAATCGTTCAAACGCAAACTTAGCGCATTGCACTCGTGTAGTTCGACGAGACGAAGCTATTGCACGCGGTTTCATCGGCCTACGACAATGTGTACTAAAGTTATATGCCATCATATCGAACGCGAATATCAACTTCTATGATTGAGTTTTTCGTGAGCTGTGGTCGCGAAGAAAACGATGTTGCATCAGTTTCCTTGGTTATTCGACGTGCTGAAACCGAATATGATGCCAGATTTTGTCTAGGTGCAGCCAAAAAAAAGTGATTCCCACGATGTCGTAAAAACGCATATGTATAATCGACTTTTTCTCGAAGACAAATCGTTCAAACGCAAACTTAGCGCATTGCACTCGTGTAGTTCGACGAGATGAAGCTATTGCACGCGGTTTCATCGGCCTACGACAATGTGTACTCAAGTTATATGCCATCATATCGAACGCGAATATCAACTTCTACGATTGAGTTTTTCGTGAGCTGTGGTCGCGAAGAAAACGATGTTGCATCAGTTTCCTTGGTTATTCGACGTGCTGAAACCGAATATGATGCCAGATTTTGTCTAGGTGCAGCCAAAAAAAAGTGATTCCCACGATGTCGTAAAAACGGATATGTATAATCGACTTTTTCTCGAAGACAAATCGTTCAAACGCAAACTTAGCGCATTGCACTCGTGTAGTTCGACGAGACGAAGCCATTGCACGCGGTCTCATCGGCCTACGACAATGTGTACTCAAGTTATATGCCATCATATCGAACACGAATATCAACTTCTATGATTGAGTTTTTCGTGAGCTGTGGTCGCGAAGAAAACGATGTTGCATCAGTTTCCTTGGTTATTCGACGTGCTGAAACCGAATATGATGCCAGATTTTGTCTAGGTGCAGCCAAAAAAAAGTGATTCCCACGATGTCGTAAAAACGCATATGTATAATCGACTTTTTCTCGAAGACAAATCGTTCAAACGCAAACTTAGCGCATTGCACTCGTGTAGTTCGACGAGACGAAGCTATTGCACGCGGTTTCATCGGCCTACCACAATGTGTACTCAAGTTATATGCCATCATATCGAACGCGAATATCAACTTCTATGATTGAGTTTTTCGTGAGCTGTGGTCGCGAAGAAAACGATGTTGCATCAGTTTCCTTGGTTATTCGACGTGCTGAAACCGAATATGATGCCAGATTTTGTCTAGGTGCAGCCAAAAAAAAGTGATTCCCACGATGTCGTAAAAACGCATATGTATAATCGACTTTTTCTCGAAGACAAATCGTTCAAACGCAAACTTAGCGCATTGCACTCGTGTAGTTCGACGAGACGAAGCTATTGCACGCGGTTTCATCGGCCTACGACAATGTGTACTAAAGTTATATGCCATCATATCGAACACGAATATCAACTTCTATGATTGAGTTTTTCGTGAGCTGTGGTCGCGAAGAAAACGATGTTGCATCAGTTTCCTTGGTTATTCGACGTGCTGAAACCGAATATGATGTCGGATTTTGTCTAGGTGCAGCCAAAAAAAAGTGATTCCCACGATGTCGTAAAAACGGATATGTATAATCGACTTTTTCTCGAAGACAAATCGTTCAAACGCAAACTTAGCGCATTGCACTCGTGTAGTTCGACGAGACGAAGCTATTGCACGCGGTTTCATCGGCCTACGACAATGTGTACTAAAGTTATATGCCATCATATCGAACGCGAATATCAACTTCTATGATTGAGTTTTTCGTGAGCTGTGGTCGCGAAGAAAACGATGTTGCATCAGTTTCCTTGGTTATTCGACGTGCTGAAACCGAATATGATGCCAGATTTTGTCTAGGTGCAGCCAAAAAAAAGTGATTCCCACGATGTCGTAAAAACGCATATGTATAATCGACTTTTTCTCGAAGACAAATCGTTCAAACGCAAACTTAGCGCATTGCACTCGTGTAGTTCGACGAGATGAAGCTATTGCACGCGGTTTCATCGGCCTACGACAATGTGTACTCAAGTTATATGCCATCATATCGAACGCGAATATCAACTTCTACGATTGAGTTTTTCGTGAGCTGTGGTCGCGAAGAAAACGATGTTGCATCAGTTTCCTTGGTTATTCGACGTGCTGAAACCGAATATGATGCCAGATTTTGTCTAGGTGCAGCCAAAAAAAAGTGATTCCCACGATGTCGTAAAAACGGATATGTATAATCGACTTTTTCTCGAAGACAAATCGTTCAAACGCAAACTTAGCGCATTGCACTCGTGTAGTTCGACGAGACGAAGCCATTGCACGCGGTCTCATCGGCCTACGACAATGTGTACTCAAGTTATATGCCATCATATCGAACACGAATATCAACTTCTATGATTGAGTTTTTCGTGAGCTGTGGTCGCGAAGAAAACGATGTTGCATCAGTTTCCTTGGTTATTCGACGTGCTGAAACCGAATATGATGCCAGATTTTGTCTAGGTGCAGCCAAAAAAAAGTGATTCCCACGATGTCGTAAAAACGCATATGTATAATCGACTTTTTCTCGAAGACAAATCGTTCAAACGCAAACTTAGCGCATTGCACTCGTGTAGTTCGACGAGACGAAGCTATTGCACGCGGTTTCATCGGCCTACGACAATGTGTACTAAAGTTATATGCCATCATATCGAACACGAATATCAACTTCTATGATTGAGTTTTTCGTGAGCTGTGGTCGCGAAGAAAACGATGTTGCATCAGTTTCCTTGGTTATTCGACGTGCTGAAACCGAATATGATGCCAGATTTTGTCTAGGTGCAGCCAAAAAAAAGTGATTCCCACGATGTCGTAAAAACGCATATGTATAATCGACTTTTTCTCGAAGACAAATCGTTCAAACGCAAACTTAGCGCATTGCACTCGTGTAGTTCGACGAGATGAAGCTATTGCACGCGGTTTCATCGGCCTACGACAATGTGTACTCAAGTTATATGCCATCATATCGAACGCGAATATCAACTTCTACGATTGAGTTTTTCGTGAGCTGTGGTCGCGAAGAAAACGATGTTGCATCAGTTTCCTTGGTTATTCGACGTGCTGAAACCGAATATGATGCCAGATTTTGTCTAGGTGCAGCCAAAAAAAAGTGATTCCCACGATGTCGTAAAAACGGATATGTATAATCGACTTTTTCTCGAAGACAAATCGTTCAAACGCAAACTTAGCGCATTGCACTCGTGTAGTTCGACGAGACGAAGCCATTGCACGCGGTCTCATCGGCCTACGACAATGTGTACTCAAGTTATATGCCATCATATCGAACACGAATATCAACTTCTATGATTGAGTTTTTCGTGAGCTGTGGTCGCGAAGAAAACGATGTTGCATCAGTTTCCTTGGTTATTCGACGTGCTGAAACCGAATATGATGCCAGATTTTGTCTAGGTGCAGCCAAAAAAAAGTGATTCCCACGATGTCGTAAAAACGCATATGTATAATCGACTTTTTCTCGAAGACAAATCGTTCAAACGCAAACTTAGCGCATTGCACTCGTGTAGTTCGACGAGACGAAGCTATTGCACGCGGTTTCATCGGCCTACCACAATGTGTACTCAAGTTATATGCCATCATATCGAACGCGAATATCAACTTCTATGATTGAGTTTTTCGTGAGCTGTGGTCGCGAAGAAAACGATGTTGCATCAGTTTCCTTGGTTATTCGACGTGCTGAAACCGAATATGATGCCAGATTTTGTCTAGGTGCAGCCAAAAAAAAGTGATTCCCACGATGTCGTAAAAACGCATATGTATAATCGACTTTTTCTCGAAGACAAATCGTTCAAACGCAAACTTAGCGCATTGCACTCGTGTAGTTCGACGAGACGAAGCTATTGCACGCGGTTTCATCGGCCTACGACAATGTGTACTAAAGTTATATGCCATCATATCGAACACGAATATCAACTTCTATGATTGAGTTTTTCGTGAGCTGTGGTCGCGAAGAAAACGATGTTGCATCAGTTTCCTTGGTTATTCGACGTGCTGAAACCGAATATGATGTCGGATTTTGTCTAGGTGCAGCCAAAAAAAAGTGATTCCCACGATGTCGTAAAAACGGATATGTATAATCGACTTTTTCTCGAAGACAAATCGTTCAAACGCAAACTTAGCGCATTGCACTCGTGTAGTTCGACGAGACGAAGCTATTGCACGCGGTTTCATCGGCCTACGACAATGTGTACTAAAGTTATATGCCATCATATCGAACGCGAATATCAACTTCTATGATTGAGTTTTTCGTGAGCTGTGGTCGCGAAGAAAACGATGTTGCATCAGTTTCCTTGGTTATTCGACGTGCTGAAACCGAATATGATGCCAGATTTTGTCTAGGTGCAGCCAAAAAAAAGTGATTCCCACGATGTCGTAAAAACGCATATGTATAATCGACTTTTTCTCGAAGACAAATCGTTCAAACGCAAACTTAGCGCATTGCACTCGTGTAGTTCGACGAGATGAAGCTATTGCACGCGGTTTCATCGGCCTACGACAATGTGTACTCAAGTTATATGCCATCATATCGAACGCGAATATCAACTTCTACGATTGAGTTTTTCGTGAGCTGTGGTCGCGAAGAAAACGATGTTGCATCAGTTTCCTTGGTTATTCGACGTGCTGAAACCGAATATGATGCCAGATTTTGTCTAGGTGCAGCCAAAAAAAAGTGATTCCCACGATGTCGTAAAAACGGATATGTATAATCGACTTTTTCTCGAAGACAAATCGTTCAAACGCAAACTTAGCGCATTGCACTCGTGTAGTTCGACGAGACGAAGCCATTGCACGCGGTCTCATCGGCCTACGACAATGTGTACTCAAGTTATATGCCATCATATCGAACACGAATATCAACTTCTATGATTGAGTTTTTCGTGAGCTGTGGTCGCGAAGAAAACGATGTTGCATCAGTTTCCTTGGTTATTCGACGTGCTGAAACCGAATATGATGCCAGATTTTGTCTAGGTGCAGCCAAAAAAAAGTGATTCCCACGATGTCGTAAAAACGCATATGTATAATCGACTTTTTCTCGAAGACAAATCGTTCAAACGCAAACTTAGCGCATTGCACTTGTGTAGTTCGACGAGACGAAGCCATTGCACGCGGTTTCATCGGCCTACGACAATGTGTACTCAAGTTATATGCCATCATATCGAACACGAATATCAACTTCTATGATTGAGTTTTTCGTGAGCTGTGGTCGCGAAGAAAACGATGTTGCATCAGTTTCCTTGGTTATTCGACGTACTGAAACCGAATATGATGTCAGATTTTGTCTAGGTGCAGCCAAAAAAAAAGTGATTCCCACGATGTCGTAAAAACGGATATGTATAATCGACTTTTTCTTGAAGACAAATCGTTAAAACGCAAACTCAGCGCATTGCACTCGTGTAGTTCGACGAGACGAAGCTATTGCACGCGGTTTCATCGGCCTACGACAATGTGTACTAAAGTTATATGCCATCATATCGAACGCGAATATCAACTTCTATGATTGAGTTTTTCGTGAGCTGTGGTCGCGAAGAAAACGATGTTGCATCAGTTTACTTGGTTATTCGACGTGCTGAAACCGAATATTATGCCAGATTTTGTCTAGGTGCAGCCAAAAAAAAGTGATTCCCACGATGTCGTAAAAACGCATATGTATAATCGACTTTTTCTCGAAGACAAATCGTTCAAACGCAAACTTAGCGCATTGCACTCGTGTAGTTCGACGAGACGAAGCCATTGCACGCGATTTCATCGGCCTACGACAATGTGTACTCAAGTTATATGCCATCATATCGAACACGAATATCAACTTCTATGATTGAGTTTTTCGTGAGCTGTGGTCGCGAAGAAAACGATGTTGCATCAGTTTCCTTGGTTATTCGACGTGCTGAAACCGAATATGATGCCAGATTTTGTCTAGGTGCAGCCAAAAAAAAGTGATTCCCACGATGTCGTAAAAACGCATATGTATAATCGACTTTTTCTCGAAGACAAATCGTTCAAACGCAAACTTAGCGCATTGCACTCGTGTAGTTCGACGAGACGAAGCTATTGCACGCGGTTTCATCGGTCTACGACAATGTGTACTCAAGTTATATGCCATCATATCGAACACGAATATCAACTTCTATTATTGAGTTTTTCGTGAGCTGTGGTCGCGAAGAAAACGATGTTGCATCAGTTTCCTTGGTTATTCGACGTGCTGAAACCGAATATGATGCCAGATTTTGTCTAGGTGCAGCCAAAAAAAAGTGATTCCCACGATGTCGTAAAAACGCATATGTATAATCGACTTTTTCTCGAAGACAAATCGTTCAAACGCAAACTTAGCGCATTGCACTCGTGTAGTTCGACGAGACGAAGCCATTGCACGCGATTTCATCGGCCTACGACAATGTGTACTCAAGTTATATGCCATCATATCGAACACGAATATCAACTTCTATGATTGAGTTTTTCGTGAGCTGTGGTCGCGAAGAAAACGATGTTGCATCAGTTTCCTTGGTTATTCGACGTGCTGAAACCGAATATGATGCCAGATTTTGTCTAGGTGCAGCCAAAAAAAAGTGATTCCCACGATGTCGTAAAAACGCATATGTATAATCGACTTTTTCTCGAAGACAAATCGTTCAAACGCAAACTTAGCGCACTGCACTCGTGTAGTTCGACGAGACGAAGCTATTGCACGCGGTTTCATCGGCCTACGACAATGTGTACTCAAGTTATATGCCATCATATCGAACACGAATATCAACTTCTATGATTGAGTTTTTCGTGAGCTGTGGTCGCGAAGAAAACGATGTTGCATCAGTTTCCTTGGATATTCGACGTGCTGAAACCGAATATGATGTCAGATTTTGTCTAGGTGCAGCCAAAAAAAAAGTGATTCCCACGATGTCGTAAAAACGGATATGTATAATCGAATTTTTCTCGAAGACAAATCGTTCAAACGCAAACTTAGCGCATTGCACTTGTGTAGTTCGACGAGACGAAGCTATTGCACGCGGTTTCATCGGCCTACGACAATGTGTACTCAAGTTATATGCCATCATATCGAACACGAATATCAACTTCTATGATTGAGTTTTTCGTGAGCTGTGGTCGCGAAGAAAACGATGTTGCATCAGTTTCCTTGGTTATTCGACGTGCTGAAACCGAATATGATGCCAGATTTTGTCTAGGTGCAGCCAAAAAAAAGTGATTCCCACGATGTCGTACAAACGCATATGTATAATCGACTTTTTCTCGAAGACAAATCGTTCAAACGCAAACTTAGCGCATTGCACTCGTGTAGTTCGACGAGACGAAGCTATTGCACCCGGTTTCATCGGCCTACGACAATGTGTACTCAACCTATATGCCATCATATCGAACGCGGATATCAACTTCTATGTTTGAGTTTTTCGTGAGCTGTGGTCGCGAAGAAAACGATGTTGCATCAGTTTCCTTGGTTATTCGACGTGCTGAAACCGAATATGATGCCAGATTTTGTCTAGGTGCAGCCAAAAAAAAGTGATTCCCACGATGTCGTAAAAACGCATATGTATAATCGACTTTTTCTCGAAGACAAATCGTTCAAACGCAAACTTAGCGCATTGCACTCGTGTAGTTCGACGAGACGAAGCTATTGCACGCGGTTTCATCGGTCTACGACAATGTGTACTCAAGTTATATGCCATCATATCGAACGCGAATATCAACTTCTATGATTGAGTTTTTCGTGAGCTGTGGTCGCGAAGAAAACGATGTTGCATCAGTTTCCTTGGTTATTCGACGTGCTGAAACCGAATATGATGCCAGATTTTGTCTAGGTGCAGCCAAAAAAAAGTGATTCCCACGATGTCGTAAAAACGCATATGTATAATCGACTTTTTCTCGAAGACAAATCGTTCAAACGCAAACTTAGCGCATTGCACTCGTGTAGTTCGACGAGACGAAGCTATTGCACGCGGTTTCATCGGCCTACGACAATGTGTACTCAAGTTATATGCCATCATATCGAACACGAATATCAACTTCTATGATTGAGTTTTTCGTGAGCTGTGGTCGCGAAGAAAACGATGTTGCATCAGTTTCCTTGGTTATTCGACGTGCTGAAACCGAATATGATGTCAGATTTTGTCTAGGTGCAGCCAAAAAAATTGATTCCCACGATGTCGTAAAAACGCATATGTATAATCGACTTTTTCTCGAAGACAAATCGTTCAAACGCAAACTTAGCGCATTGCACTTGTGTAGTTCGACGAGACGAAGCTATTGCATGCGGTTTCATCGGCCTACGACAATGTGTACTCAAGTTATATGCCATCATATCGAACACGAATATCAACTTCTATGATTGAGTTTTTAGTGAGCTGTGGTCGCGAAGAAAACGATGTTGCATCAGTTTTCTTGGTTGTTCGACGTGCTGAAACCGAATATGATATCAGATTTGGTCTAGGTGCAGCCAAAAAAAAGTGATTCCCACGATGTCGTAAAAACGCATATGTATAATCGATTTTTTCTCGAAGACAAATCGTTCAAACGCAAACTTAGCGCATTGCACTCGTGTAGTTCGACGAGACGAAACTATTGCACGCGGTTTCATCGGCCTACGACAATGTGTACTCAAGTTATATGCCATCATATCGAACACGAATATCAACTTCTATGATTGAGTTTTTCGTGAGCTGTGGTCGCGAAGACAACGATGTTGCATCAGTTTCCTTGGTTATTCGACGTGCTGAAACCGAATATGATGTCAGATTTGGTCTAGGTGTAGCCAAAAAAAAGTGATTCCCACGATGTCGTAAAAACGCATATGTATAATCGACTTTTTCTCGAAGACAAATCGTTCAAACGCAAACTTAGCGCATTGCACTCGTGTAGTTCGACGAGACGAAGCCATTGCACGCGGTTTCATCGGCCTACGACAATGTGTACTCAAGTTATATGCCATCATATCGAACACGAATATCAACTTCTATGATTGAGTTTTTCGTGAGCTGTGGTCGCGAAGAAAACGATGTTGCATCAGTTTCCTTGGTTATTCGACGTGCTGAAACCGAATATGATGTCAGATTTTGTCTAGGTGCAGCCAAAAAAATTGATTCCCACGATGTCGTAAAAACGCATATGTATAATCGACTTTTTCTCGAAGACAAATCGTTCAAACGCAAACTTAGCGCATTGCACTTGTGTAGTTCGACGAGACGAAGCTATTGCATGCGGTTTCATCGGCCTACGACAATGTGTACTCAAGTTATATGCCATCATATCGAACACGAATATCAACTTCTATGATTGAGTTTTTAGTGAGCTGTGGTCGCGAAGAAAACGATGTTGCATCAGTTTTCTTGGTTATTCGACGTGCTGAAACCGAATATGATGTCAGATTTGGTCTAGGTGCAGCCAAAAAAAAGTGATTCCCACGATGTCGTAAAAACGCATATGTATAATCGATTTTTTCTCGAAGACAAATCGTTCAAACGCAAACTTAGCGCATTGCACTCGTGTAGTTCGACGAGACGAAACTATTGCACGCGGTTTCATCGGCCTACGACAATGTGTACTCAAGTTATATGCCATCATATCGAACACGAATATCAACTTCTATGATTGAGTTTTTCGTGAGCTGTGGTCGCGAAGACAACGATGTTGCATCAGTTTCCTTGGTTATTCGACGTGCTGAAACCGAATATGATGTCAGATTCTGTCTAGGTGTAGCCAAAAAAAAGTGATTCCCACGATGTCGTAAAAACGCATATGTATAATCGACTTTTTCTCGAAGACAAATCGTTCAAACGCAAACTTAGCGCATTGCACTCGTGTAGTTCGACGAGACGAAGCCATTGCACGCGGTTTCATCGGCCTACGACAATGTGTACTCAAGTTATATGCCATCATATCGAACACGAATATCAACTTCTATGATTGAGTTTTTCGTGAGCTGTGGTCGCGAAGAAAACGATGTTGCATCAGTTTCCTTGGTTATTCGACGTGCTGAAATCGAATATGATGTCAGATTTGGTCTAGGTGCAGCCAAAAAAAAGTGATGCCCACGATGTCGTAAAAACGGATATGTATAATCGACTTTTTCTCGAAGACAAATCGTTCAAACGCAAACTTAGCCCATTGCACTTGTGTAGTTCGACGAGACGAAGCTATTGCATGCGGTTTCATCGGCCTACGACAATGTGTACTCAAGTTATATGCCATCATATCGAACACGAATATCAACTTCTATGATTGAGTTTTTCGTGAGCTGTGGTCGCGAAGAAAACGATGTTGCATCAGTTTTCTTGGTTATTCGACGTGCTGAAACCGAATATGATGTCAGATTTTGTCTAGGTGCAGCCAAAAAAAAAGTGATTCCCACGATGTCGTAAAAACGGATATGTATAATCGAATTTTTCTCGAAGACAAATCGTTCAAACGCAAACTTAGCGCATTGCACTCGTGTAGTTCGACGAGACGAAGCTATTGCACGCGGTTTCATCGGCCTACGACAATGTGTACTCAAGTTATATGCCATCATATCGAACACGAATATCAACTTCTATGATTGAGTTTTTCGTGAGCTGTGGTCGCGAAGAAAACGATGTTGCATCACTTTCCTTGGTTATTCGACTTGCTGAAACCGAATATGATGCCAGATTTTGTCTAGGTGCAGCCAAAAAAAAGTGATTTCCACGATGTCGTAAAAACGGATATGTATAATCGACTTTTTCTTGAAGACAAATCGTTAAAACGCAAACTCAGCGCATTGCACTCGTGTAGTTCGACGAGACGAAGCTATTGCACGCGGTTTCATCGGCCTACGACAATGTGTACTAAAGTTATATGCCATCATATCGAACGCGAATATCAACTTCTATGATTGAGTTTTTCGTGAGCTGTGGTCGCGAAGAAAACGATGTTGCATCAGTTTCCTTGGTTATTCGACGTGCTGAAACCGAATATTATGCCAGATTTTGTCTAGGTGCAGCCAAAAAAAAGTGATTCCCACGATGTCGTAAAAACGCATATGCATAATCGACTTTTTCTCGAAGACAAATCGTTCAAACGCAAACTTAGCGGATTGCACTTGTGTAGTTCGACGAGACGAAGCTATTGCACGCGGTTTCATCGGCCTACGACAATGTGTACTCAAGTTATATGCCATCATATCGAACACGAATATCAACTTCTATGATTGAGTTTTTCGTGAGCTGTGGTCGCGAAGAAAACGATGTTGCATCAGTTTCCTTGGTTATTCGACTTGCTGAAACCGAATATGATGCCAGATTTTGTCTAGGTGCAGCCAAAAAAAAGTGATTCCCACAATGTCGTAAAAACGGATATGTATAATCGACTTTTTCTCGAAGACAAATCGTTCAAACGCAAACTTAGCGCATTGCACTCGTGCAGTTCGACGAGACGAAGCTATTGCACGCGGTTTCATCGGCCTACGACAATGTGTACTCAAGTTATATGCCATCATATCGAACACGAATATCAACTTCTATGATTGAGTTTTTCGTGAGCTGTGGTCGCGAAGAAAACGATGTTGCATCAGTTTCCTTGGTTATTCGACGTGCTGAAACCGAATATGATGTCAGATTTGGTCTAGGTGCAGCCAAAAAAAAGTGATTCCCACGATGTCGTAAAAACGCATATGTATAATCGATTTTTTCTCGAAGACAAATCGTTCAAACGCAAACTTAGCGCATTGCACTCGTGTAGTTCGACGAGACGAAACTATTGCACGCGGTTTCATCGGCCTACGACAATGTGTACTCAAGTTATATGCCATCATATCGAACACGAATATCAACTTCTATGATTGAGTTTTTCGTGAGCTGTGGTCGCGAAGAAAACGATGTTGCATCAGTTTCCTTGGTTATTCGACGTGCTGAAACCGAATATGATGCCAGATTTTGTCTAGGTGCAGCCAAAAAAAAGTGATTCCCACGATGTCGTAAAAACGCATATGTATAATCGACTTTTTCTCGAAGACAAATCGTTCAAACGCAAACTTAGCGCATTGCACTCGTGTAGTTCGACGAGACGAAGCTATTGCACGCGGTTTCATCGGTCTACGACAATGTGTACTCAAGTTATATGCCATCATATCGAACGCGAATATCAACTTCTATGATTGAGTTTGTCGTGAGCTGTGGTCGCGAAGAAAACGATGTTGCATCAGTTTCCTTGGTTATTCGACGTGCTGAAACCGAATATGATGCCAGATTTTGTCTAGGTGCAGCCAAAAAAAAGTGATTCCCACGATGTCGTAAAAACGCATATGTATAATCGACTTTTTCTCGAAGACAAATCGTTCAAACGCAAACTTAGCGCATTGCACTCGTGTAGTTCGACGAGACGAAGCTATTGCACGCGGTTTCATCGGCCTACGACAATGTGTACTCAAGTTATATGCCATCATATCGAACACGAATATCAACTTCTATGATTGAGTTTTTCGTGAGCTGTGGTCGCGAAGAAAACGATGTTGCATCAGTTTCCTTGGTTATTCGACGTGCTGAAACCGAATATGATGTCAGATTTTGTCTAGGTGCAGCCAAAAAAATTGATTCCCACGATGTCGTAAAAACGCATATGTATAATCGACTTTTTCTCGAAGACAAATCGTTCAAACGCAAACTTAGCGCATTGCACTTGTGTAGTTCGACGAGACGAAGCTATTGCATGCGGTTTCATCGGCCTACGACAATGTGTACTCAAGTTATATGCCATCATATCGAACACGAATATCAACTTCTATGATTGAGTTTTTAGTGAGCTGTGGTCGCGAAGAAAACGATGTTGCATCAGTTTTCTTGGTTATTCGACGTGCTGAAACCGAATATGATGTCAGATTTGGTCTAGGTGCAGCCAAAAAAAAGTGATTCCCACGATGTCGTAAAAACGCATATGTATAATCGATTTTTTCTCGAAGACAAATCGTTCAAACGCAAACTTAGCGCATTGCACTCGTGTAGTTCGACGAGACGAAACTATTGCACGCGGTTTCATCGGCCTACGACAATGTGTACTCAAGTTATATGCCATCATATCGAACACGAATATCAACTTCTATGATTGAGTTTTTCGTGAGCTGTGGTCGCGAAGAAAACGATGTTGCATCAGTTTCCTTGGTTATTCGACGTGCTGAAACCGAATATGATGTCAGATTTGGTCTAGGTGTAGCCAAAAAAAAGTGATTCCCACGATGTCGTAAAAACGCATATGTATAATCGACTTTTTCTCGAAGACAAATCGTTCAAACGCAAACTTAGCGCATTGCACTCGTGTAGTTCGACGAGACGAAGCCATTGCACGCGGTTTCATCGGCCTACGACAATGTGTACTCAAGTTATATGCCATCATATCGAACACGAATATCAACTTCTATGATTGAGTTTTTCGTGAGCTGTGGTCGCGAAGAAAACGATGTTGCATCAGTTTCCTTGGTTATTCGACGTGCTGAAATCGAATATGATGTCAGATTTGGTCTAGGTGCAGCCAAAAAAAAGTGATGCCCACGATGTCGTAAAAACGGATATGTATAATCGACTTTTTCTCGAAGACAAATCGTTCAAACGCAAACTTAGCCCATTGCACTTGTGTAGTTCGACGAGACGAAGCTATTGCATGCGGTTTCATCGGCCTACGACAATGTGTACTCAAGTTATATGCCATCATATCGAACACGAATATCAACTTCTATGATTGAGTTTTTCGTGAGCTGTGGTCGCGAAGAAAACGATGTTGCATCAGTTTTCTTGGTTATTCGACGTGCTGAAACCGAATATGATGTCAGATTTTGTCTAGGTGCAGCCAAAAAAAAAGTGATTCCCACGATGTCGTAAAAACGGATATGTATAATCGAATTTTTCTCGAAGACAAATCGTTCAAACGCAAACTTAGCGCATTGCACTCGTGTAGTTCGACGAGACGAAGCTATTGCACGCGGTTTCATCGGCCTACGACAATGTGTACTCAAGTTATATGCCATCATATCGAACACGAATATCAACTTCTATGATTGAGTTTTTCGTGAGCTGTGGTCGCGAAGAAAACGATGTTGCATCACTTTCCTTGGTTATTCGACTTGCTGAAACCGAATATGATGCCAGATTTTGTCTAGGTGCAGCCAAAAAAAAGTGATTTCCACGATGTCGTAAAAACGGATATGTATAATCGACTTTTTCTTGAAGACAAATCGTTAAAACGCAAACTCAGCGCATTGCACTCGTGTAGTTCGACGAGACGAAGCTATTGCACGCGGTTTCATCGGCCTACGACAATGTGTACTAAAGTTATATGCCATCATATCGAACGCGAATATCAACTTCTATGATTGAGTTTTTCGTGAGCTGTGGTCGCGAAGAAAACGATGTTGCATCAGTTTCCTTGGTTATTCGACGTGCTGAAACCGAATATGATGTCAGATTTTGTCTAGGTGCAGCCAAAAAAAAAGTGATTCCCACGATGTCGTAAAAACGGATATGTATAATCGAATTTTTCTCGAAGACAAATCGTTCAAACGCAAACTTAGCGCATTGCACTCGTGTAGTTCGACGAGACGAAGCTATTGCACGCGGTTTCATCGGCCTACGACAATGTGTACTCAAGTTATATGCCATCATATCGAACACGAATATCAACTTCTATGATTGAGTTTTTCGTGAGCTGTGGTCGCGAAGAAAACGATGTTGCATCAGTTTCCTTGGTTATTCGACGTGCTGAAACCGAATATGATGCCAGATTTTGTCTAGGTGCAGCCAAAAAAAAGTGATTCCCACGATGTCGTAAAAACGCATATGTATAATCAACTTTTTCTCGAAGACAAATCGTTCAAACGCAAACTTAGCGCATTGCACTCGTGTAGTTCGACGAGACGAAGCTATTGCACGCGGTTTCATCGGCCTACGACAATGTGTACTCAAGTTATATGCCATCATACCGAACACGAATATCAACTTCTATGATTGAGTTTTTCGTGAGCTGTGGTCGCGAAGAAAACGATGTTGCATCAGTTTCCTTGGTTATTCGACGTGCTGAAACCGAAAATGATGCCAGATTTTGTCTAGGTGCAGCCAAAAAAAAGTGATTCCCACGATGTCGTAAAAACGCATATGTATAATCGACTTTTTCTCGAAGACAAATCGTTCAAACGCAAACTTAGCGCATTGCACTCGTGTAGTTCGACGAGATGAAGCTATTGCACGCGGTTTCATCGGCCTACGACAATGTGTACTCAAGTTATATGCCATCATATCGAACGCGAATATCAACTTCTATGATTGAGTTTTTCGTGAGCTGTGGTCGCGAAGAAAACGATGTTGCATCAGTTTCCTTGGTTATTCGACGTGCTGAAACCGAATATGATGCCAGATTTTGTCTAGGTGCAGCCAAAAAAAAGTGATTCCCACGATGTCGTACAAACGCATATGTATAATCGACTTTTTCTCGAAGACAAATCGTTCAAACGCAAACTTAGCGCATTGCACTCGTGTAGTTCGACGAGACGAAGCTATTGCACCCGGTTTCATCGGCCTACGACAATGTGTACTCAACCTATATGCCATCATATCGAACGCGGATATCAACTTCTATGTTTGAGTTTTTCGTGAGCTGTGGTCGCGAAGAAAACGATGTTGCATCAGTTTCCTTGGTTATTCGACGTGCTGAAACCGAATATGATGCCAGATTTTGTCTAGGTGCAGCCAAAAAAAAGTGATTCCCACGATGTCGTAAAAACGCATATGTATAATCGACTTTTTCTCGAAGACAAATCGTTCAAACGCAAACTTAGCGCATTGCACTCGTGTAGTTCGACGAGACGAAGCTATTGCACGCGGTTTCATCGGTCTACGACAATGTGTACTCAAGTTATATGCCATCATATCGAACGCGAATATCAACTTCTATGATTGAGTTTTTCGTGAGCTGTGGTCGCGAAGAAAACGATGTTGCATCAGTTTCCTTGGTTATTCGACGTGCTGAAACCGAATATGATGCCAGATTTTGTCTAGGTGCAGCCAAAAAAAAGTGATTCCCACGATGTCGTAAAAACGCATATGTATAATCGACTTTTTCTCGAAGACAAATCGTTCAAACGCAAACTTAGCGCATTGCACTCGTGTAGTTCGACGAGACGAAGCTATTGCACGCGGTTTCATCGGCCTACGACAATGTGTACTCAAGTTATATGCCATCATATCGAACACGAATATCAACTTCTATGATTGAGTTTTTCGTGAGCTGTGGTCGCGAAGAAAACGATGTTGCATCAGTTTCCTTGGTTATTCGACGTGCTGAAACCGAATATGATGTCAGATTTTGTCTAGGTGCAGCCAAAAAAATTGATTCCCACGATGTCGTAAAAACGCATATGTATAATCGACTTTTTCTCGAAGACAAATCGTTCAAACGCAAACTTAGCGCATTGCACTTGTGTAGTTCGACGAGACGAAGCTATTGCATGCGGTTTCATCGGCCTACGACAATGTGTACTCAAGTTATATGCCATCATATCGAACACGAATATCAACTTCTATGATTGAGTTTTTAGTGAGCTGTGGTCGCGAAGAAAACGATGTTGCATCAGTTTTCTTGGTTGTTCGACGTGCTGAAACCGAATATGATGTCAGATTTGGTCTAGGTGCAGCCAAAAAAAAGTGATTCCCACGATGTCGTAAAAACGCATATGTATAATCGATTTTTTCTCGAAGACAAATCGTTCAAACGCAAACTTAGCGCATTGCACTCGTGTAGTTCGACGAGACGAAACTATTGCACGCGGTTTCATCGGCCTACGACAATGTGTACTCAAGTTATATGCCATCATATCGAACACGAATATCAACTTCTATGATTGAGTTTTTCGTGAGCTGTGGTCGCGAAGACAACGATGTTGCATCAGTTTCCTTGGTTATTCGACGTGCTGAAACCGAATATGATGTCAGATTTGGTCTAGGTGTAGCCAAAAAAAAGTGATTCCCACGATGTCGTAAAAACGCATATGTATAATCGACTTTTTCTCGAAGACAAATCGTTCAAACGCAAACTTAGCGCATTGCACTCGTGTAGTTCGACGAGACGAAGCCATTGCACGCGGTTTCATCGGCCTACGACAATGTGTACTCAAGTTATATGCCATCATATCGAACACGAATATCAACTTCTATGATTGAGTTTTTCGTGAGCTGTGGTCGCGAAGAAAACGATGTTGCATCAGTTTCCTTGGTTATTCGACGTGCTGAAACCGAATATGATGTCAGATTTTGTCTAGGTGCAGCCAAAAAAATTGATTCCCACGATGTCGTAAAAACGCATATGTATAATCGACTTTTTCTCGAAGACAAATCGTTCAAACGCAAACTTAGCGCATTGCACTTGTGTAGTTCGACGAGACGAAGCTATTGCATGCGGTTTCATCGGCCTACGACAATGTGTACTCAAGTTATATGCCATCATATCGAACACGAATATCAACTTCTATGATTGAGTTTTTAGTGAGCTGTGGTCGCGAAGAAAACGATGTTGCATCAGTTTTCTTGGTTATTCGACGTGCTGAAACCGAATATGATGTCAGATTTGGTCTAGGTGCAGCCAAAAAAAAGTGATTCCCACGATGTCGTAAAAACGCATATGTATAATCGATTTTTTCTCGAAGACAAATCGTTCAAACGCAAACTTAGCGCATTGCACTCGTGTAGTTCGACGAGACGAAACTATTGCACGCGGTTTCATCGGCCTACGACAATGTGTACTCAAGTTATATGCCATCATATCGAACACGAATATCAACTTCTATGATTGAGTTTTTCGTGAGCTGTGGTCGCGAAGACAACGATGTTGCATCAGTTTCCTTGGTTATTCGACGTGCTGAAACCGAATATGATGTCAGATTCTGTCTAGGTGTAGCCAAAAAAAAGTGATTCCCACGATGTCGTAAAAACGCATATGTATAATCGACTTTTTCTCGAAGACAAATCGTTCAAACGCAAACTTAGCGCATTGCACTCGTGTAGTTCGACGAGACGAAGCCATTGCACGCGGTTTCATCGGCCTACGACAATGTGTACTCAAGTTATATGCCATCATATCGAACACGAATATCAACTTCTATGATTGAGTTTTTCGTGAGCTGTGGTCGCGAAGAAAACGATGTTGCATCAGTTTCCTTGGTTATTCGACGTGCTGAAATCGAATATGATGTCAGATTTGGTCTAGGTGCAGCCAAAAAAAAGTGATGCCCACGATGTCGTAAAAACGGATATGTATAATCGACTTTTTCTCGAAGACAAATCGTTCAAACGCAAACTTAGCCCATTGCACTTGTGTAGTTCGACGAGACGAAGCTATTGCATGCGGTTTCATCGGCCTACGACAATGTGTACTCAAGTTATATGCCATCATATCGAACACGAATATCAACTTCTATGATTGAGTTTTTCGTGAGCTGTGGTCGCGAAGAAAACGATGTTGCATCAGTTTTCTTGGTTATTCGACGTGCTGAAACCGAATATGATGTCAGATTTTGTCTAGGTGCAGCCAAAAAAAAAGTGATTCCCACGATGTCGTAAAAACGGATATGTATAATCGAATTTTTCTCGAAGACAAATCGTTCAAACGCAAACTTAGCGCATTGCACTCGTGTAGTTCGACGAGACGAAGCTATTGCACGCGGTTTCATCGGCCTACGACAATGTGTACTCAAGTTATATGCCATCATATCGAACACGAATATCAACTTCTATGATTGAGTTTTTCGTGAGCTGTGGTCGCGAAGAAAACGATGTTGCATCACTTTCCTTGGTTATTCGACTTGCTGAAACCGAATATGATGCCAGATTTTGTCTAGGTGCAGCCAAAAAAAAGTGATTTCCACGATGTCGTAAAAACGGATATGTATAATCGACTTTTTCTTGAAGACAAATCGTTAAAACGCAAACTCAGCGCATTGCACTCGTGTAGTTCGACGAGACGAAGCTATTGCACGCGGTTTCATCGGCCTACGACAATGTGTACTAAAGTTATATGCCATCATATCGAACGCGAATATCAACTTCTATGATTGAGTTTTTCGTGAGCTGTGGTCGCGAAGAAAACGATGTTGCATCAGTTTCCTTGGTTATTCGACGTGCTGAAACCGAATATTATGCCAGATTTTGTCTAGGTGCAGCCAAAAAAAAGTGATTCCCACGATGTCGTAAAAACGCATATGCATAATCGACTTTTTCTCGAAGACAAATCGTTCAAACGCAAACTTAGCGGATTGCACTTGTGTAGTTCGACGAGACGAAGCTATTGCACGCGGTTTCATCGGCCTACGACAATGTGTACTCAAGTTATATGCCATCATATCGAACACGAATATCAACTTCTATGATTGAGTTTTTCGTGAGCTGTGGTCGCGAAGAAAACGATGTTGCATCAGTTTCCTTGGTTATTCGACTTGCTGAAACCGAATATGATGCCAGATTTTGTCTAGGTGCAGCCAAAAAAAAGTGATTCCCACAATGTCGTAAAAACGGATATGTATAATCGACTTTTTCTCGAAGACAAATCGTTCAAACGCAAACTTAGCGCATTGCACTCGTGCAGTTCGACGAGACGAAGCTATTGCACGCGGTTTCATCGGCCTACGACAATGTGTACTCAAGTTATATGCCATCATATCGAACACGAATATCAACTTCTATGATTGAGTTTTTCGTGAGCTGTGGTCGCGAAGAAAACGATGTTGCATCAGTTTCCTTGGTTATTCGACGTGCTGAAACCGAATATGATGTCAGATTTGGTCTAGGTGCAGCCAAAAAAAAGTGATTCCCACGATGTCGTAAAAACGCATATGTATAATCGATTTTTTCTCGAAGACAAATCGTTCAAACGCAAACTTAGCGCATTGCACTCGTGTAGTTCGACGAGACGAAACTATTGCACGCGGTTTCATCGGCCTACGACAATGTGTACTCAAGTTATATGCCATCATATCGAACACGAATATCAACTTCTATGATTGAGTTTTTCGTGAGCTGTGGTCGCGAAGAAAACGATGTTGCATCAGTTTCCTTGGTTATTCGACGTGCTGAAACCGAATATGATGCCAGATTTTGTCTAGGTGCAGCCAAAAAAAAGTGATTCCCACGATGTCGTAAAAACGCATATGTATAATCGACTTTTTCTCGAAGACAAATCGTTCAAACGCAAACTTAGCGCATTGCACTCGTGTAGTTCGACGAGACGAAGCTATTGCACGCGGTTTCATCGGTCTACGACAATGTGTACTCAAGTTATATGCCATCATATCGAACGCGAATATCAACTTCTATGATTGAGTTTGTCGTGAGCTGTGGTCGCGAAGAAAACGATGTTGCATCAGTTTCCTTGGTTATTCGACGTGCTGAAACCGAATATGATGCCAGATTTTGTCTAGGTGCAGCCAAAAAAAAGTGATTCCCACGATGTCGTAAAAACGCATATGTATAATCGACTTTTTCTCGAAGACAAATCGTTCAAACGCAAACTTAGCGCATTGCACTCGTGTAGTTCGACGAGACGAAGCTATTGCACGCGGTTTCATCGGCCTACGACAATGTGTACTCAAGTTATATGCCATCATATCGAACACGAATATCAACTTCTATGATTGAGTTTTTCGTGAGCTGTGGTCGCGAAGAAAACGATGTTGCATCAGTTTCCTTGGTTATTCGACGTGCTGAAACCGAATATGATGTCAGATTTTGTCTAGGTGCAGCCAAAAAAATTGATTCCCACGATGTCGTAAAAACGCATATGTATAATCGACTTTTTCTCGAAGACAAATCGTTCAAACGCAAACTTAGCGCATTGCACTTGTGTAGTTCGACGAGACGAAGCTATTGCATGCGGTTTCATCGGCCTACGACAATGTGTACTCAAGTTATATGCCATCATATCGAACACGAATATCAACTTCTATGATTGAGTTTTTAGTGAGCTGTGGTCGCGAAGAAAACGATGTTGCATCAGTTTTCTTGGTTATTCGACGTGCTGAAACCGAATATGATGTCAGATTTGGTCTAGGTGCAGCCAAAAAAAAGTGATTCCCACGATGTCGTAAAAACGCATATGTATAATCGATTTTTTCTCGAAGACAAATCGTTCAAACGCAAACTTAGCGCATTGCACTCGTGTAGTTCGACGAGACGAAACTATTGCACGCGGTTTCATCGGCCTACGACAATGTGTACTCAAGTTATATGCCATCATATCGAACACGAATATCAACTTCTATGATTGAGTTTTTCGTGAGCTGTGGTCGCGAAGAAAACGATGTTGCATCAGTTTCCTTGGTTATTCGACGTGCTGAAACCGAATATGATGTCAGATTTGGTCTAGGTGTAGCCAAAAAAAAGTGATTCCCACGATGTCGTAAAAACGCATATGTATAATCGACTTTTTCTCGAAGACAAATCGTTCAAACGCAAACTTAGCGCATTGCACTCGTGTAGTTCGACGAGACGAAGCCATTGCACGCGGTTTCATCGGCCTACGACAATGTGTACTCAAGTTATATGCCATCATATCGAACACGAATATCAACTTCTATGATTGAGTTTTTCGTGAGCTGTGGTCGCGAAGAAAACGATGTTGCATCAGTTTCCTTGGTTATTCGACGTGCTGAAATCGAATATGATGTCAGATTTGGTCTAGGTGCAGCCAAAAAAAAGTGATGCCCACGATGTCGTAAAAACGGATATGTATAATCGACTTTTTCTCGAAGACAAATCGTTCAAACGCAAACTTAGCCCATTGCACTTGTGTAGTTCGACGAGACGAAGCTATTGCATGCGGTTTCATCGGCCTACGACAATGTGTACTCAAGTTATATGCCATCATATCGAACACGAATATCAACTTCTATGATTGAGTTTTTCGTGAGCTGTGGTCGCGAAGAAAACGATGTTGCATCAGTTTTCTTGGTTATTCGACGTGCTGAAACCGAATATGATGTCAGATTTTGTCTAGGTGCAGCCAAAAAAAAAGTGATTCCCACGATGTCGTAAAAACGGATATGTATAATCGAATTTTTCTCGAAGACAAATCGTTCAAACGCAAACTTAGCGCATTGCACTCGTGTAGTTCGACGAGACGAAGCTATTGCACGCGGTTTCATCGGCCTACGACAATGTGTACTCAAGTTATATGCCATCATATCGAACACGAATATCAACTTCTATGATTGAGTTTTTCGTGAGCTGTGGTCGCGAAGAAAACGATGTTGCATCACTTTCCTTGATTATTCGACTTGCTGAAACCGAATATGATGCCAGATTTTGTCTAGGTGCAGCCAAAAAAAAGTGATTTCCACGATGTCGTAAAAACGGATATGTATAATCGACTTTTTCTTGAAGACAAATCGTTAAAACGCAAACTCAGCGCATTGCACTCGTGTAGTTCGACGAGACGAAGCTATTGCACGCGGTTTCATCGGCCTACGACAATGTGTACTAAAGTTATATGCCATCATATCGAACGCGAATATCAACTTCTATGATTGAGTTTTTCGTGAGCTGTGGTCGCGAAGAAAACGATGTTGCATCAGTTTCCTTGGTTATTCGACGTGCTGAAACCGAATATGATGTCAGATTTTGTCTAGGTGCAGCCAAAAAAAAAGTGATTCCCACGATGTCGTAAAAACGGATATGTATAATCGAATTTTTCTCGAAGACAAATCGTTCAAACGCAAACTTAGCGCATTGCACTCGTGTAGTTCGACGAGACGAAGCTATTGCACGCGGTTTCATCGGCCTACGACAATGTGTACTCAAGTTATATGCCATCATATCGAACACGAATATCAACTTCTATGATTGAGTTTTTCGTGAGCTGTGGTCGCGAAGAAAACGATGTTGCATCAGTTTCCTTGGTTATTCGACGTGCTGAAACCGAATATGATGCCAGATTTTGTCTAGGTGCAGCCAAAAAAAAGTGATTCCCACGATGTCGTAAAAACGCATATGTATAATCAACTTTTTCTCGAAGACAAATCGTTCAAACGCAAACTTAGCGCATTGCACTCGTGTAGTTCGACGAGACGAAGCTATTGCACGCGGTTTCATCGGCCTACGACAATGTGTACTCAAGTTATATGCCATCATACCGAACACGAATATCAACTTCTATGATTGAGTTTTTCGTGAGCTGTGGTCGCGAAGAAAACGATGTTGCATCAGTTTCCTTGGTTATTCGACGTGCTGAAACCGAAAATGATGCCAGATTTTGTCTAGGTGCAGCCAAAAAAAAGTGATTCCCACGATGTCGTAAAAACGCATATGTATAATCGACTTTTTCTCGAAGACAAATCGTTCAAACGCAAACTTAGCGCATTGCACTCGTGTAGTTCGACGAGATGAAGCTATTGCACGCGGTTTCATCGGCCTACGACAATGTGTACTCAAGTTATATGCCATCATATCGAACACGAATATCAACTTCTATGATTGAGTTTTTCGTGAGCTGTGGTCGCGAAGAAAACGATGTTGCATCAGTTTCCTTGGTTATTCGACGTGCTGAAACCGAATATGATGCCAGATTTTGTCTAGGTGCAGCCAAAAAAAAGTGATTCCCACGATGTCGTAAAAACGCATATGTATAATCGACTTTTTCTCGAAGACAAATCGTTCAAACGCAAACTTAGCGCATTGCACTCGTGTAGTTCGACGAGACGAAGCTATTGCACGCGGTTTCATCGGTCTACGACAATGTGTACTCAAGTTATATGCCATCATATCGAACGCGAATATCAACTTCTATGATTGAGTTTGTCGTGAGCTGTGGTCGCGAAGAAAACGATGTTGCATCAGTTTCCTTGGTTATTCGACGTGCTGAAACCGAATATGATGCCAGATTTTGTCTAGGTGCAGCCAAAAAAAAGTGATTCCCACGATGTCGTAAAAACGCATATGTATAATCGACTTTTTCTCGAAGACAAATCGTTCAAACGCAAACTTAGCGCATTGCACTCGTGTAGTTCGACGAGACGAAGCTATTGCACGCGGTTTCATCGGCCTACGACAATGTGTACTCAAGTTATATGCCATCATATCGAACACGAATATCAACTTCTATGATTGAGTTTTTCGTGAGCTGTGGTCGCGAAGAAAACGATGTTGCATCAGTTTCCTTGGTTATTCGACGTGCTGAAACCGAATATGATGTCAGATTTTGTCTAGGTGCAGCCAAAAAAATTGATTCCCACGATGTCGTAAAAACGCATATGTATAATCGACTTTTTCTCGAAGACAAATCGTTCAAACGCAAACTTAGCGCATTGCACTTGTGTAGTTCGACGAGACGAAGCTATTGCATGCGGTTTCATCGGCCTACGACAATGTGTACTCAAGTTATATGCCATCATATCGAACACGAATATCAACTTCTATGATTGAGTTTTTAGTGAGCTGTGGTCGCGAAGAAAACGATGTTGCATCAGTTTTCTTGGTTATTCGACGTGCTGAAACCGAATATGATGTCAGATTTGGTCTAGGTGCAGCCAAAAAAAAGTGATTCCCACGATGTCGTAAAAACGCATATGTATAATCGATTTTTTCTCGAAGACAAATCGTTCAAACGCAAACTTAGCGCATTGCACTCGTGTAGTTCGACGAGACGAAACTATTGCACGCGGTTTCATCGGCCTACGACAATGTGTACTCAAGTTATATGCCATCATATCGAACACGAATATCAACTTCTATGATTGAGTTTTTCGTGAGCTGTGGTCGCGAAGAAAACGATGTTGCATCAGTTTCCTTGGTTATTCGACGTGCTGAAACCGAATATGATGTCAGATTTGGTCTAGGTGTAGCCAAAAAAAAGTGATTCCCACGATGTCGTAAAAACGCATATGTATAATCGACTTTTTCTCGAAGACAAATCGTTCAAACGCAAACTTAGCGCATTGCACTCGTGTAGTTCGACGAGACGAAGCCATTGCACGCGGTTTCATCGGCCTACGACAATGTGTACTCAAGTTATATGCCATCATATCGAACACGAATATCAACTTCTATGATTGAGTTTTTCGTGAGCTGTGGTCGCGAAGAAAACGATGTTGCATCAGTTTCCTTGGTTATTCGACGTGCTGAAATCGAATATGATGTCAGATTTGGTCTAGGTGCAGCCAAAAAAAAGTGATGCCCACGATGTCGTAAAAACGGATATGTATAATCGACTTTTTCTCGAAGACAAATCGTTCAAACGCAAACTTAGCCCATTGCACTTGTGTAGTTCGACGAGACGAAGCTATTGCATGCGGTTTCATCGGCCTACGACAATGTGTACTCAAGTTATATGCCATCATATCGAACACGAATATCAACTTCTATGATTGAGTTTTTCGTGAGCTGTGGTCGCGAAGAAAACGATGTTGCATCAGTTTTCTTGGTTATTCGACGTGCTGAAACCGAATATGATGTCAGATTTTGTCTAGGTGCAGCCAAAAAAAAAGTGATTCCCACGATGTCGTAAAAACGGATATGTATAATCGAATTTTTCTCGAAGACAAATCGTTCAAACGCAAACTTAGCGCATTGCACTCGTGTAGTTCGACGAGACGAAGCTATTGCACGCGGTTTCATCGGCCTACGACAATGTGTACTCAAGTTATATGCCATCATATCGAACACGAATATCAACTTCTATGATTGAGTTTTTCGTGAGCTGTGGTCGCGAAGAAAACGATGTTGCATCACTTTCCTTGGTTATTCGACTTGCTGAAACCGAATATGATGCCAGATTTTGTCTAGGTGCAGCCAAAAAAAAGTGATTTCCACGATGTCGTAAAAACGGATATGTATAATCGACTTTTTCTTGAAGACAAATCGTTAAAACGCAAACTCAGCGCATTGCACTCGTGTAGTTCGACGAGACGAAGCTATTGCACGCGGTTTCATCGGCCTACGACAATGTGTACTAAAGTTATATGCCATCATATCGAACGCGAATATCAACTTCTATGATTGAGTTTTTCGTGAGCTGTGGTCGCGAAGAAAACGATGTTGCATCAGTTTCCTTGGTTATTCGACGTGCTGAAACCGAATATGATGTCAGATTTTGTCTAGGTGCAGCCAAAAAAAAAGTGATTCCCACGATGTCGTAAAAACGGATATGTATAATCGAATTTTTCTCGAAGACAAATCGTTCAAACGCAAACTTAGCGCATTGCACTCGTGTAGTTCGACGAGACGAAGCTATTGCACGCGGTTTCATCGGCCTACGACAATGTGTACTCAAGTTATATGCCATCATATCGAACACGAATATCAACTTCTATGATTGAGTTTTTCGTGAGCTGTGGTCGCGAAGAAAACGATGTTGCATCAGTTTCCTTGGTTATTCGACGTGCTGAAACCGAATATGATGCCAGATTTTGTCTAGGTGCAGCCAAAAAAAAGTGATTCCCACGATGTCGTAAAAACGCATATGTATAATCAACTTTTTCTCGAAGACAAATCGTTCAAACGCAAACTTAGCGCATTGCACTCGTGTAGTTCGACGAGACGAAGCTATTGCACGCGGTTTCATCGGCCTACGACAATGTGTACTCAAGTTATATGCCATCATACCGAACACGAATATCAACTTCTATGATTGAGTTTTTCGTGAGCTGTGGTCGCGAAGAAAACGATGTTGCATCAGTTTCCTTGGTTATTCGACGTGCTGAAACCGAAAATGATGCCAGATTTTGTCTAGGTGCAGCCAAAAAAAAGTGATTCCCACGATGTCGTAAAAACGCATATGTATAATCGACTTTTTCTCGAAGACAAATCGTTCAAACGCAAACTTAGCGCATTGCACTCGTGTAGTTCGACGAGATGAAGCTATTGCACGCGGTTTCATCGGCCTACGACAATGTGTACTCAAGTTATATGCCATCATATCGAACGCGAATATCAACTTCTATGATTGAGTTTTTCGTGAGCTGTGGTCGCGAAGAAAACGATGTTGCATCAGTTTCCTTGGTTATTCGACGTGCTGAAACCGAATATGATGCCAGATTTTGTCTAGGTGCAGCCAAAAAAAAGTGATTCCCACGATGTCGTAAAAACGGATATGTATAATCGACTTTTTCTCGAAGACAAATCGTTCAAACGCAAACTTAGCGCATTGCACTCGTGTAGTTCGACGAGACGAAGCCATTGCACGCGGTCTCATCGGCCTACGAGAATGTGTACTCAAGTTATATGCCATCATATCGAACACGAATATCAACTTCTATGATTGAGTTTTTCGTGAGCTGTGGTCGCGAAGAAAACGATGTTGCATCAGTTTCCTTGGTTATTCGACGTGCTGAAACCGAATATGATGCCAGATTTTGTCTAGGTGCAGCCAAAAAAAAGTGATTCCCACGATGTCGTAAAAACGCATATGTATAATCGACTTTTTCTCGAAGACAAATCGTTCAAACGCAAACTTAGCGCATTGCACTCGTGTAGTTCGACGAGACGAAGCTATTGCACGCGGTTTCATCGGCCTACGACAATGTGTACTCAAGTTATATGCCATCATATCGAACACGAATATCAACTTCTATGATTGAGTTTTTCGTGAGCTGTGGTCGCGAAGAAAACGATGTTGCATCAGTTTCCTTGGTTATTCGACGTGCTGAAACCGAATATGATGTCAGATTTTGTCTAGGTGCAGCCAAAAAAAGTGATTCCCACGATGTCGTAAAAACGCATATGTATAATCGACTTTTTCTCGAAGACAAATCGTTCAAACGCAAACTTAGCGCATTGCACTTGTGTAGTTCGACGAGACGAAGCTATTGCATGCGGTTTCATCGGCCTACGACAATGTGTACTCAAGTTATATGCCATCATATCGAACACGAATATCAACTTCTATGATTGAGTTTTTAGTGAGCTGTGGTCGCGAAGAAAACGATGTTGCATCAGTTTTCTTGGTTATTCGACGTGCTGAAACCGAATATGATGTCAGATTTTGTCTAGGTGCAGCCAAAAAAAAGTGATTCCCACGATGTCGTAAAAACGGATATGTATAATCGACTTTTTCTCGAAGACAAATCGTTCAAACGCAAACTTAGCGCATTGCACTCGTGTAGTTCGACGAGACGAAGCTATTGCACGCGGTTTCATCGGCCTACGACAATGTGTACTCAAGTTATATGCCATCATATCGAACACGAATATCAACTTCTATGATTGAGTTTTTCGTGAGCTGTGGTCGCGAAGAAAACGATGTTGCATCAGTTTCCTTGGTTATTCGACGTGCTGAAACCGAATATGATGCCAGATTTTGTCTAGGTGCAGCCAAAAAAAAGTGATTCCCACGATGTCGTACAAACGCATATGTATAATCGACTTTTTCTCGAAGACAAATCGTTCAAACGCAAACTTAGCGCATTGCACTCGTGTAGTTCGACGAGACGAAGCTATTGCACGCGGTTTCATCGGCCTACGACAATGTGTACTTAAGTTATATGCCATCATATCGAACACGAATATCAACTTCTATGATTGAGTTTTTCGCGAGCTGTGGTCGCGAAGAAAACGATGTTGCATCAGTTTCCTTGGTTATTCGACGTGCTGAAACCGAATATGATGCCAGATTTTGTCTAGGTGCAGCCAAAAAAAAGTGATTCCCACGATGTCGTACAAACGCATATGTATAATCGACTTTTTCTCGAAGACAAATCGTTCAAACGCAAACTTAGCGCATTGCACTCGTGTAGTTCGACGAGACGAAGCTATTGCACGCGGTTTCATCGGCCTACGACAATGTGTACTCAAGTTATATGCCATCATATCGAACGCGGATATCAACTTCTATGTTTGAGTTTTTCGTGAGCTGTGGTCGCGAAGAAAACGATGTTGCATCAGTTTCCTTGGTTATTCGACGTGCTGAAACCGAATATGATGCCAGATTTTGTCTAGGTGCAGCCAAAAAAAAGTGATTCCCACGATGTCGTACAAACGCATATGTATAATCGACTTTTTCTCGAAGACAAATCGTTCAAACGCAAACTTAGCGCATTGCACTCATGTAGTTCGACGAGACGAAGCTATTGCACGCGGTTTCATCGGCCTACGACAATGTGTACTCAAGTTATATGCCATCATATCGAACGCGGATATCAACTTCTATGTTTGAGTTTTTCGTGAGCTGTGGTCGCGAAGAAAACGATGTTGCATCAGTTTCCTTGGTTATTCGACGTGCTGAAACCGAATATGATGCCAGATTTTGTCTAGGTGCAGCCAAAAAAAAGTGATTCCCACGATGTCGTACAAACGCATATGTATAATCGACTTTTTCTCGAAGACAAATCGTTCAAACGCAAACTTAGCGCATTGCACTCGTGTAGTTCGACGAGACGAAGCTATTGCACGCGGTTTCATCGGCCTACGACAATGTGTACTCAAGTTATATGCCATCATATCGAACGCGGATATCAACTTCTATGTTTGAGTTTTTCGTGAGCTGTGGTCGCGAAGAAAACGATGTTGCATCAGTTTCCTTGGTTATTCGACGTGCTGAAACCGAATATGATGCCAGATTTTGTCTAGGTGCAGCCAAAAAAAAGTGATTCCCACGATGTCGTAAAAACGCATATGTATAATCGACTTTTTCTCGAAGACAAATCGTTCAAACGCAAACTTAGCGCATTGCACTCGTGTAGTTCGACGAGACGAAGCTATTGCACGCGGTTTCATCGGTATACGACAATGTGTACTCAAGTTATATGCCATCATATCGAACGCGAATATCAACTTCTATGATTGAGTTTTTCGTGAGCTGTGGTCGCGAAGAAAACGATGTTGCATCAGATTCCTTGGTTATTCGACGTGCTGAAACCGAATATGATGTCAGATTTGGTCTAGGTGCAGCCAAAAAAAAGTGATTCCCACGATGTCGTAAAAACGCATATGTATAATCGACTTTTTCTCGAAGACAAATCGTTCAAACGCAAACTTAGCGCATTGCACTCGTGTAGTTCGACGAGACGAAACTATTGCACGCGGTTTCATCGGCCTACGACAATGTGTACTCAAGTTATATGCCATCATATCGAACGCGGATATCAACTTCTATGTTTGAGTTTTTCGTGAGCTGTGGTCGCGAAGAAAACGATGTTGCATTAGTTTCCTTGGTTATTCGACGTGCTGAAACCGAATATGATGCCAGATTTTGTCTAGGTGCAGCCAAAAAAAAGTGATTCCCACGATGTCGTACAAACGCATATGTATAATCGACTTTTTCTCGAAGACAAATCGTTCAAACGCAAACTTAGCGCATTGCACTCATGTAGTTCGACGAGACGAAGCTATTGCACGCGGTTTCATCGGCCTACGACAATGTGTACTCAAGTTATATGCCATCATATCGAACGCGGATATCAACTTCTATGTTTGAGTTTTTCGTGAGCTGTGGTCGCGAAGAAAACGATGTTGCATCAGTTTCCTTGGTTATTCGACGTGCTGAAACCGAATATGATGCCAGATTTTGTCTAGGTGCAGCCAAAAAAAAGTGATTCCCACGATGTCGTACAAACGCATATGTATAATCGACTTTTTCTCGAAGACAAATCGTTCAAACGCAAACTTAGCGCATTGCACTCGTGTAGTTCGACGAGACGAAGCTATTGCACGCGGTTTCATCGGCCTACGACAATGTGTACTCAAGTTATATGCCATCATATCGAACGCGGATATCAACTTCTATGTTTGAGTTTTTCGTGAGCTGTGGTCGCGAAGAAAACGATGTTGCATCAGTTTCCTTGGTTATTCGACGTGCTGAAACCGAATATGATGCCAGATTTTGTCTAGGTGCAGCCAAAAAAAAGTGATTCCCACGATGTCGTAAAAACGCATATGTATAATCGACTTTTTCTCGAAGACAAATCGTTCAAACGCAAACTTAGCGCATTGCACTCGTGTAGTTCGACGAGACGAAGCTATTGCACGCGGTTTCATCGGTATACGACAATGTGTACTCAAGTTATATGCCATCATATCGAACGCGAATATCAACTTCTATGATTGAGTTTTTCGTGAGCTGTGGTCGCGAAGAAAACGATGTTGCATCAGATTCCTTGGTTATTCGACGTGCTGAAACCGAATATGATGTCAGATTTGGTCTAGGTGCAGCCAAAAAAAAGTGATTCCCACGATGTCGTAAAAACGCATATGTATAATCGACTTTTTCTCGAAGACAAATCGTTCAAACGCAAACTTAGCGCATTGCACTCGTGTAGTTCGACGAGACGAAACTATTGCACGCGGTTTCATCGGCCTACGACAATGTGTACTCAAGTTATATGCCATCATATCGAACACGAATATCAACTTCTATGATTGAGTTTTTCGTGAGCTGTGGTCGCGAAGAAAACGATGTTGCATTAGTTTCCTTGGTTATTCGACGTGCTGAAATCGAATATGATGTCAGATTTGGTCTAGGTGCAGCCAAAAAAAAGTGATTCCCACGATGTCGTAAAAACGGATATGTATATTCGACTTTTTCTCGAAGACAAATCGTTCAAACGCAAACTTAGCGCATTGCACTCGTCTCGTTCGACGAGACGAAGCTATTCTAAACAACAACAACAATTACACCAACAATTTAGATAATCAATGATGTCCTCTTTGTAGATCCAAGAAGGTGGATTGGAGTTCAAAATAAATTTGCCTAAATTCCCGAAGATCCAATTACGCAACGTATTTAATTTATATAATCAATGATGTCCTCTTTGTAGATCCAAGAAGGTGGATTGTAGTTCAAAATAAATTTGC
The DNA here is from genome assembly GCF_034640455.1 of Diachasmimorpha longicaudata. Taxonomy (NCBI): domain Eukaryota; kingdom Metazoa; phylum Arthropoda; class Insecta; order Hymenoptera; family Braconidae; genus Diachasmimorpha; species Diachasmimorpha longicaudata. The sequence goes on along the minus strand of NW_026973900.1, from coordinate 677,052 downwards.
CTAAATTCCCGAAGATCCAATTACGCAACGTATTTAATTTAGATAATCAATGATGTCCTCTTTGTCGATCCAAGAAGGTGGATTGGAGTTCAGATAAATTTGCCTAAATTCCCGAAGATCCAATTACGCAACGTATTTAATTTAGATAATCAATGATGTTGATTTGGAGGGGGCGTGTCTCTCTCTATGACACCCTCTGTCACTCCCTGTCTCTCTCTGTCTCTCTATGAGTCTCTCTGTTTCCTTCTGTCTCTCTCTGTCACCTCTCTGTCTCCCTCTGTCGCTCTCTCTGGCTTTCTCTCTCTCTCTGCCTCTCACTGCCGCTCACGGTCTCTCGCTCACCCTCTCTCTGTCTGTCCCTGTCCCTCTCCATCTGTCGCTCTCTGTCCCTCGCTGTCTCTCTCTGTCTCTTTCCGTCACCTCTCTGTCTCCCTTTGTCTTTCTCTCTCTGTCTTTATCTGCCTCTCTGTGACTCTGATTGATTCCCTGTGTCTCTTTCTGTCACCTCTCTGTCTCCTTCTGCCTCTCTCTCTCTCTCTGTCTCTCTCCGTCATTCTCTGTCCCTCTCTGTCTCACTCTGTCCGTCTCTGTCTCTGTCGGTGCGTCTCTGTCTCTCCGCCTCACTCCGTCTCTCTCTCTGTCTCTCTCTGCTTCTGTCTGTCTCTCACTCCCGCTGTCTGTCTCTCCCTGTCCCGCTCTCTCTCTCTCTCTGTGTCCGTCTCTGTGTCTCTCTGGCTCTCTCTTTCTCTCGCTGTCTCTGGCTGTCTCTCACTGGCTCTCTCGGGTTCTCTATGTCTCGCTCTATGTCTCTCTGACTCTCTCTGTCACTCTCTGTCTCTCGCTGAGTTTCTTTGTCTTTCTCTGTCTCTTTCTGTCTCTTTCCGTCACCTCTCTGTCTCCCTTTGCCTCTCTCTCTGTCTTTTTCTGCCTCTCTCTGACTCTGTTTGATTCCCTGGGTCTCTTTCTGTAACCTCTCGGTCTCCTTCTGTCTCTCTCTCTCTCTCTGTCTCTCTCCGTCTCTCTCTGTCCCTCTCGCTCTCGCTCTGTCCGTCTCTGTCTATCTCTGTGCGTCTCTGTCTCTCGGCCTCTTTCCGTCTCTCTCTCAATCTCTGAATCTCTCGGTCTGTGTCTGTCTCTCTCTGCGTCTCAGTCCCTCTGTCTGCCTTTCGCTGTCTCACCTTATCCCTCTCTCTCTCTTTGTCCGTCTCTGTGTCTCTCTGTCGTTATCTGTCTCTCTCTGACTCTGTTTGGTTCCCTGTGTCTCTTTCTGTCACCTTTCTGTCTCCTTCTGTCTCTCTCTCTCTCGGTCTCTCGCTGCCTCACTCTATCCCTCTCGGTCTCTCGCTCTCCCTCTCTCTGTCTGTCCCTGTCCCTATCTATCTGTCGCTCTCTGTCCCTCGCTGTCTCTCTCTGTCTCTTTCCGTCAGCCCTCTGTCTCCCTTTGTCTCACTCTCTGTCTTTATCTGTCTCTCTCTGACTCTGTTTGATTCCCTGTGTCTCTTTCTGTCGCCCCTCTGTCTCCTTCTGTCTCGCTCTGTCTCTCTCTCTGTCTCTCTCCGTCTCTCTCTGTCCCTCTCTGTCTCGCTCTGTCCGTCTCTGTCTCTGTCTGTGCGTCTCTGTCACTCTCTCTCTCACTATGACCGTCTCTGTCTCTCTCTGCTTCTGTCTGTGTCTGTATCTCTCCATCTCTCTCCGCTTCTGTATGTGTCTCACTCCCTCTGTCTGCCTCTCTCGGTCTCCCCCTATCCCTCTCTCTCTCTGTATCCGTCTCTGTGTCTCTCTGGCTCTCTCTCTGTCTCCTTCTGTCTCTCCCTCTGTCTCTCTCCGTCTCTTTCTATCCGTCCGTGTCTCGCTCTGTCCGTCTCTGTCTCTCCCTGTGCGTCGCTGTTTCTCTCGGCCTCACTCCGTCTCTCTCTCTCTGAATCTCTCTATCTGTGTCTGTCTCTCGCCGGCTCTCTCTGCTTCTGTATGTGTCTCACTCCCTCCGTCTGCCTCTCTCTGTCTCACCCTATCCCTCTCTCTATCTTTGTCCGTCTCCATGTCTCTCTGTCACGGTCTGTCTCTCGCTGCGTATCTCTGACTCTCTCTGTCGCTCTCTGTCTCTCTCTGTCTCTCTATGAGTCTTTCTGTTTCCTTCTGTCTCGCTCTGTCACCTCTCTGTCTCCCTCTGTCGCTCTCTCTGTCTTTCTCTCTCTCTCACTGCCGCTCACTGCCGCTCTCGGTCTCTCTCGGTCTCTCTCTGTGTCTCCCTGCCGCTCTCTGTATCTCCCTGTCCCTCTCTCTATCTGTGTGCGTCACTGTATCTCTCTGGCTCTCTCTGTCTCCCTCTGTCGCTCTCTCTGTCTTTCTCTCTCTCTCTCTGCCTCTCACTGTCGCTCACGGTCTCTCTCTCTGTGTCTCTCTGTCTCTCTCTGTCCGTCTCTGTCTCTCTCTGACTCTCTCTGTCTCTTTCTGTCTCGGTCTATCGCTCTCTGTCTCTCTCGGGCTCTCTCTCTGACTCTCTTTGTATCTCTCTGTCACTCTCTCTCTCTCACTATGACCCTCTCTGTCTCTCTGTGCTTCTGTCTGTCTCTCACTCCCGCTGTCTGCCGCTCTCTGTCTCTCCCGGTTCCTCTCTCTCACTCTCTGTGTCCGTCTCTGTGTCGCTCTGGCTCTCTCTGTCTCTCTCTGGCTCTCTCTGTCTCTCGCTCGCTCTCACTGGCTCTGTCGGGCTCTGTCTGTCTCGCTGTGACGCTCTCTGTCGCTGTCTGTTTCTGTCTGTCTCTGTCTGTCTCTGTCTGTTCCTCCCTGTCTCTCCCGGCGTCTCTCGGCGTCGCTCTGTGTCTCTCTGACTCTCTCTGTCTCTGTCTGTCTCTTTCCGTCACCTCTCTGTCTCCCTTTGTCTCCCTCTCTCTCTCTCTGTCTTTATCTGTCTCTCTCTGACTCTGTTTGATTCGCTGTGTCTCTTTCTGTCACCTCTCTGTCTCCTTCTGTCTCTCTCTCTGTCTCTCTCCGTCTCCCTCTGTCCCTCTCTGTCTCACTCTGTCCGTCTCTGTCTCTCCACCTCACTCCGTCTCTCGCTCCGTCTCTCTCTGCTTCTGTCTGTCTCTCACTCCCGCTGTCTGCCGCTCTCTGTATCTCCCTGACCCTCTCTCTCTCTCTGTGTGCGTCTCTGTGTCTCTCTGGCTCTCTCTGTCTCTCGCTGTCTCTCGCTGTCTCTCACTGGCTCTCTCGGGCTCTCTCTGTCTCGCTCTGTCTCTCTCTGTCTCTCTGAGTCTCTCTGGCTCTCTCTGTCTCTCTCTGGCTCTCTCTGTCTCTCGCTGTCTCTCGCTGTCTCTCACTGGCTCTCTCGGGCTCTCTCTGTCTCGCTCTGTCTCTCTCCGTCTCTCTCTCTCTCTGTCTCTTTCTGTCACCTCTCCGTCTCTCTCTCTCTCTCTGTCTCTTTCGGTCTCTCTCTCTCTGTCTCTCTCTGTCTCTCGCTGTCTCTCGCTGTCTCTCAGTGGCTCTCTCGGGCTCTGTCTGTCTCGCTGTGACGCTCTCTCTCTCTTTCTGTCTCTGTCTGTATCTGTCTGTCTCTGTCTGTTCCTTTCTGTCTCTCCCGGCGTCTCTCGGCGTCGCTCTGTCTCTCTCTGACTCTCTCTATCTCTCTCTCTCTGTCTCTCTCTCCCTGTCTCGGTCTGTCTCTCGCTGACTCTCTCTTTCTCTTTATATCGCTTTCTGTCTCGCCCTGTCCCTCTCCGTCTATTTCTATCTCTCTCTGTCTCTCTCTGTCCGTCTCTGTCTCTCTCTGCCCCTCTCCGTCACTCATGCTGTCCGTCGCTGTCTCTCTCTGACTCTCTCGGTCTCTTTCTGTCTCTGTCTATTTCTCTCTGTCTCTCTCGGGCTCTCTGTCTGAATCAGTCTGTCTGTGTCTGTCTCTTTCTGGCTCTTTCTGTCTCCCCCTGTCCCTCTCCGACGATTTCTATCTCTCTCTGTCTCTCTCTGTCCCTCTCTGTCTCTTTCTCTCCGTGTCTGTCTCTCTCGGGCTCTCGCTCTTTCGGTCTCTGTCTCTCTCGGGCTCTCTCTCTGACCTCTCTCTGTCTCTCTTACTCTCTCTCTCTCTGTCACTCTCTCGCTCACTATGACCCTCTCTGTCTCTCTCTGCTTCTGTCTGTCTCTCTCTGTCCCTCTCTGTTTCGCTCTGTTCATCTCTTTCTCTCTCTGTCCGGCTCTGTCTCTCTCGTCCTCTCTCGGACTCTCTCGATCTCTGTCTGTATCTGTCAGTCTCTGTCTGTCTCTCTGTCTCTTTCGGTCTCTCTCTCTGTCTCTCTCTATCTCTCGCTGTCTCTCGCTGTCTCTCACTTGCTCTCTCGGGCTCTCTCTTTCTCTCGCTCTCTGTCTCTCTTTGTCTCTCTGTGTCATTCTCCCTCTCACTATGACCCTCTCTCTCTCTCTGCTTCTGTCTGTCTCGCACTCCCGCTGTCTGCCGCTCTCCGTCTCTCCGTGTCCCTCTCTCGCTTTGTCCGTCTCTGTGTCTCTCTGGCTCTCTCTGTCTCGCTCTGTGTCTCTCTGACTCTCTCTGTCTCTCTCTGACGCTCTCTGTCGCTCTCTGTCTCTCTCTGTCTCTCTATGAGTCTCTCTGTTTCCTTCTGTCTCTCTCTGAAACCTCTCTGTCTTCCTCTGTCGCTCTCTCTGTCTTTCTCTCTCTCTCTCTCTCTCTGCCGTTCTCGGTCTCTCTCGTTGTCTCTCGGTCTCTCTCTGACTCTCTCTGTCGCTCTCTGTCTCTCTCTGTCTCTCTCTCTGTCTTTCTCTCTCTTTCTCTCTGCCTCTCACTGCTGCTCTCGGTCTGTCTCTGTGTCTCTCTGTCTCTCTCTGTCCGTCTCTGTGTGTTTCTGTCTGTCTCTGTCTCTCTCCCCCCCGCTCCGTTCTCTCGGTGTCCGTCTCTGTCTCTCTCTGACTCTCTCGGTCACTTTCTGTCTCTGTCTATCTCTCTCTGTCTCTCTCGGGCTCTCTCTCTGACTCTCTCTGTCTCTCTCTGTCCCTTTCTGGCTCTTTCTGTCTCCCCCTGTCCCTCTCCGTCGATTTCTATCTCTCTCTGTCTCTCTCTGTCCGTCTCGGTCTGTCTATGTGTCTCTCTGTCCCTCGCTGTCTCTCACTGGCTCTCTCGGTCTCTGTCGGTCTCGCTGTGATGCTCTCCGTCTCTGTCTGTCTCTGTCTGTAGCTGTCTGTCTCTGTCTGTTCCTCTCTCTCTCCCGGCGTCTTTCGGCGTCGCTCTGTGTCTCTCAGACTCTCTCTGTCTCTCTCTCTCTCGCTGTCCCTCGCTGTCTCTCGCTGCTTCACCCTATCCCTCTCTCTCTCTTTGTCCGTCTCTGTGTCTCTCTGTCCCTGTCTGTCTCTCTCGGTCTCTCTCTGCCCGTCTCTGTCTCTTTCTGTCCGTCTCTGTCTCTCTCTGCCCCTCTCCGTCTCTCTCACTGCCCGTCTCTGTCTCTCCCTGACTCTCTCTGTCTCTCTCTGTCTCTCTCTGTCTCTCTCTGTCGCTCTCTGTCTCTCGCTATCTCTCGCTGTCTCTGTCTGTCTCTGTCTGTCTCTCTCTGTCTGTCTGTTCCTCTCTGTCTCTCCCGGCGTCTCTCGGCGTCGCTCTGTGTCTCTCTGACTCTCTCTGTCTCTCGTTGTCTCTCTCTGTCACTCTCTCTCTCACTATGACCCTCTCTGTCTCCCTCTGCTTCTGTCTGTCTCTCACTCCCGCTGTCTGCCGCTCTCTGTCTCTCCCTGTCCGGCTCTCTCTCTCTCTGTGTCCGTCTCTGTCTCTCACTGGCGCTCTCAGGCTCTCTCTGTCACGGTCTGTCTCTCTCTGTCTCTCTCTGACTCTCTCTGTCGCTATCTGTCTCTGTCTATCTCTCTCTGTCTCTCTCATGCTCTCTCTCTGACTCTCTCTGTCTCTCTCTGTCCCTTTCTGGCTCTTTCTGTCTCCCCCTGTCCCTCTCCGTCGATTTCTATCTCTCTCTTTCTCTCTCTGTCCGTCTCGGTCTGTCTCTGCGTCTCTGTCTCTCTCGGCCTCACGCCGTCTCACTCTCTGAATCTCTCTGTCTGTGTCTGTCTCTCTCCGTTTCTCTCTGCTTCTGTATGTGTCTCACTCCCTCTGTCTGCCTCTCGCTGTCTTACCCTATCCCTCTCTCTCTCATTTTGTTCGTCTCCGTGTCTCTCTGTCCGTCTCTGTCTCTCTCTGACTCTCTCTGTCTCTTTCTGTCTCTGCCTATCTCACTCTGTCTCTCTCGGGCTCTCTCTGTCTGTCTTTGTCTCTCTCTGTCACTCTCTCTCTCACTATGACCCTCTCTGTCTCTCTCTGCTTCTGTCTGTCTCGCAATCCCGCTGTCGGCCGCTCGCCGTCTCTCCGTGTCCCTCTCTCTCGCTTTGTCCGTCTCTGTGTCTCTCTGGCTCTCTCTGTCTCGCTCTGTGTCTCTCTGACTCTCTCTGTCTCTCTCTGACGCTCTCACTCGCTCTCTGTCTCTCTCTGTCTCTCTATGAGTCTCTCTGTTTCCTTCTGTCCCTCTCTGTCACCTCTCTGTCTTCCTCTGTCGCTCTCTCTGTCTTTCTCTCTCTCTCTCTCTCTCTGCCGCTCTCGGTCTCTCTCTGTGTCTCTCTGTCTCTCTCTGACTCTCTCTGTCGCTCTCTGACTCTCTCTGTCTCTCTCTCTTTCTTTCTCTCTCTCTCTCTGCCTCTCACTGCTGCTCTCGGTCTGTCTCTGTGTCTCTCTGTCTCTCTCTGTCCGTCTCTGTGTGTTTCTGTCTGTCTCTGTCTCTCTCTGCCCCTCTCCGTTCTATCGGTGTCCGTCTCTGTCTCTCTCTGACTCTCTCGGTCACTTTCTGTCTCTGTCTATCTCTCTCTGTCTCTCTCATGCTCTCTCTCTGACTCTCTCTGTCTCTCTCTGTCCCTTTCTGGCTCTTTCTGTCTCCCCCTGTCCCTCTCCGTCGATTTCTATCTCTCTCTTTCTCTCTCTGTCCGTCTCGGTCTGTCTCTGTGTCTCTCTGTCCCTCGCTGTCTCTCACTGGCTCTCTCGGTCTCTGTCGGTCCTGCTGTGATGCTCTCCGTCTCTGTCTGTCTCTGTCTGTAGCTGTCTGTCTCTGTCTGTTCCTCTCTCTCTCCCGGCGTCTTTCGGCGTCGCTCTGTGTCTCTCAGACTCTCTCTGTCTCTCTCTCTCTATCTGTCTCTTTCTCTGTCTCTCTCTGTCTCTTTCTCTCTCTCTCTGTCTATCGCTGTCTCTCACTGGCTCTTTCGGGCATTCTCTGTCTCGCTGTCACGCTCTCTGTCTCTGTCTGTCTCTGTCTGTCTCTCTCTGTCTGTCTGTTCCTCTCTGTCTCTCCCGGCGTCTCTCGGCGTCGCTCTGTGTCTCTCTGTGTCTCTCTGGCTCTCTCTGTCTCTCTCTGGCTCTCTCTGTCTCTCGCTCGCTCTCACTGGCTCTGTCGGGCTCTGTCTGTCTCGCTGTGACGCTCTCTGTCGCTGTCTGTTTCTGTCTGTCTCTGTCTGTCTCTGTCTGTTCCTCCCTGTCTCTCCCGGCGTCTCTCGGCGTCGCTCTGTGTCTCTCTGACTCTCTCTGTCTCTGTCTGTCTCTTTCCGTCACCTCTCTGTCTCCCTTTGTCTCCCTCTCTCTCTCTCTGTCTTTATCTGTCTCTCTCTGACTCTGTTTGATTCGCTGTGTCTCTTTCTGTCACCTCTCTGTCTCCTTCTGTCTCTCTCTCTGTCTCTCTCCGTCTCCCTCTGTCCCTCTCTGTCTCACTCTGTCCGTCTCTGTCTCTCCACCTCACTCCGTCTCTCGCTCCGTCTCTCTCTGCTTCTGTCTGTCTCTCACTCCCGCTGTCTGCCGCTCTCTGTATCTCCCTGACCCTCTCTCTCTCTGTGTGCGTCTCTGTGTCTCTCTGGCTCTCTCTGTCTCTCGCTGTCTCTCGCTGTCTCTCACTGGCTCTCTCGGGCTCTCTCTGTCTCGCTCTGTCTCTCTCTGTCTCTCTGAGTCTCTCTGGCTCTCTCTGTCTCTCTCTGGCTCTCTCTGTCTCTCGCTGTTTCTCGCTGTCTCTCACTGGCTCTCTCGGGCTCTCTCTGTCTCGCACTGTCTCTCTCCGTCTCTCTCTCTCTCTGTCTCTTTCTGTCACCTCTCCGTCTCTCTCTCTCTCTGTCTCTTTCGGTCTCTCTCTCTCTGTCTCTCTCTGTCTCTCGCTGTCTCTCGCTGTCTCTCAGTGGCTCTCTCGGGCTCTGTCTGTCTCGCTGTGACGCTCTCTCTCTCTTTCTGTCTCTGTCTGTATCTGTCTGTCTCTGTCTGTTCCTTTCTGTCTCTCCCGGCGTCTCTCGGCGTCGCTCTGTCTCTCTCTGACTCTCTCTATCTCTCTCTCTCTGTCTCTCTCTCCCTGTCTCGGTCTGTCTCTCGCTGACTCTCTCTTTCTCTTTATATCGCTTTCTGTCTCGCCCTGTCCCTCTCCGTCTATTTCTATCTCTCTCTGTCTCTCTCTGTCCGTCTCTGTCTCTCTCTGCCCCTCTCCGTCACTCATGCTGTCCGTCGCTGTCTCTCTCTGACTCTCTCGGTCTCTTTCTGTCTCTGTCTATTTCTCTCTGTCTCTCTCGGGCTCTCTGTCTGAATCAGTCTGTCTGTGTCTGTCTCTTTCTGGCTCTTTCTGTCTCCCCCTGTCCCTCTCCGACGATTTCTATCTCTCTCTGTCTCTCTCTGTCCCTCTCTGTCTCTTTCTCTCCGTGTCTGTCTCTCTCGGGCTCTCGCTCTTTCGGTCTCTGTCTCTCTCGGGCTCTCTCTCTGACCTCTCTCTGTCTCTCTTACTCTCTCTCTCTCTGTCACTCTCTCGCTCACTATGACCCTCTCTGTCTCTCTCTGCTTCTGTCTGTCTCTCTCTGTCCCTCTCTGTTTCGCTCTGTTCATCTCTTTCTCTCTCTGTCCGGCTCTGTCTCTCTCGTCCTCTCTCGGACTCTCTCGATCTCTGTCTGTATCTGTCAGTCTCTGTCTGTCTCTCTGTCTCTTTCGGTCTCTCTCTCTGTCTCTCTCTATCTCTCGCTGTCTCTCGCTGTCTCTCACTTGCTCTCTCGGGCTCTCTCTTTCTCTCGCTCTCTGTCTCTCTTTGTCTCTCTGTGTCATTCTCCCTCTCACTATGACCCTCTCTCTGTCTCTGCTTCTGTCTGTCTCGCACTCCCGCTGTCTGCCGCTCTCCGTCTCTCCGTGTCCCTCTCTCGCTTTGTCCGTCTCTGTGTCTCTCTGGCTCTCTCTGTCTCGCTCTGTGTCTCTCTGACTCTCTCTGTCTCTCTCTGACGCTCTCTGTCGCTCTCTGTCTCTCTCTGTCTCTCTATGAGTCTCTCTGTTTCCTTCTGTCTCTCTCTGAAACCTCTCTGTCTTCCTCTGTCGCTCTCTCTGTCTTTCTCTCTCTCTCTCTCTCTGCCGTTCTCGGTCTCTCTCGTTGTCTCTCTGTCTCTCTCTGACTCTCTCTGTCGCTCTCTGTCTCTCTCTGTCTCTCTCTCTGTCTTTCTCTCTCTTTCTCTCTGCCTCTCACTGCTGCTCTCGGTCTGTCTCTGTGTCTCTCTGTCTCTCTCTGTCCGTCTCTGTGTGTTTCTGTCTGTCTCTGTCTCTCTCCCCCCCGCTCCGTTCTCTCGGTGTCCGTCTCTGTCTCTCTCTGACTCTCTCGGTCACTTTCTGTCTCTGTCTATCTCTCTCTGTCTCTCTCGGGCTGTCTCTCTGACTCTCTCTGTCTCTCTCTGTCCCTTTCTGGCTCTTTCTGTCTCCCCCTATCCCTCTCCGTCGATTTCTATCTCTCTCTGTCTCTCTCTGTCCGTCTCGGTCTGTCTATGTGTCTCTCTGTCCCTCGCTGTCTCTCACTGGCTCTCTCGGTCTCTGTCGGTCTCGCTGTGATGCTCTCCGTCTCTGTCTGTCTCTGTCTGTAGCTGTCTGTCTCTGTCTGTTCCTCTCTCTCTCCCGGCGTCTTTCGGCGTCGCTCTGTGTCTCTCAGACTCTCTCTGTCTCTCTCTCTCTCGCTGTCCCTCGCTGTCTCTCGCTGCTTCACCCTATCCCTCTCTCTCTCTTTGTCCGTCTCTGTGTCTCTCTGTCCCTGTCTGTCTCTCTCGGTCTCTCTCTGCCCGTCTCTGTCTCTTTCTGTCCGTCTCTGTCTCTCTCTGCCCCTCTCCGTCTCTCTCACTGCCCGTCTCTGTCTCTCCCTGACTCTCTCTGTCTCTCTCTGTCTCTCTCTGTCTCTCTCTGTCGCTCTCTGTCTCTCGCTATCTCTCGCTGTCTCTGTCTGTCTCTGTCTGTCTCTCTCTGTCTGTCTGTTCCTCTCTGTCTCTCCCGGCGTCTCTCGGCGTCGCTCTGTGTCTCTCTGACTCTCTCTGTCTCTCGTTGTCTCTCTCTGTCACTCTCTCTCTCACTATGACCCTCTCTGTCTCCCTCTGCTTCTGTCTGTCTCTCACTCCCGCTGTCTGCCGCTCTCTGTCTCTCCCTGTCCGGCTCTCTCTCTCTCTCTCTGTGTCCGTCTCTGTCTCTCACTGGCGCTCTCAGGCTCTCTCTGTCACGGTCTGTCTCTCTCTGTCTCTCTCTGACTCTCTCTGTCGCTATCTGTCTCTGTCTATCTCTCTCTGTCTCTCTCATGCTCTCTCTCTGACTCTCTCTGTCTCTCTCTGTCCCTTTCTGGCTCTTTCTGTCTCCCCCTGTCCCTCTCCGTCGATTTCTATCTCTCTCTTTCTCTCTCTGTCCGTCTCGGTCTGTCTCTGCGTCTCTGTCTCTCTCGGCCTCACGCCGTCTCACTCTCTGAATCTCTCTGTCTGTGTCTGTCTCTCTCCGTTTCTCTCTGCTTCTGTATGTGTCTCACTCCCTCTGTCTGCCTCTCGCTGTCTTACCCTATCCCTCTCTCTCTCATTTTGTTCGTCTCCGTGTCTCTCTGTCCGTCTCTGTCTCTCTCTGACTCTCTCTGTCTCTTTCTGTCTCTGCCTATCTCACTCTGTCTCTCTCGGGCTCTCTCTGTCTGTCTTTGTCTCTCTCTGTCACTCTCTCTCTCACTATGACCCTCTCTGTCTCTCTCTGCTTCTGTCTGTCTCGCAATCCATCTGTCGGCCGCTCGCCGTCTCTCCGTGTCCCTCTCTCTCGCTTTGTCCGTCTCTGTGTCTCTCTGGCTCTCTCTGTCTCGCTCTGTGTCTCTCTGACTCTCTCTGTCTCTCTCTGACGCTCTCACTCGCTCTCTGTCTCTCTCTCTGTCTCTCTATGAGTCTCTCTGTTTCCTTCTGTCCCTCTCTGTCACCTCTCTGTCTTCCTCTGTCGCTCTCTCTGTCTTTCTCTCTCTCTCTCTCTCTGCCGCTCTCGGTCTCTCTCTGTGTCTCTCTGTCTCTCTCTGACTCTCTCTGTCGCTCTCTGTCTCTCTCTGTCTCTCTCTCTGTCTTTCTCTCTCTCTCTCTGCCTCTCTCTGCTGCTCTCGGTCTGTCTCTGTGTCTCTCTGTCTCTCTCTGTCCGTCTCCGTGTGTTTCTGTCTGTCTCTGTCTCTCTCTGCCCCTCTCCGTTCTATCGGTGTCCGTCTCTGTCTCTCTCTGACTCTCTCGGTCACTTTCTGTCTCTGTCTATCTCTCTCTGTCTCTCTCATGCTCTCTCTCTCTGACTCTCTCTGTCTCTCTCTGTCCCTTTCTGGCTCTTTCTGTCTCCCCCTGTCCCTCTCCGTCGATTTCTATCTCTCTCTTTCTCTCTCTGTCCGTCTCGGTCTGTCTCTGTGTCTCTCTGTCCCTCGCTGTCTCTCACTGGCTCTCTCGGTCTCTGTCGGTCCTGCTGTGATGCTCTCCGTCTCTGTCTGTCTCTGTCTGTAGCTGTCTGTCTCTGTCTGTTCCTCTCTCTCTCCCGGCGTCTTTCGGCGTCGCTCTGTGTCTCTCAGACTCTCTCTGTCTCTCTCTCTCTATCTGTCTCTTTCTCTGTCTCTCTCTGTCTCTTTCTCTCTCTCTCTGTCTATCGCTGTCTCTCACTGGCTCTTTCGGGCATTCTCTGTCTCGCTGTCACGCTCTCTGTCTCTGTCTGTCTCTGTCTGTCTCTCTCTGTCTGTCTGTTCCTCTCTGTCTCTCCCGGCGTCTCTCGGCGTCGCTCTGTGTCTCTCTGTGTCTCTCTGGCTCTCTCTGTCTCTCTCTGGCTCTCTCTGTCTCTCGCTCGCTCTCACTGGCTCTGTCGGGCTCTGTCTGTCTCGCTGTGACGCTCTCTGTCGCTGTCTGTTTCTGTCTGTCTCTGTCTGTCTCTGTCTGTTCCTCCCTGTCTCTCCCGGCGTCTCTCGGCGTCGCTCTGTGTCTCTCTGACTCTCTCTGTCTCTGTCTGTCTCTTTCCGTCACCTCTCTGTCTCCCTTTGTCTCCCTCTCTCTCTCTCTGTCTTTATCTGTCTCTCTCTGACTCTGTTTGATTCGCTGTGTCTCTTTCTGTCACCTCTCTGTCTCCTTCTGTCTCTCTCTCTGTCTCTCACCGTCTCGCTCTGTCCCTCTCTGTCTCACTCTGTCCGTCTCTGTCTCTCCACCTCACTCCGTCTCTCGCTCCGTCTCTCTCTGCTTCTGTCTGTCTCTCACTCCCGCTGTCTGCCGCTCTCTGTATCTCCCTGACCCTCTCTCTCTCTGTGTGCGTCTCTGTGTCTCTCTGGCTCTCTCTGTCTCTCGCTGTCTCTCGCTGTCTCTCACTGGCTCTCTCGGGCTCTCTCTGTCTCGCTCTGTCTCTCTCTGTCTCTCTGAGTCTCTCTGGCTCTCTCTGTCTCTCTCTGGCTCTCTCTGTCTCTCGCTGTCTCTCGCTGTCTCTCACTGGCTCTCTCGGGCTCTCTCTGTCTCGCTCTGTCTCTCTCCGTCTCTCTCTCTCTCTCTGTCTCTTTCTGTCACCTCTCCGTCTCTCTCTCTCTCTCTGTCTCTTTCGGTCTCTCTCTCTCTGTCTCTCTCTGTCTCTCGCTGTCTCTCGCTGTCTCTCAGTGGCTCTCTCGGGCTCTGTCTGTCTCGCTGTGACGCTCTCTCTCTCTTTCTGTCTCTGTCTGTATCTGTCTGTCTCTGTCTGTTCCTTTCTGTCTCTCCCGGCGTCTCTCGGCGTCGCTCTGTCTCTCTCTGACTCTCTCTATCTCTCTCTCTCTGTCTCTCTCTCCCTGTCTCGGTCTGTCTCTCGCTGACTCTCTCTTTCTTTTTATATCGCTTTCTGTCTCGCCCTGTCCCTCTCCGTCTATTTCTATCTCTCTCTGTCTCTCTCTGTCCGTCTCTGTCTCTCTCTGCCCCTCTCCGTCACTCATGCTGTCCGTCGCTGTCTCTCTCTGACTCTCTCGGTCTCTTTCTGTCTCTGTCTATTTCTCTCTGTCTCTCTCGGGCTCTCTGTCTGAATCAGTCTGTCTGTGTCTGTCTCTTTCTGGCTCTTTCTGTCTCCCCCTGTCCCTCTCCGACGATTTCTATCTCTCTCTGTCTCTCTCTGTCCCTCTCTGTCTCTTTCTCTCCGTGTCTGTCTCTCTCGGGCTCTCGCTCTTTCGGTCTCTGTCTCTCTCGGGCTCTCTCTCTGACCTCTCTCTGTCTCTCTTACTCTCTCTCTCTCTGTCACTCTCTCGCTCACTATGACCCTCTCTGTCTCTCTCTGCTTCTGTCTGTCTCTCTCTGTCCCTCTCTGTTTCGCTCTGTTCATCTCTTTCTCTCTCTGTCCGGCTCTGTCTCTCTCGTCCTCTCTCGGACTCTCTCGATCTCTGTCTGTATCTGTCAGTCTCTGTCTGTCTCTCTGTCTCTTTCGGTCTCTCTCTCTGTCTCTCTCTATCTCTCGCTGTCTCTCGCTGTCTCTCACTTGCTCTCTCGGGCTCTCTCTTTCTCTCGCTCTCTGTCTCTCTTTGTCTCTCTGTGTCATTCTCCCTCTCACTATGACCCTCTCTCTCTCTCTGCTTCTGTCTGTCTCGCACTCCCGCTGTCTGCCGCTCTCCGTCTCTCCGTGTCCCTCTCTCGCTTTGTCCGTCTCTGTGTCTCTCTGGCTCTCTCTGTCTCGCTCTGTGTCTCTCTGACTCTCTCTGTCTCTCTCTGACGCTCTCTGTCGCTCTCTGTCTCTCTCTGTCTCTCTATGAGTCTCTCTGTTTCCTTCTGTCTCTCTCTGAAACCTCTCTGTCTTCCTCTGTCGCTCTCTCTGTCTTTCTCTCTCTCTCTCTCTCTCTGCCGTTCTCGGTCTCTCTCGTTGTCTCTCTGTCTCTCTCTGACTCTCTCTGTCGCTCTCTGTCTCTCTCTGTCTCTCTCTCTGTCTTTCTCTCTCTTTCTCTCTGCCTCTCACTGCTGCTCTCGGTCTGTCTCTGTGTCTCTCTGTCTCTCTCTGTCCGTCTCTGTGTGTTTCTGTCTGTCTCTGTCTCTCTCCCCCCCGCTCCGTTCTCTCGGTGTCCGTCTCTGTCTCTCTCTGACTCTCTCGGTCACTTTCTGTCTCTGTCTATCTCTCTCTGTCTCTCTCGGGCTCTCTCTCTGACTCTCTCTGTCTCTCTCTGTCCCTTTCTGGCTCTTTCTGTCTCCCCCTGTCCCTCTCCGTCGATTTCTATCTCTCTCTGTCTCTCTCTGTCCGTCTCGGTCTGTCTATGTGTCTCTCTGTCCCTCGCTGTCTCTCACTGGCTCTCTCGGTCTCTGTCGGTCTCGCTGTGATGCTCTCCGTCTCTGTCTGTCTCTGTCTGTAGCTGTCTGTCTCTGTCTGTTCCTCTCTCTCTCCCGGCGTCTTTCGGCGTCGCTCTGTGTCTCTCAGACTCTCTCTGTCTCTCTCTCTCTCGCTGTCCCTCGCTGTCTCTCGCTGCTTCACCCTATCCCTCTCTCTCTCTTTGTCCGTCTCTGTGTCTCTCTGTCCCTGTCTGTCTCTCTCGGTCTCTCTCTGCCCGTCTCTGTCTCTTTCTGTCCGTCTTTGTCTCTCTCTGCCCCTCTCCGTCTCTCTCACTGCCCGTCTCTGTCTCTCCCTGACTCTCTCTGTCTCTCTCTGTCTCTCTCTGTCTCTCTCTGTCGCTCTCTGTCTCTCGCTATCTCTCGCTGTCTCTGTCTGTCTCTGTCTGTCTCTCTCTGTCTGTCTGTTCCTCTCTGTCTCTCCCGGCGTCTCTCGGCGTCGCTCTGTGTCTCTCTGACTCTCTCTGTCTCTCGTTGTCTCTCTCTGTCACTCTCTCTCTCACTATGACCCTCTCTGTCTCCCTCTGCTTCTGTCTGTCTCTCACTCCCGCTGTCTGCCGCTCTCTGTCTCTCCCTGTCCGGCTCTCTCTCTCTCTCTGTGTCCGTCTCTGTCTCTCACTGGCGCTCTCAGGCTCTCTCTGTCACGGTCTGTCTCTCTCTGTCTCTCTCTGACTCTCTCTGTCTCTCTCTGTCCCTTTCTGGCTCTTTCTGTCTCCCCCTGTCCCTCTCCGTCGATTTCTATCTCTCTCTTTCTCTCTCTGTCCGTCTCGGTCTGTCTCTGCGTCTCTGTCTCTCTCGGCCTCACGCCGTCTCACTCTCTGAATCTCTCTGTCTGTGTCTGTCTCTCTCCGTTTCTCTCTGCTTCTGTATGTGTCTCACTCCCTCTGTCTGCCTCTCGCTGTCTTACCCTATCCCTCTCTCTCTCATTTTGTTCGTCTCCGTGTCTCTCTGTCCGTCTCTGTCTCTCTCTGACTCTCTCTGTCTCTTTCTGTGTCTCTCTGACTCTCTCTGTCTCTCTCTGACGCTCTCACTCGCTCTCTGTCTCTCTCTGTCTCTCTATGAGTCTCTCTGTTTCCTTCTGTCTCTCTCTGAAACCTCTCTGTCTTCCTCTGTCGCTCTCTCTGTCTTTCTCTCTCTCTCTCTCTCTCTCTGCCGTTCTCGGTCTCTCTCGTTGTCTCTCTGTCTCTCTCTGACTCTCTCTGTCGCTCTCTGTCTCTCTCTGTCTCTCTCTCTGTCTTTCTCTCTCTTTCTCTCTGCCTCTCACTGCTGCTCTCGGTCTGTCTCTGTGTCTCTCTGTCTCTCTCTGTCCGTCTCTGTGTGTTTCTGTCTGTCTCTGTCTCTCTCCCCCCCGCTCCGTTCTCTCGGTGTCCGTCTCTGTCTCTCTCTGTCTCTCTCTGGCTCTCTCTGTCTCTCGCTGTCTCTCGCTGTCTCTCACTGGCTCTCTCGGGCTCTCTCTGTCTCGCTCTGTCTCTCTCCGTCTCTCTCTCTCTCTGTCTCTTTCTGTCACCTCTCCGTCTCTCTCTCTCTCTCTGTCTCTTTCGGTCTCTCTCTCTCTGTCTCTCTCTGTCTCTCGCTGTCTCTCGCTGTCTCTCAGTGGCTCTCTCGGGCTCTGTCTGTCTCGCTGTGACGCTCTCTCTCTCTTTCTGTCTCTGTCTGTATCTGTCTGTCTCTGTCTGTTCCTTTCTGTCTCTCCCGGCGTCTCTCGGCGTCGCTCTGTCTCTCTCTGACTCTCTCTATCTCTCTCTCTCTGTCTCTCTCTCCCTGTCTCGGTCTGTCTCTCGCTGACTCTCTCTTTCTTTTTATATCGCTTTCTGTCTCGCCCTGTCCCTCTCCGTCTATTTCTATCTCTCTCTGTCTCTCTCTGTCCGTCTCTGTCTCTCTCTGCCCCTCTCCGTCACTCATGCTGTCCGTCGCTGTCTCTCTCTGACTCTCTCGGTCTCTTTCTGTCTCTGTCTATTTCTCTCTGTCTCTCTCGGGCTCTCTGTCTGAATCAGTCTGTCTGTGTCTGTCTCTTTCTGGCTCTTTCTGTCTCCCCCTGTCCCTCTCCGACGATTTCTATCTCTCTCTGTCTCTCTCTGTCCCTCTCTGTCTCTTTCTCTCCGTGTCTGTCTCTCTCGGGCTCTCGCTCTTTCGGTCTCTGTCTCTCTCGGGCTCTCTCTCTGACCTCTCTCTGTCTCTCTTACTCTCTCTCTCTCTGTCACTCTCTCGCTCACTATGACCCTCTCTGTCTCTCTCTGCTTCTGTCTGTCTCTCTCTGTCCCTCTCTGTTTCGCTCTGTTCATCTCTTTCTCTCTCTGTCCGGCTCTGTCTCTCTCGTCCTCTCTCGGACTCTCTCGATCTCTGTCTGTATCTGTCAGTCTCTGTCTGTCTCTCTGTCTCTTTCGGTCTCTCTCTCTGTCTCTCTCTATCTCTCGCTGTCTCTCGCTGTCTCTCACTTGCTCTCTCGGGCTCTCTCTTTCTCTCGCTCTCTGTCTCTCTTTGTCTCTCTGTGTCATTCTCCCTCTCACTATGACCCTCTCTCTCTCTCTGCTTCTGTCTGTCTCGCACTCCCGCTGTCTGCCGCTCTCCGTCTCTCCGTGTCCCTCTCTCGCTTTGTCCGTCTCTGTGTCTCTCTGGCTCTCTCTGTCTCGCTCTGTGTCTCTCTGACTCTCTCTGTCTCTCTCTGACGCTCTCTGTCGCTCTCTGTCTCTCTCTGTCTCTCTCTGACTCTCTCGGTCACTTTCTGTCTCTGTCTATCTCTCTCTGTCTCTCTCGGGCTCTCTCTCTGACTCTCTCTGTCTCTCTCTGTCCCTTTCTGGCTCTTTCTGTCTCCCCCTGTCCCTCTCCGTCGATTTCTATCTCTCTCTGTCTCTCTCTGTCCGTCTCGGTCTGTCTATGTGTCTCTCTGTCCCTCGCTGTCTCTCACTGGCTCTCTCGGTCTCTGTCGGTCTCGCTGTGATGCTCTCCGTCTCTGTCTGTCTCTGTCTGTAGCTGTCTGTCTCTGTCTGTTCCTCTCTCTCTCCCGGCGTCTTTCGGCGTCGCTCTGTGTCTCTCAGACTCTCTCTGTCTCTCTCTCTCTCGCTGTCCCTCGCTGTCTCTCGCTGCTTCACCCTATCCCTCTCTCTCTCTTTGTCCGTCTCTGTGTCTCTCTGTCCCTGTCTGTCTCTCTCGGTCTCTCTCTGCCCGTCTCTGTCTCTTTCTGTCCGTCTTTGTCTCTCTCTGCCCCTCTCCGTCTCTCTCACTGCCCGTCTCTGTCTCTCCCTGACTCTCTCTGTCTCTCTCTGTCTCTCTCTGTCTCTCTCTGTCGCTCTCTGTCTCTCGCTATCTCTCGCTGTCTCTGTCTGTCTCTGTCTGTCTCTCTCTGTCTGTCTGTTCCTCTCTGTCTCTCCCGGCGTCTCTCGGCGTCGCTCTGTGTCTCTCTGACTCTCTCTGTCTCTCGTTGTCTCTCTCTGTCACTCTCTCTCTCACTATGACCCTCTCTGTCTCCCTCTGCTTCTGTCTGTCTCTCACTCCCGCTGTCTGCCGCTCTCTGTCTCTCCCTGTCCGGCTCTCTCTCTCTCTCTGTGTCCGTCTCTGTCTCTCACTGGCGCTCTCAGGCTCTCTCTGTCACGGTCTGTCTCTCTCTGTCTCTCTCTGACTCTCTCTGTCTCTCTCTGTCCCTTTCTGGCTCTTTCTGTCTCCCCCTGTCCCTCTCCGTCGATTTCTATCTCTCTCTTTCTCTCTCTGTCCGTCTCGGTCTGTCTCTGCGTCTCTGTCTCTCTCGGCCTCACGCCGTCTCACTCTCTGAATCTCTCTGTCTGTGTCTGTCTCTCTCCGTTTCTCTCTGCTTCTGTATGTGTCTCACTCCCTCTGTCTGCCTCTCGCTGTCTTACCCTATCCCTCTCTCTCTCATTTTGTTCGTCTCCGTGTCTCTCTGTCCGTCTCTGTCTCTCTCTGACTCTCTCTGTCTCTTTCTGTGTCTCTCTGACTCTCTCTGTCTCTCTCTGACGCTCTCACTCGCTCTCTGTCTCTCTCTGTCTCTCTATGAGTCTCTCTGTTTCCTTCTGTCCCTCTCTGTCACTTCTCTGTCTTCCTCTGTCGCTCTCTCTGTCTTTCTCTCTCTCTCTCTCTCTGCCGCTCTCGGTCTCTCTCTGTGTCTCTCTGTCTCTCTCTGACTCTCTCTGTCGCTCTCTGACTCTCTCTGTCTCTCTCTCTTTCTTTCTCTCTCTCTCTCTGCCTCTCACTGCTGCTCTCGGTCTGTCTCTGTGTCTCTCTGTCTCTCTCTGTCCGTCTCTGTGTGTTTCTGTCTGTCTCTGTCTCTCTCTGCCCCTCTCCGTTCTATCGGTGTCCGTCTCTGTCTCTCTCTGACTCTCTCGGTCACTTTCTGTCTCTGTCTATCTCTCTCTGTCTCTCTCATGCTCTCTCTCTGACTCTCTCTGTCTCTCTCTGTCCCTTTCTGGCTCTTTCTGTCTCCCCCTGTCCCTCTCCGTCGATTTCTATCTCTCTCTTTCTCTCTCTGTCCGTCTCGGTCTGTCTCTGTGTCTCTCTGTCCCTCGCTGTCTCTCACTGGCTCTCTCGGTCTCTGTCGGTCCTGCTGTGATGCTCTCCGTCTCTGTCTGTCTCTGTCTGTAGCTGTCTGTCTCTGTCTGTTCCTCTCTCTCTCCCGGCGTCTTTCGGCGTCGCTCTGTGTCTCTCAGACTCTCTCTGTCTCTCTCTCTCTATCTGTCTCTTTCTCTGTCTCTCTCTGTCTCTTTCTCTCTCTCTCTGTCTATCGCTGTCTCTCACTGGCTCTTTCGGGCATTCTCTGTCTCGCTGTCACGCTCTCTGTCTCTGTCTGTCTCTGTCTGTCTCTCTCTGTCTGTCTGTTCCTCTCTGTCTCTCCCGGCGTCTCTCGGCGTCGCTCTGTGTCTCTCTGTGTCTCTCTGGCTCTCTCTGTCTCTCTCTGGCTCTCTCTGTCTCTCGCTCGCTCTCACTGGCTCTGTCGGGCTCTGTCTGTCTCGCTGTGACGCTCTCTGTCGCTGTCTGTTTCTGTCTGTCTCTGTCTGTCTCTGTCTGTTCCTCCCTGTCTCTCCCGGCGTCTCTCGGCGTCGCTCTGTGTCTCTCTGACTCTCTCTGTCTCTGTCTGTCTCTTTCCGTCACCTCTCTGTCTCCCTTTGTCTCCCTCTCTCTCTCTCTGTCTTTATCTGTCTCTCTCTGACTCTGTTTGATTCGCTGTGTCTCTTTCTGTCACCTCTCTGTCTCCTTCTGTCTCTCTCTCTGTCTCTCTCCGTCTCCCTCTGTCCCTCTCTGTCTCACTCTGTCCGTCTCTGTCTCTCCACCTCACTCCGTCTCTCGCTCCGTCTCTCTCTGCTTCTGTCTGTCTCTCACTCCCGCTGTCTGCCGCTCTCTGTATCTCCCTGACCCTCTCTCTCTCTGTGTGCGTCTCTGTGTCTCTCTGGCTCTCTCTGTCTCTCGCTGTCTCTCGCTGTCTCTCACTGGCTCTCTCGGGCTCTCTCTGTCTCGCTCTGTCTCTCTCTGTCTCTCTGAGTCTCTCTGGCTCTCTCTGTCTCTCTCTGGCTCTCTCTGTCTCTCGCTGTCTCTCGCTGTCTCTCACTGGCTCTCTCGGGCTCTCTCTGTCTCGCTCTGTCTCTCTCCGTCTCTCTCTCTCTCTGTCTCTTTCTGTCACCTCTCCGTCTCTCTCTCTCTCTCTGTCTCTTTCGGTCTCTCTCTCTCTGTCTCTCTCTGTCTCTCGCTGTCTCTCGCTGTCTCTCAGTGGCTCTCTCGGGCTCTGTCTGTCTCGCTGTGACGCTCTCTCTCTCTTTCTGTCTCTGTCTGTATCTGTCTGTCTCTGTCTGTTCCTTTCTGTCTCTCCCGGCGTCTCTCGGCGTCGCTCTGTCTCTCTCTGACTCTCTCTATCTCTCTCTCTCTGTCTCTCTCTCCCTGTCTCGGTCTGTCTCTCGCTGACTCTCTCTTTCTCTTTATATCGCTTTCTGTCTCGCCCTGTCCCTCTCCGTCTATTTCTATCTCTCTCTGTCTCTCTCTGTCCGTCTCTGTCTCTCTCTGCCCCTCTCCGTCACTCATGCTGTCCGTCGCTGTCTCTCTCTGACTCTCTCGGTCTCTTTCTGTCTCTGTCTATTTCTCTCTGTCTCTCTCGGGCTCTCTGTCTGAATCAGTCTGTCTGTGTCTGTCTCTTTCTGGCTCTTTCTGTCTCCCCCTGTCCCTCTCCGACGATTTCTATCTCTCTCTGTCTCTCTCTGTCCCTCTCTGTCTCTTTCTCTCCGTGTCTGTCTCTCTCGGGCTCTCGCTCTTTCGGTCTCTGTCTCTCTCGGGCTCTCTCTCTGACCTCTCTCTGTCTCTCTTACTCTCTCTCTCTCTGTCACTCTCTCGCTCACTATGACCCTCTCTGTCTCTCTCTGCTTCTGTCTGTCTCTCTCTGTCCCTCTCTGTTTCGCTCTGTTCATCTCTTTCTCTCTCTGTCCGGCTCTGTCTCTCCCGTCCTCTCTCGGACTCTCTCGATCTCTGTCTGTATCTGTCAGTCTCTGTCTGTCTCTCTGTCTCTTTCGGTCTCTCTCTCTGTCTCTCTCTATCTCTCGCTGTCTCTCGCTGTCTCTCACTTGCTCTCTCGGGCTCTCTCTTTCTCTCGCTCTCTGTCTCTCTTTGTCTCTCTGTGTCATTCTCCCTCTCACTATGACCCTCTCTCTCTCTCTGCTTCTGTCTGTCTCGCACTCCCGCTGTCTGCCGCTCTCCGTCTCTCCGTGTCCCTCTCTCGCTTTGTCCGTCTCTGTGTCTCTCTGGCTCTCTCTGTCTCGCTCTGTGTCTCTCTGACTCTCTCTGTCTCTCTCTGACGCTCTCTGTCGCTCTCTGTCTCTCTCTGTCTCTCTATGAGTCTCTCTGTTTCCTTCTGTCTCTCTCTGAAACCTCTCTGTCTTCCTCTGTCGCTCTCTCTGTCTTTCTCTCTCTCTCTCTCTCTCTCTGCCGTTCTCGGTCTCTCTCGTTGTCTCTCTGTCTCTCTCTGACTCTCTCTGTCGCTCTCTGTCTCTCTCTGTCTCTCTCTCTGTCTTTCTCTCTCTTTCTCTCTGCCTCTCACTGCTGCTCTCGGTCTGTCTCTGTGTCTCTCTGTCTCTCTCTGTCCGTCTCTGTGTGTTTCTGTCTGTCTCTGTCTCTCTCCCCCCCGCTCCGTTCTCTCGGTGTCCGTCTCTGTCTCTCTCTGACTCTCTCGGTCACTTTCTGTCTCTGTCTATCTCTCTCTGTCTCTCTCGGGCTCTCTCTCTGACTCTCTCTGTCTCTCTCTGTCCCTTTCTGGCTCTTTCTGTCTCCCCCTGTCCCTCTCCGTCGATTTCTATCTCTCTCTGTCTCTCTCTGTCCGTCTCGGTCTGTCTATGTGTCTCTCTGTCCCTCGCTGTCTCTCACTGGCTCTCTCGGTCTCTGTCGGTCTCGCTGTGATGCTCTCCGTCTCTGTCTGTCTCTGTCTGTAGCTGTCTGTCTCTGTCTGTTCCTCTCTCTCTCCCGGCGTCTTTCGGCGTCGCTCTGTGTCTCTCAGACTCTCTCTGTCTCTCTCTCTCTCGCTGTCCCTCGCTGTCTCTCGCTGCTTCACCCTATCCCTCTCTCTCTCTTTGTCCGTCTCTGTGTCTCTCTGTCCCTGTCTGTCTCTCTCGGTCTCTCTCTGCCCGTCTCTGTCTCTTTCTGTCCGTCTTTGTCTCTCTCTGCCCCTCTCCGTCTCTCTCACTGCCCGTCTCTGTCTCTCCCTGACTCTCTCTGTCTCTCTCTGTCTCTCTCTGTCTCTCTCTGTCGCTCTCTGTCTCTCGCTATCTCTCGCTGTCTCTGTCTGTCTCTGTCTGTCTCTCTCTGTCTGTCTGTTCCTCTCTGTCTCTCCCGGCGTCTCTCGGCGTCGCTCTGTGTCTCTCTGACTCTCTCTGTCTCTCGTTGTCTCTCTCTGTCACTCTCTCTCTCACTATGACCCTCTCTGTCTCCCTCTGCTTCTGTCTGTCTCTCACTCCCGCTGTCTGCCGCTCTCTGTCTCTCCCTGTCCGGCTCTCTCTCTCTCTCTGTGTCCGTCTCTGTCTCTCACTGGCGCTCTCAGGCTCTCTCTGTCACGGTCTGTCTCTCTCTGTCTCTCTCTGACTCTCTCTGTCTCTCTCTGTCCCTTTCTGGCTCTTTCTGTCTCCCCCTGTCCCTCGCCGTCGATTTCTATCTCTCTCTTTCTCTCTCTGTCCGTCTCGGTCTGTCTCTGCGTCTCTGTCTCTCTCGGCCTCACGCCGTCTCACTCTCTGAATCTCTCTGTCTGTGTCTGTCTCTCTCCGTTTCTCTCTGCTTCTGTATGTGTCTCACTCCCTCTGTCTGCCTCTCGCTGTCTTACCCTATCCCTCTCTCTCTCATTTTGTTCGTCTCCGTGTCTCTCTGTCCGTCTCTGTCTCTCTCTGACTCTCTCTGTCTCTTTCTGTGTCTCTCTGACTCTCTCTGTCTCTCTCTGACGCTCTCACTCGCTCTCTGTCTCTCTCTGTCTCTCTATGAGTCTCTCTGTTTCCTTCTGTCCCTCTCTGTCACTTCTCTGTCTTCCTCTGTCGCTCTCTCTGTCTTTCTCTCTCTCTCTCTCTCTGCCGCTCTCGGTCTCTCTCTGTGTCTCTCTGTCTCTCTCTGACTCTCTCTGTCGCTCTCTGACTCTCTCTGTCTCTCTCTCTTTCTTTCTCTCTCTCTCTCTGCCTCTCACTGCTGCTCTCGGTCTGTCTCTGTGTCTCTCTGTCTCTCTCTGTCCGTCTCTGTGTGTTTCTGTCTGTCTCTGTCTCTCTCTGCCCCTCTCCGTTCTATCGGTGTCCGTCTCTGTCTCTCTCTGACTCTCTCGGTCACTTTCTGTCTCTGTCTATCTCTCTCTGTCTCTCTCATGCTCTCTCTCTGACTCTCTCTGTCTCTCTCTGTCCCTTTCTGGCTCTTTCTGTCTCCCCCTGTCCCTCTCCGTCGATTTCTATCTCTCTCTTTCTCTCTCTGTCCGTCTCGGTCTGTCTCTGTGTCTCTCTGTCCCTCGCTGTCTCTCACTGGCTCTCTCGGTCTCTGTCGGTCCTGCTGTGATGCTCTCCGTCTCTGTCTGTCTCTGTCTGTAGCTGTCTGTCTCTGTCTGTTCCTCTCTCTCTCCCGGCGTCTTTCGGCGTCGCTCTGTGTCTCTCAGACTCTCTCTGTCTCTCTCTCTCTATCTGTCTCTTTCTCTGTCTCTCTCTGTCTCTTTCTCTCTCTCTCTGTCTATCGCTGTCTCTCACTGGCTCTTTCGGGCATTCTCTGTCTCGCTGTCACGCTCTCTGTCTCTGTCTGTCTCTGTCTGTCTGTTCCTCTCTGTCTCTCCCGGCGTCTCTCGGCGTCGCTCTGTGTCTCTCTGTGTCTCTCTGGCTCTCTCTGTCTCTCTCTGGCTCTCTCTGTCTCTCGCTCGCTCTCACTGGCTCTGTCGGGCTCTGTCTGTCTCGCTGTGACGCTCTCTGTCGCTGTCTGTTTCTGTCTGTCTCTGTCTGTCTCTGTCTGTTCCTCCCTGTCTCTCCCGGCGTCTCTCGGCGTCGCTCTGTGTCTCTCTGACTCTCTCTGTCTCTGTCTGTCTCTTTCCGTCACCTCTCTGTCTCCCTTTGTCTCCCTCTCTCTCTCTCTGTCTTTATCTGTCTCTCTCTGACTCTGTTTGATTCGCTGTGTCTCTTTCTGTCACCTCTCTGTCTCCTTCTGTCTCTCTCTCTGTCTCTCTCCGTCTCCCTCTGTCCCTCTCTGTCTCACTCTGTCCGTCTCTGTCTCTCCACCTCACTCCGTCTCTCGCTCCGTCTCTCTCTGCTTCTGTCTGTCTCTCACTCCCGCTGTCTGCCGCTCTCTGTATCTCCCTGACCCTCTCTCTCTCTGTGTGCGTCTCTGTGTCTCTCTGGCTCTCTCTGTCTCTCGCTGTCTCTCGCTGTCTCTCACTGGCTCTCTCGGGCTCTCTCTGTCTCGCTCTGTCTCTCTCTGTCTCTCTGAGTCTCTCTGGCTCTCTCTGTCTCTCTCTGGCTCTCTCTGTCTCTCGCTGTTTCTCGCTGTCTCTCACTGGCTCTCTCGGGCTCTCTCTGTCTCGCTCTGTCTCTCTCCGTCTCTCTCTCTCTCTCTGTCTCTTTCTGTCACCTCTCCGTCTCTCTCTCTCTCTGTCTCTTTCGGTCTCTCTCTCTCTGTCTCTCTCTGTCTCTCGCTGTCTCTCGCTGTCTCTCAGTGGCTCTCTCGGGCTCTGTCTGTCTCGCTGTGACGCTCTCTCTCTCTTTCTGTCTCTGTCTGTATCTGTCTGTCTCTGTCTGTTCCTTTCTGTCTCTCCCGGCGTCTCTCGGCGTCGCTCTGTCTCTCTCTGACTCTCTCTATCTCTCTCTCTCTGTCTCTCTCTCCCTGTCTCGGTCTGTCTCTCGCTGACTCTCTCTTTCTCTTTATATCGCTTTCTGTCTCGCCCTGTCCCTCTCCGTCTATTTCTATCTCTCTCTGTCTCTCTCTGTCCGTCTCTGTCTCTCTCTGCCCCTCTCCGTCACTCATGCTGTCCGTCGCTGTCTCTCTCTGACTCTCTCGGTCTCTTTCTGTCTCTGTCTATTTCTCTCTGTCTCTCTCGGGCTCTCTGTCTGAATCAGTCTGTCTGTGTCTGTCTCTTTCTGGCTCTTTCTGTCTCCCCCTGTCCCTCTCCGACGATTTCTATCTCTCTCTGTCTCTCTCTGTCCCTCTCTGTCTCTTTCTCTCCGTGTCTGTCTCTCTCGGGCTCTCGCTCTTTCGGTCTCTGTCTCTCTCGGGCTCTCTCTCTGACCTCTCTCTGTCTCTCTTACTCTCTCTCTCTCTGTCACTCTCTCGCTCACTATGACCCTCTCTGTCTCTCTCTGCTTCTGTCTGTCTCTCTCTGTCCCTCTCTGTTTCGCTCTGTTCATCTCTTTCTCTCTCTGTCCGGCTCTGTCTCTCTCGTCCTCTCTCGGACTCTCTCGATCTCTGTCTGTATCTGTCAGTCTCTGTCTGTCTCTCTGTCTCTTTCGGTCTCTCTCTCTGTCTCTCTCTATCTCTCGCTGTCTCTCGCTGTCTCTCACTTGCTCTCTCGGGCTCTCTCTTTCTCTCGCTCTCTGTCTCTCTTTGTCTCTCTGTGTCATTCTCCCTCTCACTATGACCCTCTCTCTCTCTCTCTGCTTCTGTCTGTCTCGCACTCCCGCTGTCTGCCGCTCTCCGTCTCTCCGTGTCCCTCTCTCGCTTTGTCCGTCTCTGTGTCTCTCTGGCTCTGTCTGTCTCGCTCTGTGTCTCTCTGACTCTCTCTGTCTCTCTCTGACGCTCTCTGTCGCTCTCTGTCTCTCTCTGTCTCTCTATGAGTCGCTCTGTTTCCTTCTGTCTCTCTCTGAAACCTCTCTGTCTTCCTCTGTCGCTCTCTCTGTCTTTCTCTCTCTCTCTCTCTCTCTGCCGTTCTCGGTCTCTCTCGTTGTCTCTCTGTCTCTCTCTGACTCTCTCTGTCGCTCTCTGTCTCTCTCTGTCTCTCTCTCTGTCTTTCTCTCTCTTTCTCTCTGCCTCTCACTGCTGCTCTCGGTCTGTCTCTGTGTCTCTCTGTCTCTCTCTGTCCGTCTCTGTGTGTTTCTGTCTGTCTCTGTCTCTCTCCCCCCCGCTCCGTTCTCTCGGTGTCCGTCTCTGTCTCTCTCTGACTCTCTCGGTCACTTTCTGTCTCTGTCTATCTCTCTCTGTCTCTCTCGGGCTCTCTCTCTGACTCTCTCTGTCTCTCTCTGTCCCTTTCTGGCTCTTTCTGTCTCCCCCTGTCCCTCTCCGTCGATTTCTATCTCTCTCTGTCTCTCTCTGTCCGTCTCGGTCTGTCTATGTGTCTCTCTGTCCCTCGCTGTCTCTCACTGGCTCTCTCGGTCTCTGTCGGTCTCGCTGTGATGCTCTCCGTCTCTGTCTGTCTCTGTCTGTAGCTGTCTGTCTCTGTCTGTTCCTCTCTCTCTCCCGGCGTCTTTCGGCGTCGCTCTGTGTCTCTCAGACTCTCTCTGTCTCTCTCTCTCTCGCTGTCCCTCGCTGTCTCTCGCTGCTTCACCCTATCCCTCTCTCTCTCTTTGTCCGTCTCTGTGTCTCTCTGTCCCTGTCTGTCTCTCTCGGTCTCTCTCTGCCCGTCTCTGTCTCTTTCTGTCCGTCTCTGTCTCTCTCTGCCCCTCTCCGTCTCTCTCACTGCCCGTCTCTGTCTCTCCCTGACTCTCTCTGTCTCTCTCTGTCTCTCTCTGTCTCTCTCTGTCGCTCTCTGTCTCTCGCTATCTCTCGCTGTCTCTGTCTGTCTCTGTCTGTCTCTCTCTGTCTGTCTGTTCCTCTCTGTCTCTCCCGGCGTCTCTCGGCGTCGCTCTGTGTCTCTCTGACTCTCTCTGTCTCTCGTTGTCTCTCTCTGTCACTCTCTCTCTCACTATGACCCTCTCTGTCTCCCTCTGCTTCTGTCTGTCTCTCACTCCCGCTGTCTGCCGCTCTCTGTCTCTCCCTGTCCGGCTCTCTCTCTCTCTCTGTGTCCGTCTCTGTCTCTCACTGGCGCTCTCAGGCTCTCTCTGTCACGGTCTGTCTCTCTCTGTCTCTCTCTGACTCTCTCTGTCGCTATCTGTCTCTGTCTATCTCTCTCTGTCTCTCTCATGCTCTCTCTCTGACTCTCTCTGTCTCTCTCTGTCCCTTTCTGGCTCTTTCTGTCTCCCCCTGTCCCTCTCCGTCGATTTCTATCTCTCTCTTTCTCTCTCTGTCCGTCTCGGTCTGTCTCTGCGTCTCTGTCTCTCTCGGCCTCACGCCGTCTCACTCTCTGAATCTCTCTGTCTGTGTCTGTCTCTCTCCGTTTCTCTCTGCTTCTGTATGTGTCTCACTCCCTCTGTCTGCCTCTCGCTGTCTTACACTATCCCTCTCTCTCTCATTTTGTTCGTCTCCGTGTCTCTCTGTCCGTCTCTGTCTCTCTCTGACTCTCTCTGTCTCTTTCTGTCTCTGCCTATCTCACTCTGTCTCTCTCGGGCTCTCTCTGTCTGTCTTTGTCTCTCTCTGTCACTCTCTCTCTCACTATGACCCTCTCTGTCTCTCTCTGCTTCTGTCTGTCTCGCAATCCCGCTGTCGGCCGCTCGCCGTCTCTCCGTGTCCCTCTCTCTCGCTTTGTCCGTCTCTGTGTCTCTCTGGCTCTCTCTGTCTCGC
The DNA here is from genome assembly GCF_034640455.1 of Diachasmimorpha longicaudata. Taxonomy (NCBI): domain Eukaryota; kingdom Metazoa; phylum Arthropoda; class Insecta; order Hymenoptera; family Braconidae; genus Diachasmimorpha; species Diachasmimorpha longicaudata. Next base: position 649,404 of record NW_026973900.1, on the reverse strand, counting down.
TCTGTGTCTCTCTGACTCTCTCTGTCTCTCTCTGACGCTCTCACTCGCTCTCTGTCTCTCTCTGTCTCTCTATGAGTCTCTCTGTTTCCTTCTGTCCCTCTCTGTCACCTCTCTGTCTTCCTCTGTCGCTCTCTCTGTCTTTCTCTCTCTCTCTCTCTCTGCCGCTCTCGGTCTCTCTCTGTGTCTCTCTGTCTCTCTCTGACTCTCTCTGTCGCTCTCTGTCTCTCTCTGTCTCTCTCTCTGTCTTTCTCTCTCTCTCTCTGCCTCTCACTGCTGCTCTCGGTCTGTCTCTGTGTCTCTCTGTCTCTCTCTGTCCGTCTCTGTGTGTTTCTGTCTGTCTCTGTCTCTCTCTGCCCCTCTCCGTTCTATCGGTGTCCGTCTCTGTCTCTCTCTGACTCTCTCGGTCACTTTCTGTCTCTGTCTATCTCTCTCTGTCTCTCTCATGCTCTCTCTCTGACTCTCTCTGTCTCTCTCTGTCCCTTTCTGGCTCTTTCTGTCTCCCCCTGTCCCTCTCCGTCGATTTCTATCTCTCTCTTTCTCTCTCTGTCCGTCTCGGTCTGTCTCTGTGTCTCTCTGTCCCTCGCTGTCTCTCACTGGCTCTCTCGGTCTCTGTCGGTCCTGCTGTGATGCTCTCCGTCTCTGTCTGTCTCTGTCTGTAGCTGTCTGTCTCTGTCTGTTCCTCTCTCTCTCCCGGCGTCTTTCGGCGTCGCTCTGTGTCTCTCAGACTCTCTCTGTCTCTCTCTCTCTATCTGTCTCTTTCTCTGTCTCTCTCTGTCTCTTTCTCTCTCTCTCTGTCTATCGCTGTCTCTCACTGGCTCTTTCGGGCATTCTCTGTCTCGCTGTCACGCTCTCTGTCTCTGTCTGTCTCTGTCTGTCTCTCTCTGTCTGTCTGTTCCTCTCTGTCTCTCCCGGCGTCTCTCGGCGTCGCTCTGTGTCTCTCTGTGTCTCTCTGACTCTCTCTGTCTCTCTCTGTCTTTATCTGTCTCTCCCTGTCTCTCTCTCTCTGTCTCTGTCCCTCGTTGTCTCTCTCTGTCTCTCTCTGCCCGTCTCTGTCTGTTTCTGTCCGTGTCTGTCTCTTTCTACCCCTCTCCGTCTCTCTCACTGTCCGTCTCTGTCTCTCCCTGACTCTCTCTGTCTCTCGCTCTGCCTCTCTATGTCTTGCCCTGCCTCACTCTGTCTCTCTGGGTCTCTCTCTTCCTCTCTCTGTCTATCCCTGTCCCTCTCTATCTCTCGCTGTCTCGCGCTGTCTCTCACTGGCTCTCTCGGGCTCTCTCTGTCTCGCTCCATCTCTCTCTGACTCTCTCACTCACTCTCTGTCTCTCGCTCTCTCTCGCTCTCTCTCGCTGTCTCTCGCTGTCTCTCACTGGCTCTCTCGTGCTCTGTCGGTCTCGCTGTGACACTCTCTGTCTCCTTCTGTCTGTGTCTGTCTCCGTCTGACTCTGTCTGTCTCTCTCTGTCTCTCTCTCTCTGTCTCTCTCTCTGTCACTCGTTGTCTCTCTCTGTCTCTCTCTGCCCATCTCTGTCTCTCTCACTGTTCGTCTCTGTCTCCCCCTGACTCTCTCTGTCTCTCTCTGTCTCTCTCTGTCGCTCTCTGTCTCTCGCTATCTCTCGCTCTCTCTGTCTGTCTCTGTCTGTCTCTCTCTGTCTGTCTCTCCCGGCGTCTCTCGGCGTCGCTCTGTGTCTCTCTGTGTCTCTCTGACTCTCTCTGTCTCTCTCTGTCTCTATCTGTCTCTCCCTGTCTCTCTCTCTCTGTCTCTGTCCCTCGTTGTCTCTCTCTGTCTCTCTCTGCCCGTCTCTGTCTGTTTCTGTCCGTGTCTGTCTCTTTCTACCCCTCTCCGTCTCTCTCACTGTCCGTCTCTGTCTCTCCCTGACTCTCTCTGTCTCTCGCTCTGCCTCTCTATGTCTTGCCCTGCCTCACTCTGTCTCTCTGGGTCTCTCTCTTCCTCTCTCTGTCTCTCCCTGTCCCGCTCTCTCTCTCTCTGTCCGTCTCTGTCTCTCACTGGCTCTCTCAGGCTCTCTCTGTCTCGATCTGTATCGCTCTGTCCGTCTCTGTCTCTCTCGGCCTCACGCCGTCTCACTCTCTGAATCTCTCTGTCTGTGTCTGTCTCTCTCCGTTTCTCTCTGCTTCTGTATGTGTCTCACTCCCTCTGTCTGCCTCTCGCTGTCTTACCCTATCCCTCTCTCTCTCATTTTGTTCGTCTCCGTGTCTCTCTGTCACGGTCTGTCTCTCTCTGTCTCTCTCTGACTCTCTCTGTCGCTATCTGTCTCTCTCTGACCGTCTCTGTCTCTCTCTGGCTCTCTCTGTCTCTTTCTGTCTCTGTCTATCTCACTCTGTCTCTCTCGGGCTCTCTCTGTCTGTCTTTGTCTCTCTCTGTCACTCTCTCTCTCACTATGACCCTCTCTGTCTCTCTCTTTTCTGTCTGTCTCTCACTCCCGCTGACTGCCGCTCTCTGTCTCTCCCTGTCCCTCTCTCTCTCTCTCTGTGTCCGTCTCTGTGTCTCTCTGGCTGTCTCTTTCTCGCTCTGTGTCTCTCTGGCTCTCTCTGTCGCTCTCTGTCTCTCGCTCTCTCTCGCTCTCTCTCTCTGCCCCTCGTTGTCTCTCTCTGTCTCTCTCTGCCCATCTCTGTCTCTCTCACTGTCCGTCTCTGTCTCTCCCTGACTCTCTCTGTTTCTCTCTGTCTCTCTCTGTCTCTCTCTGTCTCTCTCTCTGTCTCTCGCTCTCTCTCGCTGTCTCTCGCTCTCTCTCGCTGTCTCTCGCTGTCTCTCTCTGTCTCTCTCTGTCTCTCTCTGTCGCTCTCTGTCTCTCGCTATCTCTCGCTGTCTCTGTCTGTCTCTGGCTGTCTCTCTCTGTCTGTCTGTTCCTCTCTGTCTCTCCCGGCGTCTCTCGGCGTCGCTCTGTGTCTCTCTGACTCTCTCTGTCTCTCGTTGTCTCTCTCTGTCACTCTCTCTCTCACTATGACCCTCTCTGTCTCCCTCTGCTTCTGTCTGTCTCTCACTCCCGCTGTCTGCCACTCTCTGTCTCTCCCTGTCCCGCTCTCTCTCTCTGTGTCCGTCTCTGTCTCTCACTGGCTCTCTCAGGCTCTCTCTGTCACGGTCTGTCTCTCTCTGTCACCTCTCTGCCTCCCTCTGTCGCTCTCTCTCTCCTTCTCTCTCTCTCTCTCTCTGCCTCTCTCTGCCGTTCTCGGTCTCTCTCACTGTCCGTCTCTGTCTCTCCCTGACTCTCTCTGTCTCTCTCTGTCTCTCTCTCTGTCTTTCTCTCTCTCTCTCTGCCTCTCACTGCTGCTCTCGGTCTGTCTCTGTCTCTCTCTGGCCGTCTCTGTGTGTTTCTGTCTGTCTCTGTCTCTCTCTGCCCCTCTCCGTTCTCTCACTGTCCGTCTCTGTCTCTCTCTGACTCTCTCGGTCACTTTCTGTCTCTGTTTATCTCTCTCTGTCTCTCTCGGGCTCTCTGTCTGACTCTCTCTGTCTGTGTCTGTCTCTTTCTGGCTCTTTCTGTCTCCCCCTGTCCTTCTCCGACGATTTCTATCTCTCTTTGTCTCTCTCTGTCCCTCTCTGTCTCTTTCTGTCCGTGTCTGTCTCTCTGCCCCTCTCCGTCTCTCTCTGTCTCACTCTGTCCGTCTCGGTCTCTCTCGGGCTCTCGCTCATTCCGTCTCTGTCTCTCTCGGGCTCTGTCTCTGACCTCTCTCTGTCTCTCTTACTCTCTCTCTCTCTCTGTAACTCTCTCGCTCACTATGACCCTCTCTGTCTCTCTGCTTCTGTCTGTCTCTCACTCCCGCTGTCTGCCGCTCTCCGTCTCTCCCTGTCCCTCTCTCTCTCTTCGTCCGCCTCTGTGTCTCTCTGTCTCTCTCTGACTCTCTCTGTCGCTATCTGTCTCTCTCTGTCCGTCTCTGTCTCTCTCTGACTCTCTCTGACTCTCTCTGTCGCTATCTGTCTCTCTCTGTCCGTCTCTGTCTCTCTCTGACTCTCTCTGTCTCTTTCCGTCTCTGTCTATCTCTCTCTGTCTCTCTCGGGCTCTCTCTCCCTCTCTCTGTCTATCCCTGTTCCTCTCTATCTGTCGCTCTCTGTCTCGCGCTGTCTCGCGCTGTCTCTCGCTGACTCTCTCTGTTTCTCTCTGTCTCTTTACGTCGCTTTCTGTCTCCCCCAATCACTCTCCGTCTATTTCTATCTCTCTCTCTCTCTCACTGTCCGTCTCTGTCTCCCTCTGACTCTCTCGGTCTCTTTCTGTCTCTATCTCTCTCTGTCTTTCTCGGGCTCTCGTTCTGACTCCCTCTGTCTCTTTCTGTCTCCCCCTGTCCCTCGCCGTCGATTTCTATCTCTCTCTGTCTCTCTCTGTCCGTCTCTGTCTCTTTCTGTGCGTCTCTGTCTCTCTCTGCCACTCTCTCTGTCTTTCTCTCTCTCTCTCTGCCTCTCACTGCCGCTCTCGGTCTGTCTCGGTGTTTCTCTTTCTCTCTCTGTCTATCGCTGTCTCTCACTGGCTCTTTCGGGCATTCTCCGTCTCGCTGTCACGCCCTCTGTCTCTGTCTGTCTCTGTCTGTCTCTCTCTGTCTGTCTGTTCCTCTCTGACTCTCCCGGCGTCTCTCGGCGTCGCTCTGTGTCTCTCTGACTCTCTCTGTCTCTCGCTTTCTCTCTCTCTGTCGCTCTCTGTCTCTCGCTGTCTCTCGCTGTCTCTCGCTGTCTCTCACTGGCTCTCTCGGGCTCTGTCGGTCTCGCTGTGACGCTCTCTGTCTCTTTCTGTCTGTGTCTGTCTCTGTCTGGCTCTGTCTGTTCCTCTCTGTCTCTCCCGGCGTCTCTTGGCGTCGCTCTGTGTCCCCCTGACTCTCTCTGTCTCTCTCTCTCTCCCGCTGTCCCTCGCTGTCTCTCGCTGCTTCACCCTATCCCTCTCTCTCTCTTTGTCCGTCTCTGTCTCTCTCTGCCCGTCTCTGTCTCTTTCTGTCCGTGTCTGTCTCTCTCTGCCCCTCTCCGTCTCTCTCACTGTCCGTCTCTGTCTCTCCCTGACTCTCTCTGTCTCTCTCTGTCTCTCTCTGTCGCTCTCTGTCTCTCGCTATCTCTCGCTGTCTCTGTCTGTCTCTGTCTGTCTGTTCCTCTCTGTCTCTCCCGGCGTCTCTCGGCGTCGCTCTGTGTCTCTCTGACTCTCTCTGTCACTCTCTCTCTCACTATGACCCTCTCTGTCTCCCTCTGCTTCTGTCTGTCTCTCACTCCCGCTGTCTGCCGCTCTCTGTCTCTCCCTGTCCCGCTCTCTCTCTCTCTCTCTCTGTGTCCGTCTCTGTGTCTCTCTGGCTCTCTCTTTCTCGCTCTGTGTCTGTCTGACTCTCTCTGTCGCTCTCTGTCTCTCGCTATCTCTCGCTGTCTCTTTCGGTCTTTCTCTCTCTGTCTCTCTCTATCTCTCGCTGTCTCTCGCTGTCTCTCACTTGCTCTCTCGGGCTCTCTCTGTCTCTCGCTCTCTGTCTCTCTTTGTCTCTCTGTGTCATTCTCCCTCTCACTATGACCCTCTCTCTCTCTCTGCTTCTGTCTATCTCTCACTCCCGCTGTCTGCCGCTCTCCGTCTCTCCCTGTCCCTCTCTCTCTCTTCGTCCGCCTCTGTGTCTCTCTGTCTCTCTCTGACTCTCTCTGTCGCTATCTGTCTCTCTCTGTCCGTCTCTGTCTCTCTCTGTCCGTCTCTGTCTCTCTCTGACTCTCTCTGTCTCTTTCTGTCTCTGTCTATTTCACTCTGTCTCTCTCGGGCTCTCTCTGTCTGTCTTTGTCTCTCTCTGTCACTCTCTCTCTCACTATGACCCTCTCTGTCTCTCTCTGCTTCTGTCTGTCTCGCACTCCCGCTGTCTGCCGCTCTCCGTCTCTCCGTGTCCCTCTCTCTCGCTTTGTCCGTCTCTGTGTCTCTCTGGCTCTCTTTGTCTCGCTCTGTGTCTCTCTGACTCTCTCTGTCTCTCTCTCTGACGCTCTCTGTCGCTCTCTGTCTCTCTCTGTCTCTCTATGAGTCTCTCTGTTTCCTTCTGTCTCTCTCTGTCACCTCTCTGTCTTCCTCTGTCGCTCTCTCTGTCTTTCTCTCTCTCTCTCTGCCGCTCTCGGTCTCTCTCTGTGTCTCTCTGTCTCTCTCTGACTCTCTCTGTCGCTCTCTGTCTCTCTCTGTCTCTCTTTCTGTCTCTCTCTGTCTTTCTCTCTCTCTCTCTCTGCCTCTCACTGCTGCTCTCGGTCTGTCTCTGTGTCTCTCTGTCTCTCTCTGTCCGTCTCTGTGTGTTTCTGTCTGTCTATGTCTCTCTCTGCCCCTCTCCGTTCTATCGGTGTACGTCTCTGTCTCTCTCTGACTCTCTCGGTCACTTTCTGTCTCTGTCTATCTCTCTCTGTCTCTCTCGGGCTCTCTCTCTGACTCTCTCTGTCTCTCTCTGTCTCTTTCTGGCTCTTTCTGTCTCCCCCTGTCCCTCTCCGTCGATTTCTATCTCTCTCTGTCTCTCTCAGTCCGTCTCGGTCTGTCTCTGTGTCTCTCTGTCCCTCGCTGTCTCTCACTGGCTCTCTCGGTCTCTGTCGGTCTCGCTGTGATGCTCTCCGTCTCTGTCTGTCTCTGTCTGTAGCTGTCTGTCTCTGTCTGTTCCTCTCTCTCTCCCGGCGTCTTTCGGCGTCGCTCTGTGTCTCTCAGACTCTCTCTGTCTCTCTCTCTCTATCTGTCTCTTTCTCTGTCTCTCTCTGTCTCTTTCTCTCTCTCTCTGTCTATCGCTGTCTCTCACTGGCTCTTTCGGGCTCTCTCTGTCTCTCGCTCTCTGTCTCTCTTTGTCTCTCTGTGTCATTCTCCCTCTCACTATGACCCTCTCTCTCTCTCTGCTTCTGTCTATCTCTCACTCCCGCTGTCTGCCGCTCTCCGTCTCTCCCTGTCCCTCTCTCTCTCTTCGTCCGCCTCTGTGTCTCTCTGTCTCTCTCTGACTCTCTCTGTCGCTATCTGTCTCTCTCTGTCCGTCTCTGTCTCTCTCTGTCCGTCTCTGTCTCTCTCTGACTCTCTCTGTCTCTTTCTGTCTCTGTCTATTTCACTCTGTCTCTCTCGGGCTCTCTCTGTCTGTCTTTGTCTCTCTCTGTCACTCTCTCTCTCACTATGACCCTCTCTGTCTCTCTCTGCTTCTGTCTGTCTCGCACTCCCGCTGTCTGCCGCTCTCCGTCTCTCCGTGTCCCTCTCTCTCGCTTTGTCCGTCTCTGTGTCTCTCTGGCTCTCTCTGTCTCGCTCTGTGTCTCTCTGACTCTCTCTTTCTCTCTCTGACGCTCTCTGTCGCTCTCTGTCTCTCTCTGTCTCTCTATGAGTCTCTCTGTTTCCTTCTGTCTCTCTCTGTCACCTCTCTGTCTCCCTCCGTCGCTCTCTCTGTCTTTCTCGCTCTCTCTCTCTCTGCCGCTCTCGTTCTCTCTCTGTTTCTCTCTGTCTCTCTCTTGTGTCTCTCTGTCTCTCTCTGACTCTCTCTGTCGCTATCTGTCTCTTTACGTCGCTTTCTGTCTCCCCCAATCACTCTCCGTCTATTTCTATCTCTCTCTCTCTCTCACTGTCCGTCTCTGTCTCCCTCTGACTCTCTCGGTCTCTTTCTGTCTCTATCTCTCTCTGTCTTTCTCGGGCTCTCGTTCTGACTCCCTCTGTCTCTTTCTGTCTCCCCCTGTCCCTCGCCGTCGATTTCTATCTCTCTCTGTCTCTCTCTGTCCGTCTCTGTCTCTTTCTGTGCGTCTCTGTCTCTCTCTGCCACTCTCTCTGTCTTTCTCTCTCTCTCTCTGCCTCTCACTGCCGCTCTCGGTCTGTCTCGGTGTTTCTCTTTCTCTCTCTGTCTATCGCTGTCTCTCACTGGCTCTTTCGGGCATTCTCCGTCTCGCTGTCACGCCCTCTGTCTCTGTCTGTCTCTGTCTGTCTCTCTCTGTCTGTCTGTTCCTCTCTGACTCTCCCGGCGTCTCTCGGCGTCGCTCTGTGTCTCTCTGACTCTCTCTGTCTCTCGCTTTCTCTCTCTCTGTCGCTCTCTGTCTCTCGCTGTCTCTCGCTGTCTCTCGCTGTCTCTCACTGGCTCTCTCGGGCTCTGTCGGTCTCGCTGTGACGCTCTCTGTCTCTTTCTGTCTGTGTCTGTCTCTGTCTGGCTCTGTCTGTTCCTCTCTGTCTCTCCCGGCGTCTCTTGGCGTCGCTCTGTGTCCCCCTGACTCTCTCTGTCTCTCTCTCTCTCCCGCTGTCCCTCGCTGTCTCTCGCTGCTTCACCCTATCCCTCTCTCTCTCTTTGTCCGTCTCTGTCTCTCTCTGCCCGTCTCTGTCTCTTTCTGTCCGTGTCTGTCTCTCTCTGCCCCTCTCCGTCTCTCTCACTGTCCGTCTCTGTCTCTCCCTGACTCTCTCTGTCTCTCTCTGTCTCTCTCTGTCGCTCTCTGTCTCTCGCTATCTCTCGCTGTCTCTGTCTGTCTCTGTCTGTCTGTTCCTCTCTGTCTCTCCCGGCGTCTCTCGGCGTCGCTCTGTGTCTCTCTGACTCTCTCTGTCACTCTCTCTCTCACTATGACCCTCTCTGTCTCCCTCTGCTTCTGTCTGTCTCTCACTCCCGCTGTCTGCCGCTCTCTGTCTCTCCCTGTCCCGCTCTCTCTCTCTCTCTCTCTCTGTGTCCGTCTCTGTGTCTCTCTGGCTCTCTCTTTCTCGCTCTGTGTCTGTCTGACTCTCTCTGTCGCTCTCTGTCTCTCGCTATCTCTCGCTGTCTCTTTCGGTCTTTCTCTCTCTGTCTCTCTCTATCTCTCGCTGTCTCTCGCTGTCTCTCACTTGCTCTCTCGGGCTCTCTCTGTCTCTCGCTCTCTGTCTCTCTTTGTCTCTCTGTGTCATTCTCCCTCTCACTATGACCCTCTCTCTCTCTCTGCTTCTGTCTATCTCTCACTCCCGCTGTCTGCCGCTCTCCGTCTCTCCCTGTCCCTCTCTCTCTCTTCGTCCGCCTCTGTGTCTCTCTGTCTCTCTCTGACTCTCTCTGTCGCTATCTGTCTCTCTCTGTCCGTCTCTGTCTCTCTCTGTCCGTCTCTGTCTCTCTCTGACTCTCTCTGTCTCTTTCTGTCTCTGTCTATTTCACTCTGTCTCTCTCGGGCTCTCTCTGTCTGTCTTTGTCTCTCTCTGTCACTCTCTCTCTCACTATGACCCTCTCTGTCTCTCTCTGCTTCTGTCTGTCTCGCACTCCCGCTGTCTGCCGCTCTCCGTCTCTCCGTGTCCCTCTCTCTCGCTTTGTCCGTCTCTGTGTCTCTCTGGCTCTCTTTGTCTCGCTCTGTGTCTCTCTGACTCTCTCTGTCTCTCTCTCTGACGCTCTCTGTCGCTCTCTGTCTCTCTCTGTCTCTCTATGAGTCTCTCTGTTTCCTTCTGTCTCTCTCTGTCACCTCTCTGTCTTCCTCTGTCGCTCTCTCTGTCTTTCTCTCTCTCTCTCTGCCGCTCTCGGTCTCTCTCTGTGTCTCTCTGTCTCTCTCTGACTCTCTCTGTCGCTCTCTGTCTCTCTCTGTCTCTCTTTCTGTCTCTCTCTGTCTTTCTCTCTCTCTCTCTCTGCCTCTCACTGCTGCTCTCGGTCTGTCTCTGTGTCTCTCTGTCTCTCTCTGTCCGTCTCTGTGTGTTTCTGTCTGTCTATGTCTCTCTCTGCCCCTCTCCGTTCTATCGGTGTACGTCTCTGTCTCTCTCTGACTCTCTCGGTCACTTTCTGTCTCTGTCTATCTCTCTCTGTCTCTCTCGGGCTCTCTCTCTGACTCTCTCTGTCTCTCTCTGTCTCTTTCTGGCTCTTTCTGTCTCCCCCTGTCCCTCTCCGTCGATTTCTATCTCTCTCTGTCTCTCTCAGTCCGTCTCGGTCTGTCTCTGTGTCTCTCTGTCCCTCGCTGTCTCTCACTGGCTCTCTCGGTCTCTGTCGGTCTCGCTGTGATGCTCTCCGTCTCTGTCTGTCTCTGTCTGTAGCTGTCTGTCTCTGTCTGTTCCTCTCTCTCTCCCGGCGTCTTTCGGCGTCGCTCTGTGTCTCTCAGACTCTCTCTGTCTCTCTCTCTCTATCTGTCTCTTTCTCTGTCTCTCTCTGTCTCTTTCTCTCTCTCTCTGTCTATCGCTGTCTCTCACTGGCTCTTTCGGGCATTCTCTGTCTCGCTGTCACACTCTCTGTCTCTGTCTGTCTCTGTCTGTCTCTCTCTGTCTGTCTGTTCCTCTCTGTCTCTCCCGGCGTCTCTCGGCGTCGCTCTGTGTCTCTCTGTGTCTCTCTGACTCTCTCTGTCTCTCTATGTCTCTCTCTCTCTGTCTCTATCTGTCTCTCCCTGTCTCTCTCTCTCTCTCTGTCCCTCGTTGTCTCTCTCTGTCTCTCTCTGCCCGTCTCTGTCTCTTTCTGTCCGTGTCTGTCTCTCTCTGCCCCTGTCCGTCTCTCTCACTGTCCGTCTCTGTCTCTCCCTGACTCTCTCTGTCTCTCTCTGTCTCTCTCTGTCTCTCTCTGTCGCTCTCTGTCTCTCGCTATCTCTCGCTGTCTCTGTCTGTCTCTGTCTGTCTGTTCCTCTCTGTCTCTCCCGGCGTCTCTCGGCGTCGCTCTGTGTCCCCCTGACTCTCTCTGTCTCTCTCTCTCTCCCGCTGTCCCTCGCTGTCTCTCGCTGCTTCACCCTATCCCTCTCTCTCTCTTTGTCCGTCTCTGTCTCTCTCTGCCCGTCTCTGTCTCTTTCTGTCCGTGTCTGTCTCTCTCTGCCCCTCTCCGTCTCTCTCACTGTCCGTCTCTGTCTCTCCCTGACTCTCTCTGTCTCTCTCTGTCTCTCTCTGTCTCTCTCTGTCGCTCTCTGTCTCTCGCTATCTCTCGCTGTCTCTGTCTGTCTCTGTCTGTCTCTCTCTGTCTGTCTGTTCCTCTCTGTCTCTCCCGGCGTCTCTCGGCGTCGCTCTGTGTCTCTCTGACTCTCTCTGTCACTCTCTCTCTCACTATGACCCTCTCTGTCTCCCTCTGCTTCTGTCTGTCTCTCACTCCCGCTGTCTGCCGCTCTCTGTCTCTCCCTGTCCCGCTCTCTCTCTCTCTCTGTGTCCGTCTCTGTGTCTCTCTGGCTCTCTCTTTCTCGCTCTGTGTCTGTCTGACTCTCTCTGTCGCTCTCTGTCTCTCGCTATCTCTCGCTGTCTCTTTCGGTCTCTCTCTCTCTGTCTCTCTCTATCTCTCGCTGTCTCTCGCTGTCTCTCACTTGCTCTCTCGGGCTCTCTCTGTCTCTCGCTCTCTGTCTCTCTTTGTCTCTCTGTGTCATTCTCCCTCTCACTATGACCCTCTCTCTCTCTCTGCTTCTGTCTATCTCTCACTCCCGCTGTCTGCCGCTCTCCGTCTCTCCCTGTCCCTCTCTCTCTCTTCGTCCGCCTCTGTGTCTCTCTGTCTCTCTCTGACTCTCTCTGTCGCTATTTGTCTCTCTCTGTCCGTCTCTGTCTCTCTCTGTCCGTCTCTGTCTCTCTCTGACTCTCTCTGTCTCTTTCTGTCTCTGTCTATTTCACTCTGTCTCTCTCGGGCTCTCTCTGTCTGTCTTTGTCTCTCTCTGTCACTCTCTCTCTCACTATGACCCTCTCTGTCTCTCTCTGCTTCTGTCTGTCTCGCACTCCCGCTGTCTGCCGCTCTCCGTCTCTCCGTGTCCCTCTCTCTCGCTTTGTCCGTCTCTGTGTCTCTCTGGCTCTCTTTGTCTCGCTCTGTGTCTCTCTGACTCTCTCTGTCTCTCTCTCTGACGCTCTCTGTCGCTCTCTGTCTCTCTCTGTCTCTCTATGAGTCTCTCTGTTTCCTTCTGTCTTTCTCTGTCACCTCTCTGTCTTCCTCTGTCGCTCTCTCTGTCTTTCTCTCTCTCTCTCTCTGCCGCTCTCGGTCTCTCTCTGTGTCTCTCTGTCTCTCGCTTTCTCTCTCTCTGTCGCTCTCCGTCTCTCTCTGTCTCTCTTTCTGTCTCTCTCTCTGTCTTTCTCTCTCTCTCTGCCTCTCACTGCTGCTCTCAGTCTGTCTCTGTGTCTCTCTGTCTCTCTCTGTCCGTCTCTGTGTGTTTCTGTCTGTCTATGTCTCTCTCTGCCCCTCTCCGTTCTCTCGGTGTCCGTCTCTGTCTCTCTCTGACTCTCTCGGTCACTTTCTGTCTCTGTCTATCTCTCTCTGTCTCTCTCGGGCTCTCTCTCTGACTCTCTCTGTCTCTCTCTGTCTCTTTCTGGCTCTTTCTGTCTCCCCCTGTCCCTCTCCGTCGATTTCTATCTCTCTCTGTCTCTCTCTGTCCGTCTCGGTCTGTCTCTGTGTCTCTCTGTCCCTCGCTGTCTCTCACTGGCTCTCTCGGTCTCTGTCGGTCTCGCTGTGATGCTCTCCGTCTCTGTCTGTCTCTGTCTGTAGCTGTCTGTCTCTGTCTGTTCCTCTCTCTCTCCCGGCGTCTTTCGGCGTCGCTCTGTGTCTCTCAGACTCTCTCTGTCTCTCTCTCTCTATCTGTCTCTTTCTCTGTCTCTCTCTGTCTCTTTCTCTCTCTCTCTGTCTATCGCTGTCTCTCACTGGCTCTTTCGGGCATTCTCTGTCTCGCTGTCACACTCTCTGTCTCTGTCTGTCTCTGTCTGTCTCTCTCTGTCTCTCTCTGTCTGTCTGTTCCTCTCTGTCTCTCCCGGCGTCTCTCGGCGTCGCTCTGTGTCTCTCTGTGTCTCTCTGACTCTCTCTGTCTCTCTCTCTCTGTCTCTATCTGTCTCTCCCTGTCTCTCTCTCTCTCTCTCTCTGTCCCTCGTTGTCTCTCTCTGTCTCTCTCTGCCCGTCTCTGTCTCTTTCTGTCCGTGTCTGTCTCTCTCTGCCCCTCTCCGTCTCTCTCACTGTCCGTCTCTGTCTCTCCCTGACTCTCTCTGTCTCTCTCTGTCTCTATCTGTCTCTCTCTGTCGCTCTCTGTCTCTCGCTATCTCTCGCTGTCTCTGTCTGTCTCTGTCTGTCTGTTCCTCTCTGTCTCTCCCGGCGTCTCTCGGCGTCGCTCTGTGTCTCTCTGACTCTCTCTGTCTCTCGTTGTCTCTTTCTGTCACTCTCTCTCTCACTATGACCGTCTCTGTCTCCCTCTGCTTCTGTCTGTCTCTCACTCCCGCTGTCTGCCGCTCTCTGTCTCTCCCTGTCCCGCTCTCTCTCTCTCTCTGTGTCCGTCTCTGTCTCTCACTGGCTCTCTCAGGCTCTCTCTGTCACGGTCTGTCTCTCTCTGTCTCTCTCTGACTCTCTCTGTCGCTATCTGTCTCTCTCTGTCCGTCTCTGTCTCTCTCTGACTCTCTCTGTCTCTTTCGGTCTCTGTCTATCTCACTCTGTCTCTCTCGGGCTCTCTCTGTCTGTCTTTGTCTCTCTCTGTCACTCTCTCTCTCACTATGACACTCTCTGTCTCTCTCTGCTTCTGTCTGTCTCGCACTCCCGCTGTCTGCCGCTCTCCGTCTCTCCGTGTCCCTCTCTCTCGCTTTGTCCGTCTCTGTGTCTCTCTGGCTCTCTTTGTCTCGCTCTTTGTCTCTCTGACTCTCTCTGTCTCTCTCTGACGCTCTCTGTCGCTCTCTGTCTCTCTCTGTCTCTCTATGAGTCTCTCTGTTTCCTTCTGTCTCTCTCTGTCACCTCTCTGTCTTCCTCTGTCGCTCTCTCTGTCTTTCTCTCTCTCTCTCTGCCGCTCTCGGTCTCTCTCTGTGTCTCTCTGTCTCTCTCTGACTCTCTCTGTCGCTCTCCGTCTCTCTCTGTCTCTCTTTCTGTCTCTCTCTCTGTCTTTCTCTCTCTCTCTCTGCCTCTCACTGCTGCTCTCGGTCTGTCTCTGTGTCTCTCTGTCTCTCTCTGTCCGTCTCTGTGTGTTTCTGTCTGTCTATGTCTCTCTCTGCCCCTCTCCGTTCTCTCGGTGTCCATCTCTGTCTCTCTCTGACTCTCTCGGTCACTTTCTGTCTCTGTCTATCTCTCTCTGTCTCTCTCGGGCTCTCTCTCTGACTCTCTCTGTCTCTCTCTGTCTCTTTCTGGCTCTTTCTGTCTCCCCCTGTCCCTCTCCGTCGATTTCTATCTCTCTCTGTCTCTCTGTCCGTCTCGGTCTGTCTCTGTGTCTCTCTGTCCCTCGCTGTCTCTCACTGGCTCTCTCGGTCTCTGTCGGTCTCGCTGTGATGCTCTCCGTCTCTGTCTGTCTCTGTCTGTAGCTGTCTGTCTCTGTCTGTTCCTCTCTCTCTCCCGGCGTCTTTCGGCGTCGCTCTGTGTCTCTCAGACTCTCTCTGTCTCTCTCTCTCTATCTGTCTCTTTCTCTGTCTCTCTCTGTCTCTTTCTCTCTCTCTCTGTCTATCGCTGTCTCTCACTGGCTCTTTCGGGCATTCTCTGTCTCGCTGTCACACTCTCTGTCTCTGTCTGTCTCTGTCTGTCTCTCTCTGTCTCTCTCTGTCTGTCTGTTCCTCTCTGTCTCTCCCGGCGTCTCTCGGCGTCGCTCTGTGTCTCTCTGTGTCTCTCTGACTCTCTCTGTCTCTCTCTCTCTGTCTCTATCTGTCTCTCCCTGTCTCTCTCTCTCTCTCTCTCTCTGTCCCTCGTTGTCTCTCTCTGTCTCTCTCTGCCCGTCTCTGTCTCTTTCTGTCCGTGTCTGTCTCTCTCTGCCCCTCTCCGTCTCTCTCACTGTCCGTCTCTGTCTCTCCCTGACTCTCTCTGTCTCTCTCTGTCTCTATCTGTCTCTCTCTGTCGCTCTCTGTCTCTCGCTATCTCTCGCTGTCTCTGTCTGTCTCTGTCTGTCTGTTCCTCTCTGTCTCTCCCGGCGTCTCTCGGCGTCGCTCTGTGTCTCTCTGACTCTCTCTGTCTCTCGTTGTCTCTTTCTGTCACTCTCTCTCTCACTATGACCGTCTCTGTCTCCCTCTGCTTCTGTCTGTCTCTCACTCCCGCTGTCTGCCGCTCTCTGTCTCTCCCTGTCCCGCTCTCTCTCTCTCTCTGTGTCCGTCTCTGTCTCTCACTGGCTCTCTCAGGCTCTCTCTGTCACGGTCTGTCTCTCTCTGTCTCTCTCTGACTCTCTCTGTCGCTATCTGTCTCTCTCTGTCCGTCTCTGTCTCTCTCTGACTCTCTCTGTCTCTTTCGGTCTCTGTCTATCTCACTCTGTCTCTCTCGGGCTCTCTCTGTCTGTCTTTGTCTCTCTCTGTCACTCTCTCTCTCACTATGACACTCTCTGTCTCTCTCTGCTTCTGTCTGTCTCGCACTCCCGCTGTCTGCCGCTCTCCGTCTCTCCGTGTCCCTCTCTCTCGCTTTGTCCGTCTCTGTGTCTCTCTGGCTCTCTTTGTCTCGCTCTTTGTCTCTCTGACTCTCTCTGTCTCTCTCTGACGCTCTCTGTCGCTCTCTGTCTCTCTCTGTCTCTCTATGAGTCTCTCTGTTTCCTTCTGTCTCTCTCTGTCACCTCTCTGTCTTCCTCTGTCGCTCTCTCTGTCTTTCTCTCTCTCTCTCTGCCGCTCTCGGTCTCTCTCTGTGTCTCTCTGTCTCTCTCTGACTCTCTCTGTCGCTCTCCGTCTCTCTCTGTCTCTCTTTCTGTCTCTCTCTCTGTCTTTCTCTCTCTCTCTCTGCCTCTCACTGCTGCTCTCGGTCTGTCTCTGTGTCTCTCTGTCTCTCTCTGTCCGTCTCTGTGTGTTTCTGTCTGTCTATGTCTCTCTCTGCCCCTCTCCGTTCTCTCGGTGTCCATCTCTGTCTCTCTCTGACTCTCTCGGTCACTTTCTGTCTCTGTCTATCTCTCTCTGTCTCTCTCGGGCTCTCTCTCTGACTCTCTCTGTCTCTCTCTGTCTCTTTCTGGCTCTTTCTGTCTCCCCCTGTCCCTCTCCGTCGATTTCTATCTCTCTCTGTCTCTCTCTGTCCGTCTCGGTCTGTCTCTGTGTCTCTCTGTCCCTCGCTGTCTCTCACTGGCTCTCTCGGTCTCTGTCGGTCTCGCTGTGATGCTCTCCGTCTCTGTCTGTCTCTGTCTGTAGCTGTCTGTCTCTGTCTGTTCCTCTCTCTCTCCCGGCGTCTTTCGGCGTCGCTCTGTGTCTCTCAGACTCTCTCTGTCTCTCTCTCTCTATCTGTCTCTTTCTCTGTCTCTCTCTGTCTCTTTCTCTCTCTCTCTGTCTATCGCTGTCTCTCACTGGCTCTTTCGGGCATTCTCTGTCTCGCTGTCACACTCTCTGTCTCTGTCTGTCTCTGTCTGTCTCTCTCTGTCTCTCTCTGTCTGTCTGTTCCTCTCTGTCTCTCCCGGCGTCTCTCGGCGTCGCTCTGTGTCTCTCTGTGTCTCTCTGACTCTCTCTGTCTCTCTCTGTCTCTCTCTCTCTGTCTCTATCTGTCTCTCTCTGTCTCTCTCTGTCGCTCTCTGTCTCTCGCTATCTCTCGCTGTCTCTGTCTGTCTCTGTCTGTCTGTTCATCTCTGTCTCTCCCGGCGTCTCTCGGCGTCGCTCTGTGTCTCTCTGACTCTCTCTGTCTCTCGTTGTCTCTCTCTGTCACTCTCTCTCTCACTATGACCCTCTCTGTCTCCCTCTGCTTCTGTCTGTCTCTCACTCCCGCTGTCTGCCGCTCTCTGTCTCTCCCTGTCCCGCTCTCTCTCTCTCTCTGTGTCCGTCTCTGTCTCTCACTGGTTCTCTCAGGCTCTCTCTGTCACGGTCTGTCTCTCTCTGTCTCTCTCTGACTCTCTCTGTCGCTATCTGTCTCTCTCTGTCCGTCTCTGTCTCTCTCTGACTCTCTCTGTCTCTTTCGGTCTCTGTCTATCTCACTCTGTCTCTCTCGGGCTCTCTCTGTCTGTCTTTGTCTCTCTATGTCACTCTCTCTCTCACTATGACCCTCTCTGTCTCTCTCTGCTTCTGTCTGTTTCTCACTCCCGCTGTCTGCCGCTCTCCGTCTCTCCGTGTCCCTCTCTCTCGCTTTGTCCGTCTCTGTGTCTCTCTGGCTCTCTCTGTCTCGCTCTGTGTCTCTCTGACTCTCTCTTTCTCTCTCTGACGCTCTCTGTCGCTCTCCGTCTCTCCCTGTCCCTCTCTCTCTCTCTTCGTCCGCCTCTGTGTCTCTCTGTCTCTCTCTGACTCTCTCTGTCGCTATCTGTCTCTCTCTGTCCGTCTCTGTCTCTCTCTGTCCGTCTCTGTCTCTCTCTGACTCTCTCTGTCTCTTTCTGTCTCTGTCTATTTCACTCTGTCTCTCTCGGGCTCTCTCTGTCTGTCTTTGTCTCTCTCTGTCACTCTCTCTCTCTCTATGACCCTCTCTGTCTCTCTCTGCTTCTGTCTGTCTCGCACTCCCGCTGTCTGCCGCTCTCCGTCTCTCCGTGTCCCTCTCTCTCGCTTTGTCCGTCTCTGTGTCTCTCTGGCTCTCTTTGTCTCGCTCTTTGTCTCTCTGACTCTCTCTGTCTCTCTCTGACGCTCTCTGTCGCTCTCTGTCTCTCTCTGTCTCTCTATGAGTCTCTCTGTTTCCTTCTGTCTCTCTCTGTCACCTCTCTGTCTTCCTCTGTCGCTCTCTCTGTCTTTCTCTCTCTCTCTCTGCCGCTCTCGGTCTCTCTCTGTCTCTCTCTGTCTCTCTCTGACGCTCTCTGTCGCTCTCTGTCTCTCTCTGTCTCTCTATGAGTCTCTCTGTTTCCTTCTGTCTCTCTCTGTCACCTCTCTGTCTTCCTCTGTCGCTCTCTCTGTCTTTCTCTCTCTCTCTCTGCCGCTCTCGGTCTCTCTCTGTCTCTCTCTGTCTCTCTCTGACTCTCTCTGTCGCTCTCTGTCTCTCTCTGTCCGTCTCTGTCTCTTTCTGTCCGTCTCTGTCTCTCTCTGCCCCTCTGCGTCTCTCTCGGTGTCCGTCTCTGTCTCTCTCTACGCCTCACTGCCGCTCTCGGTCTGTCTCTGTCTCTCTCGGTCTCTCTCTCCCTCTCTCTGTCTATCCCTGTTCCTCTCTGTCTGTCGCTCTCTGTCTCTCGCTGTCTCGCGCTGTCTCTCGCTGACTCTCTCTGTCTCTCTCTGTCTCTTTACGTCGCTTTCTGTCTCCCCCAATCACTCTCCGTCTATTTCTATCTCTCTCTCTCTCTCACTGTCCGTCTCTGTCTCCCTCTGACTCTCTCGGTCTCTTTCTGTCTCTATCTCTCTCTGTCTTTCTCGGGCTCTCGTTCTGACTCCCTCTGTCTCTTTCTGTCTCCCCCTGTCCCTCGCCGTCGATTTCTATCTCTCTCTGTCTCTCTCTGTCCGTCTCTGTCTCTTTCTGTGCGTCTCTGTCTCTCTCTGCCACTCTCTCTGTCTTTCTCTCTCTCTCTCTGCCTCTCACTGCCGCTCTCGGTCTGTCTAGGTGTTTCTCTTTCTCTCTCTGTC
Source organism: Diachasmimorpha longicaudata (assembly GCF_034640455.1). Classification (NCBI taxonomy): domain Eukaryota; kingdom Metazoa; phylum Arthropoda; class Insecta; order Hymenoptera; family Braconidae; genus Diachasmimorpha; species Diachasmimorpha longicaudata. The sequence continues at coordinate 631,236 of NW_026973900.1, read as the reverse complement.
TATCGCTGTCTCTCACTGGCTCTTTCGGGCATTCTCCGTCTTGCTGTCTCTGTCTGTCTCTGTCTGTCTCTGTCTGTCTCTCTCTGTCTGTCTGTTCCTCTCTGACTCTCCCGGCGTCTCTCGGCGTCGCTCTGTGTCTCTCTGACTCTCTCTGTCTCTCGCTTTCTCTCTCTCTGTCGCTCTCTGTCTCTCGCTGTCTCTCGCTGTCTCTCGCTGTCTCTCACTGGCTCTCTCGGGCTCTGTCGGTCTCGCTGTGACGCTCTCTGTCTCTTTCTGTCTGTGTCTGTCTCTGTCTGGCTCTGTCTGTTCCTCTCTGTCTCTCCCGGCGTCTCTTGGCGTCGCTCTGTGTCCCCCTGACTCTCTCTGTCTCTCTCTCTCTCCCGCTGTCCCTCGCTGTCTCTCGCTGCTTCACCCTATCCCTCTCTCTCTCTTTGTCCGTCTCTGTCTCTCTCTGCCCGTCTCTGTCTCTTTCTGTCCGTGTCTGTCTCTCTCTGCCCCTCTCCGTCTCTCTCACTGTCCGTCTCTGTCTCTCCCTGACTCTCTCTGTCTCTCTCTGTCTCTCTCTGTCTCTCTCTGTCGCTCTCTGTCTCTCTTTATCTCTCGCTGTCTCTGTCTGTCTCTGTCTGTCTCTCTCTGTCTGTCTGTTCCTCTCTGTCTCTCCCGGCGTCTCTCGGCGTCGCTCTGTGTCTCTCTGACTCTCTCTGTCACTCTCTCTCTCACTATGACCCTCTCTGTCTCCCTCTGCTTCTGTCTGTCTCTCACTCCCGCTGTCTGCCGCTCTCTGTCTCTCCCTGTCCCGCTCTCTCTCTCTCTCTGTGTCCGTCTCTGTGTCTCTCTGGCTCTCTTTCTCGCTCTGTGTCTGTCTGACTCTCTCTGTCGCTCTCTGTCTCTCGCTATCTCTCGCTGTCTCTTTCGGTCTCTCTCTCTCTGTCTCTCTCTATCTCTCGCTGTCTTTCGCTGTCTCTCACTTGCTCTCTCGGGCTCTCTCTGTCTCTCGCTCTCTGTCTCTCTTTGTCTCTCTGTGTCATTCTCCCTCTCACTATGACCCTCTCTCTCTCTCTGCTTCTGTCTATCTCTCACTCCCGCTGTCTGCCGCTCTCCGTCTCTCCCTGTCCCTCTCTCTCTCTTCGTCCGCCTCTGTGTCTCTCTGTCTCTCTCTGACTCTCTCTGTCGCTATTTGTCTCTCTCTGTCCGTCTCTGTCTCTCTCTGTCCGTCTCTGTCTCTCTCTGACTCTCTCTGTCTCTTTCTGTCTCTGTCTATTTCACTCTGTCTCTCTCGGGCTCTCTCTGTCTGTCTTTGTCTCTCTCTGTCACTCTCTCTCTCACTATGACCCTCTCTGTCTCTCTCTGCTTCTGTCTGTCTCGCACTCCCGCTGTCTGCCGCTCTCCGTCTCTCCGTGTCCCTCTCTCTCGCTTTGTCCGTCTCTGTGTCTCTCTGGCTCTCTTTGTCTCGCTCTGTGTCTCTCTGACTCTCTCTGTCTCTCTCTCTGACGCTCTCTGTCGCTCTCTGTCTCTCTCTGTCTCTCTATGAGTCTCTCTGTTTCCTTCTGTCTTTCTCTGTCACCTCTCTGTCTTCCTTTGTCGCTCTCTCTGTCTTTCTCTCTCTCTCTCTCTGCCGCTCTCGGTCTCTCTCTGTGTCTCTCTGTCTCTCGCTTTCTCTCTCTCTGTCGCTCTCCGTCTCTCTCTGTCTCTCTTTCTGTCTCTCTCTCTGTCTTTCTCTCTCTCTCTCTGCCTCTCACTGCTGCTCTCAGTCTGTCTCTGTGTCTCTCTGTCTCTCTCTGTCCGTCTCTGTGTGTTTCTGTCTGTCTATGTCTCTCTCTGCCCCTCTCCGTTCTCTCGGTGTCCGTCTCTGTCTCTCTCTGACTCTCTCGGTCACTTTCTGTCTCTGTCTATCTCTCTCTGTCTCTCTCTGTCTCTCTCTGTCTCTCTCTGTCGCTCTCTGTCTCTCGCTATCTCTCGCTGTCTCTGTCTGTCTCTGTCTGTCTGTTCCTCTCTGTCTCTCCCGGCGTCTCTCGGCGTCGCTCTGTGTCTCTCTGACTCTCTCTGTCTCTCGTTGTCTCTCTCTGTCACTCTCTCTCTCACTATGACCCTCTCTGTCTCCCTCTGCTTCTGTCTGTCTCTCACTCCCGCTGTCTGCCGCTCTCTGTCTCTCCCTGTCCCGCTCTCTCTCTCTCTCTGTGTCCGTCTCTGTCTCTCACTGGTTCTCTCAGGCTCTCTCTGTCACGGTCTGTCTCTCTCTGTCTCTCTCTGACTCTCTCTGTCGCTATCTGTCTCTCTCTGTCCGTCTCTGTCTCTCTCTGACTCTCTCTGTCTCTTTCGGTCTCTGTCTATCTCACTCTGTCTCTCTCGGGCTCTCTCTGTCTGTCTTTGTCTCTCTATGTCACTCTCTCTCTCACTATGACCCTCTCTGTCTCTCTCTGCTTCTGTCTGTTTCTCACTCCCGCTGTCTGCCGCTCTCCGTCTCTCCGTGTCCCTCTCTCTCGCTTTGTCCGTCTCTGTGTCTCTCTGGCTCTCTCTGTCTCGCTCTGTGTCTCTCTGACTCTCTCTTTCTCTCTCTGACGCTCTCTGTCGCTCTCCGTCTCTCCCTGTCCCTCTCTCTCTCTTCGTCCGCCTCTGTGTCTCTCTGTCTCTCTCTGACTCTCTCTGTCGCTATCTGTCTCTCTCTGTCCGTCTCTGTCTCTCTCTGCCCGTCTCTGTCTCTTTCTGTCCGTGTCTGTCTCTCTCTGCCCCTCTCCGTCTCTCTCACTGTCCGTCTCTGTCTCTCCCTGACTCTCTCTGTCTCTCCCTGACTCTCTCTGTCTCTCTCTGTCTCTCTCTGTCTCTCTCTGTCGCTCTCTGTCTCTCTTTATCTCTCGCTGTCTCTGTCTGTCTCTGTCTGTCTCTCTCTGTCTGTCTGTTCCTCTCTGTCTCTCCCGGCGTCTCTCGGCGTCGCTCTGTGTCTCTCTGACTCTCTCTGTCACTCTCTCTCTCACTATGACCCTCTCTGTCTCCCTCTGCTTCTGTCTGTCTCTCACTCCCGCTGTCTGCCGCTCTCTGTCTCTCCCTGTCCCGCTCTCTCTCTCTCTCTGTGTCCGTCTCTGTGTCTCTCTGGCTCTCTCTTTCTCGCTCTGTGTCTGTCTGACTCTCTCTGTCGCTCTCTGTCTCTCGCTATCTCTCGCTGTCTCTTTCGGTCTCTCTCTCTCTGTCTCTCTCTATCTCTCGCTGTCTCTCGCTGTCTCTCACTTGCTCTCTCGGGCTCTCTCTGTCTCTCGCTCTCTGTCTCTCTTTGTCTCTCTGTGTCATTCTCCCTCTCACTATGACCCTCTCTCTCTCTCTGCTTCTGTCTATCTCTCACTCCCGCTGTCTGCCGCTCTCCGTCTCTCCCTGTCCCTCTCTCTCTCTTCGTCCGCCTCTGTGTCTCTCTGTCTCTCTCTGACTCTCTCTGTCGCTATTTGTCTCTCTCTGTCCGTCTCTGTCTCTCTCTGTCCGTCTCTGTCTCTCTCTGACTCTCTCTGTCTCTTTCTGTCTCTGTCTATTTCACTCTGTCTCTCTCGGGCTCTCTCTGTCTGTCTTTGTCTCTCTCTGTCACTCTCTCTCTCACTATGACCCTCTCTGTCTCTCTCTGCTTCTGTCTGTCTCGCACTCCCGCTGTCTGCCGCTCTCCGTCTCTCCGTGTCCCTCTCTCTCGCTTTGTCCGTCTCTGTGTCTCTCTGGCTCTCTTTGTCTCGCTCTGTGTCTCTCTGACTCTCTCTGTCTCTCTCTCTGACGCTCTCTGTCGCTCTCTGTCTCTCTCTGTCTCTCTATGAGTCTCTCTGTTTCCTTCTGTCTCTCTCTGTCACCTCTCTGTCTTCCTCTGTCGCTCTCTCTGTCTTTCTCTCTCTCTCTCTGCCGCTCTCGGTCTCTCTCTGTGTCTCTCTGTCTCTCTCTGACTCTCTCTGTCGCTCTCTGTCTCTCTCTGTCTCTCTTTCTGTCTCTCTCCCTGTCTTTCTCTCTCTCTCTCTGCCTCTCACTGCTGCTCTCGGTCTGTCTCTGTCTCTCTCTGTCTCTCTCTGTCTCTCTCTGTCGCTCTCTGTCTCTCGCTATCTCTCGCTGTCTCTGTCTGTCTCTGTCTGTCTCTCTCTGTCTGTCTGTTCCTCTCTGTCTCTCCCGGCGTCTCTCGGCGTCGCTCTGTGTCTCTCTGACTCTCTCTGTCACTCTCTCTCTCACTATGACCCTCTCTGTCTCCCTCTGCTTCTGTCTGTCTCTCACTCCCGCTGTCTGCCGCTCTCTGTCTCTCCCTGTCCCGCTCTCTCTCTCTCTGTGTCCGTCTCTGTGTCTCTCTGGCTCTCTCTTTCTCGCTCTGTGTCTGTCTGACTCTCTCTGTCGCTCTCTGTCTCTCGCTATCTCTCGCTGTCTCTTTCGGTCTCTCTCTCTCTGTCTCTCTCTATCTCTCGCTGTCTCTCGCTGTCTCTCACTTGCTCTCTCGGGCTCTCTCTGTCTCTCGCTCTCTGTCTCTCTTTGTCTCTCTGTGTCATTCTCCCTCTCACTATGACCCTCTCTCTCTCTCTGCTTCTGTCTATCTCTCACTCCCGCTGTCTGCCGCTCTCCGTCTCTCCCTGTCCCTCTCTCTCTCTGACTCTCTCTGTCGCTATTTGTCTCTCTCTGTCCGTCTCTGTCTCTCTCTGTCCGTCTCTGTCTCTCTCTGACTCTCTCTGTCTCTTTCTGTCTCTGTCTATTTCACTCTGTCTCTCTCGGGCTCTCTCTGTCTGTCTTTGTCTCTCTCTGTCACTCTCTCTCTCACTATGACCCTCTCTGTCTCTCTCTGCTTCTGTCTGTCTCGCACTCCCGCTGTCTGCCGCTCTCCGTCTCTCCGTGTCCCTCTCTCTCGCTTTGTCCGTCTCTGTGTCTCTCTGGCTCTCTTTGTCTCGCTCTGTGTCTCTCTGACTCTCTCTGTCTCTCTCTCTGACGCTCTCTGTCGCTCTCTGTCTCTCTCTGTCTCTCTATGAGTCTCTCTGTTTCCTTCTGTCTTTCTCTGTCACCTCTCTGTCTTCCTCTGTCGCTCTCTCTGTCTTTCTCTCTCTCTCTCTCTCTCTCTGCCGCTCTCGGTCTCTCTCTGTGTCTCTCTGTCTCTCGCTTTCTCTCTCTCTGTCGCTCTCCGTCTCTCTCTGTCTCTCTTTCTGTCTCTCTCTCTCTGTCTTTCTCTCTCTCTCTCTGCCTCTCACTGCTGCTCTCAGTCTGTCTCTGTGTCTCTCTGTCTCTCTCTGTCCGTCTCTGTGTGTTTCTGTCTGTCTATGTCTCTCTCTGCCCCTCTCCGTTCTCTCGGTGTCCGTCTCTGTCTCTCTCTGACTCTCTCGGTCACTTTCTGTCTCTGTCTATCTCTCTCTGTCTCTCTCGGGCTCTCTCTCTGACTCTCTCTGTCTCTCTCTGTCTCTTTCTGGCTCTTTCTGTCTCCCCCTGTCCCTCTCCGTCGATTTCTATCTCTCTCTGTCTCTCTCTGTCCGTCTCGGTCTGTCTCTGTGTCTCTCTGTCCCTCGCTGTCTCTCACTGGCTCTCTCGGTCTCTGTCGGTCTCGCTGTGATGCTCTCCGTCTCTGTCTGTCTCTGTCTGTAGCTGTCTGTCTCTGTCTGTTCCTCTCTCTCTCCCGGCGTCTTTCGGCGTCGCTCTGTGTCTCTCAGACTCTCTCTGTCTCTCTCTCTCTATCTGTCTCTTTCTCTGTCTCTCTCTGTCTCTTTCTCTCTCTCTCTGTCTATCGCTGTCTCTCACTGGCTCTTTCGGGCATTCTCTGTCTCGCTGTCACACTCTCTGTCTCTGTCTGTCTCTGTCTGTCTCTCTCTGTCTCTCTCTGTCTGTCTGTTCCTCTCTGTCTCTCCCGGCGTCTCTCGGCGTCGCTCTGTGTCTCTCTGTGTCTCTCTGACTGTCTCTGTCTCTCTCTGTCTCTCTCTCTCTGTCTCTATCTGTCTCTCCCTGTCTCTCTCTCTCTCTCTCTCTCTGTCCCTCGTTGTCTCTCTCTGTCTCTCTCTGCCCGTCTCTGTCTCTTTCTGTCCGTGTCTGTCTCTCTCTGCCCCTCTCCGTCTCTCTCACTGTCCGTCTCTGTCTCTCCCTGACTCTCTCTGTCTCTCTCTGTCTCTCTCTGTCTCTCTCTGTCGCTCTCTGTCTCTCGCTATCTCTCGCTGTCTCTGTCTGTCTCTGTCTGTCTGTTCCTCTCTGTCTCTCCCGGCGTCTCTCGGCGTCGCTCTGTGTCTCTCTGACTCTCTCTGTCTCTCGTTGTCTCTCTCTGTCACTCTCTCTCTCACTATGACCCTCTCTGTCTCCCTCTGCTTCTGTCTGTCTCTCACTCCCGCTGTCTGCCGCTCTCTGTCTCTCCCTGTCGCGCTCTCTCTCTCTCTGTGTCCGTCTCTGTCTCTCACTGGCTCTCTCAGGCTCTCTCTGTCACGGTCTGTCTCTCTCTGTCTCTCTCTGACTCTCTCTGTCGCTATCTGTCTCTCTCTGTCCGTCTCTGTCTCTCTCTGACTCTCTCTGTCTCTTTCGGTCTCTGTCTATCTCACTCTGTCTCTCTCGGGCTCTCTCTGTGTGTCTTTGTCTCTCTATGTCACTCTCTCTCTCACTATGACCCTCTCTGTCTCTCTCTGCTTCTGTCTGTTTCTCACTCCCGCTGTCTGCCGCTCTCCGTCTCTCCGTGTCCCTCTCTCTCGCTTTGTCCGTCGCTGTGTCTCTCTGGCTCTCTCTGTCTCGCTCTGTGTCTCTCTGACTCTCTCTTTCTCTCTCTGACGCTCTCTGTCGCTCTCCGTCTCTCCCTGTCCCTCTCTCTCTCTTCGTCCGCCTCTGTGTCTCTCTGTCTCTCTCTGACTCTCTCTGTCGCTATCTGTCTCTCTCTGTCCGTCTCTGTCTCTCTCTGTCCGTCTCTGTCTCTCTCTGACTCTCTCTGTCTCTTTCTGTCTCTGTCTATTTCACTCTGTCTCTCTCGGGCTCTCTCTGTCTGTCTTTGTCTCTCTCTGTCACTCTCTCTCTCACTATGACCCTCTCTGTCTCTCTCTGCTTCTGTCTGTCTCGCACTCCCGCTGTCTGCCGCTCTCCGTCTCTCCGTGTCCCTCTCTCTCGCTTTGTCCGTCTCTGTGTCTCTCTGGCTCTCTTTGTCTCGCTCTTTGTCTCTCTGACTCTCTCTGTCTCTCTCTGACGCTCTCTGTCGCTCTCTGTCTCTCTCTGTCTCTCTATGAGTCTCTCTGTTTCCTTCTGTCTCTCTCTGTCACCTCTCTGTCTTCCTCTGTCGCTCTCTCTGTCTTTCTCTCTCTCTCTCTGGCTCTCACTGCTGCTCTCGGTCCGTCTCTGTGTCTCTCTGTCTCTCTCTGTCCGTCTCTGTCTCTTTCTGTCCGTCTCTGTCTCTCTCTGCCCCTCTGCGTCTCTCTCGGTGTCCGTCTCTGTCTCTCTCTACGCCTCACTGCCGCTCTCGGTCTGTCTCTGTCTCTCTCGGTCTCTCTCTCCCTCTCTCTGTCTATCCCTGTTCCTCTCTATCTGTCGCTCTCTGTCTCTCGCTGTCTCGCGCTGTCTCTCGCTGACTCTCTCTGTCTCTCTCTGTCTCTTTACGTCGCTTTCTGTCTCCCCCAATCACTCTCCGTCTATTTCTATCTCTCTCTCTCTCTCACTGTCCGTCTCTGTCTCCCTCTGACTCTCTCGGTCTCTTTCTGTCTCTATCTCTCTCTGTCTTTCTCGGGCTCTCGTTCTGACTCCCTCTGTCTCTTTCTGTCTCCCCCTGTCCCTCGCCGTCGATTTCTATCTCTCTCTGTCTCTCTCTGTCCGTCTCTGTCTCTTTCTGTGCGTCTCTGTCTATCTCTGACACTCTCTCTGTCTTTCTCTCTCTCTCTCTGCCTCTCACTGCCGCTCTCGGTCTGTCTCGGTGTTTCTCTTTCTCTCTCTGTCTATCGCTGTCTCTCACTGGCTCTTTCGGGCATTCTCCGTCTTGCTGTCTCTGTCTGTCTCTGTCTGTCTCTGTCTGTCTCTCTCTGTCTGTCTGTTCCTCTCTGACTCTCCCGGCGTCTCTCGGCGTCGCTCTGTGTCTCTCTGACTCTCTCTGTCTCTCGCTTTCTCTCTCTCTGTCGCTCTCTGTCTCTCGCTGTCTCTCGCTGTCTCTCGCTGTCTCTCACTGGCTCTCTCGGGCTCTGTCGGTCTCGCTGTGACGCTCTCTGTCTCTTTCTGTCTGTGTCTGTCTCTGTCTGGCTCTGTCTGTTCCTCTCTGTCTCTCCCGGCGTCTCTTGGCGTCGCTCTGTGTCCCCCTGACTCTCTCTGTCTCTCTCTCTCTCCCGCTGTCCCTCGCTGTCTCTCGCTGCTTCACCCTATCCCTCTCTCTCTCTTTGTCCGTCTCTGTCTCTCTCTGCCCGTCTCTGTCTCTTTCTGTCCGTGTCTGTCTCTCTCTGCCCCTCTCCGTCTCTCTCACTGTCCGTCTCTGTCTCTCCCTGACTCTCTCTGTCTCTCTCTGTCTCTCTCTGTCTCTCTCTGTCGCTCTCTGTCTCTCGCTATCTCTCGCTGTCTCTGTCTGTCTCTGTCTGTCTCTCTCTGTCTGTCTGTTCCTCTCTGTCTCTCCCGGCGTCTCTCGGCGTCGCTCTGTGTCTCTCTGACTCTCTCTGTCACTCTCTCTCTCACTATGACCCTCTCTGTCTCCCTCTGCTTCTGTCTGTCTCTCACTCCCGCTGTCTGCCGCTCTCCGTCTCTCCCTGTCCCTCTCTCTCTCTTCGTCCGCCTCTGTGTCTCTCTGTCTCTCTCTGACTCTCTCTGTCGCTATTTGTCTCTCTCTGTCCGTCTCTGTCTCTCTCTGTCCGTCTCTGTCTCTCTCTGACTCTCTCTGTCGCTCTCTGTCTCTCTCTGTCTCTCTTTCTGTCTCTCTCTCTGTCTTTCTCTCTCTCTCTCTGCCTCTCACTGCTGCTCTCGGTCTGTCTCTGTGTCTCTCTGTCTCTCTCTGTCCGTCTCTGTGTGTTTCTGTCTGTCTATGTCTCTCTCTGCCCCTCTCCGTTCTCTCGGTGTCCGTCTCTGTCTCTCTCTGACTCTCTCGGTCACTTTCTGTCTCCGTCTATCTCTCTCTGTCTCTCTCGGGCTCTCTCTCTGACTCTCTCTGTCTCTCTCTGTCTCTTTCTGGCTCTTTCTGTCTCCCCCTGTCCCTCTCCGTCGATTTCTATCTCTCTCTGTCTCTCTCTGTCCGTCTCGGTCTGTCTCTGTGTCTCTCTGTCCCTCGCTGTCTCTCACTGGCTCTCTCGGTCTCTGTCGGTCTCGCTGTGATGCTCTCCGTCTCTGTCTGTCTCTGTCTGTAGCTCTCTGTCTCTGTCTGTTCCTCTCTCTCTCCCGGCGTCTTTCGGCGTCGCTCTGTGTCTCTCGGACTCTCTCTGTCTCTCTCTCTCTATCTGTCTCTTTCTCTGTCTCTCTCTGTCTCTTTCTCTCTCTCTCTGTCTATCGCTGTCTCTCACTGGCTCTTTCGGGCATTCTCTGTCTCGCTGTCACACTCTCTGTCTCTGTCTGTCTCTGTCTGTCTCTCTCTGTCTGTCTGTTCCTCTCTGTCTCTCCCGGCGTCTCTCGGCGTCGCTCTGTGTCTCTCTGTGTCTCTCTGACTCTCTCTGTCTCTCTCTGTCTCTCTCTCTCTGTCTCTATCTGTCTCTCCCTGTCTCTCTCTCTCTCTCTCTCTGTCCCTCGTTGTCTCTCTCTGTCTCTCTCTGCCCGTCTCTGTCTCTTTCTGTCCGTGTCTGTCTCTCTCTGCCCCTCTCCGTCTCTCTCACTGTCCGTCTCTGTCTCTCCCTGACTCTCTCTGTCTCTCTCTGTCTCTCTCTGTCTCTCTCTGTCGCTCTCTGTCTCTCGCTATCTCTCGCTGTCTCTGTCTGTCTCTGTCTGTCTCTCTCTGTCTGTCTGTTCCTCTCTGTCTCGCCCGGCGTCTCTCGGCGTCGCTTTGTGTCTCTCTGTGTCTCTCTGACTCTCTCTGTCTCTCTCTGTCTCTCTCTGTCTCTCTCTCTCTGTCTCTATCTGTCTCTCCCTGTCTCTCTCTCTCTCTCTGTCCCTCGTTGTCTCTCTCTGTCTCTCTCTGCCCGTCTCTGTCTGTTTCTGTCCGTGTCTGTCTCTCTCTACCCCTCTCCGTCTCTCTCACTGTCCGTCTCTGTCTCTCCCTGACTCTCTCTGTCTCTCGCTCTGCCTCTCTATGTCTTGCTCTGCCTCACTCTGTCTTTCTGGGTCTCTCTCTTCCTCTCTCTGTCTATCCCTGTCCCTCTCTATCTCTCGCTCTCTGTCTCTCGCTGTCTCGCGCTGTCTCTCACTGGCTCTCTCGGGCTCTCTCTGTCTCGCTCCGTCTCTCTCTGACTCTCTCTGTCACTCTCTGTCTCTCGCTCTCTGTCTCTCTTTGTCTCTCTGTGTCATTCTCCCTCTCACTATGACCCTCTCTCTCTCTCTGCTTCTGTCTGTCTCTCACTCCCGCTGTCTGCCGCTCTCTGTCTCTCCCTGTCCCGCTCTCTCTCTCTCTCTCTGTGTCCGTCTCTGTGTCTCTCTGGCTCTCTCTTTCTCGCTCTGTGTCTGTCTGACTCTCTCTGTCGCTCTCTGTCTCTCGCTATCTCTCGCTGTCTCTTTCGGTCTCTCTCTCTCTGTCTCTCTCTATCTCTCGCTGTCTCTCGCTGTCTCTCACTTGCTCTCTCGGGCTCTCTCTGTCTCTCGCTCTCTTTGTCTCTCTGTGTCATTCTCCCTCTCACTATGACCCTCTCTCACTCTCTGCTTCTGTCTATCTCTCACTCCCGCTCTCCGTCTCTCCCTGTCCCTCTCTCTCTCTTCGTCCGCCTCTGTGTCTCTCTGTCTCTCTCTGACTCTCTCTGTCGCTATCTGTCTCTCTCTGTCCGTCTCTGTCTCTCTCTGTCCGTCTCTGTCTCTCTCTGTCCGTCTCTGTCTCTCTCTGACTCTCTCTGTCTCTTTCTGTCTCTGTCTATTTCACTCTGTCTCTCTCGGGCTCTCTCTGTCTGTCTTTGTCTCTCTCTGTCACTCTCTCTCTCACTATGACCCTCTCTGTCTCTCTCTGCTTCTGTCTGTCTCGCACTCCCGCTGTCTGCCGCTCTCCGTCTCTCCGTGTCCCTCTCTCTCGCTTTGTCCGTCTCTGTGTCTCTCTGGCTCTCTTTGTCTCGCTCTTTGTCTCTCTGACTCTCTCTGTCTCTCTCTGACGCTCTCTGTCGCTCTCTGTCTCTATCTGTCTCTCTATGAGTCTCTCTGTTTCCTTCTGTCTCTCTCTGTCACCTCTCTGTCTTCCTCTGTCGCTCTCTCTGTCTTTCTCTCTCTCTCTCTGCCGCTCTCGGTCTCTCTCTGTGTCTCTCTGTCTCTCTCTGACTCTCTCTGTCGCTCTCTGTCTCTCTCTGTCTCTCTCTCTGTCTTTCTCTCTCTCTCTCTGCCTCTCACTGCTGCTCTCGGTCCGTCTCTGTGTGTTTCTGTCTGTCTATGTCTCTCTCTGCCCCTCTCCGTTCTCTCGGTGTCCGTCTCTGTCTCTCTCTGACTCTCTCGGTCACTTTCTGTCTCTGTCTATCTCTCTCTGTCTCTCTCGGGCTCTCTCTCTGACTCTCCCTGTCTCTCTCTGTCCCTTTCTGGCTCTTTCTGGCTCTTTCTGTCTCCCCCTGTCCCTCTCCATCGACTTCTATCTCTCTCTGTCTCTCTCTGTCCGTCTCTGTCTCTTTCTGTCCGTCTCTGTCTCTCTCTGCCCCTCTCCGTCTCTCTCGGTGTCCGTCTCTGTCTCTCTCTACGCCTCACTGCCGCTCTCGGTCTGTCTCTGTCTCTCTCGGTCTCTCTCTCCCTCTCTCTGTCTATCCCTGTTCCTCTCTATCTGTCGCTCTCTGTCTCTCGCTGTCTCGCGCTGTCTCTCGCTGACTCTCTCTGTCTCTCTCTGTCTCTTTACGTCGCTTTCTGTCTCCCCCAATCACTCTCCGTCTATTTCTATCTCTCTCTCTCTCTCACTGTCCGTCTCTGTCTCCCTCTGACTCTCTCGGTCTCTTTCTGTCTCTATCTCTCTCTGTCTTTCTCGGGCTCTCGTTCTGACTCCCTCTGTCTCTTTCTGTCTCCCCCTGTCCCTCGCCGTCGATTTCTATCTCTCTCTGTCTCTCTCTGTCCGTCTCTGTCTCTCTCTGCCACTCTCTCTGTCTTTCTCTCTCTCTCTCTGCCTCTCACTGCCGCTCTCGGTCTGTCTCGGTGTTTCTCTTTCTCTCTCTGTCTATCGCTGTCTCTCACTGGCTCTTTCGGGCATTCTCCGTCTCGCTGTCACGCCCTCTGTCTCTGTCTGTCTCTCTCTGTCTGTCTGTTCCTCTCTGACTCTCCCGGCGTCTCTCGGCGTCGCTCTGTGTCTCTCTGACTCTCTCTGTCTCTCGCTTTCTCTCTCTCTGTCGCTCTCTGTCTCTCGCTGTCTCTCGCTGTCTCTCGCTGTCTCTCACTGGCTCTCTCGGGCTCTGTCGGTCTCGCTGTGACGCTCTCTGTCTCTTTCTGTCTGTGTCTGTCTCTGTCTGGCTCTGTCTGTTCCTCTCTGTCTCTCCCGGCGTCTCTTGGCGTCGCTCTGTGTCCCCCTGACTCTCTCTGTCTCTCTCTCTCTCCCGCTGTCCCTCGCTGTCTCTCGCTGCTTCACCCTATCCCTCTCTCTCTCTTTGTCCGTCTCTGTCTCTCTCTGCCCGTGTCTGTCTCTTTCTGTCCGTGTCTGTCTCTCTCTGCCCCTCTCCGTCTCTCTCACTGTCCGTCTCTGTCTCTCCCTGACTCTCTCTGTCTCTCTCTGTCTCTCTCTGTCTCTCTCTGTCGCTCTCTGTCTCTCGCTATCTCTCGCTGTCTCTGTCTGTCTCTGTCTGTCTCTCTCTGTCTGTCTGTTCCTCTCTGTCTCTCCCGGCGTCTCTCGGCGTCGCTCTGTGTCTCTCTGACTCTCTCTGTCTCTCGTTGTCTCTCTCTGTCACTCTCTCTCTCACTATGACCCTCTCTGTCTCCCTCTGCTTCTGTCTGTCTCTCACTCCCGCTGTCTGCCGCTCTCTGTCTCTCCCTGTCCCGCTCTCTCTCTCTCTCTGTGTCCGTCTCTGTGTCTCTCTGGCTCTCTCTTTCTCGCTCTGTGTCTGTCTGACTCTCTCTGTCGCTCTCTGTCTCTCGCTATCTCTCGCTGTCTCTTTTGGTCTCTCTCTCTCTGTCTCTCTCTATCTCTCGCTGTCTCTCGCTGTCTCTCACTTGCTCTCTCGGGCTCTCTCTGTCTCTCGCTCTCTGTCTCTCTTTGTCTCTCTGTGTCATTCTCCCTCTCACTATGACCCGATCTCTCTCTCTGCTTCTGTCTATCTCTCACTCCCGCTGTCTGCCGCTCTCCGTCTCTCCCTGTCCCTCTCTCTCTCTCTTCGTCCGCCTCTGTGTCTCTCTGTCTCTCTCTGTCCGTCTCTGTCTCTCTCTGTCCGTCTCTGTCCGTCTCTGTCTCTCTCTGTCCGTCTCTGTCTCTCTCTGACTCTCTCTGTCTCTTTCTGTCTCTGTCTATTTCACTCTGTCTCTCTCGGGCTCTCTCTGTCTGTCTTTGTCTCTCTCTGTCACTCTCTCTCTCACTATGACCCTCTCTGTCTCTCTCTGCTTCTGTCTGTCTCGCACTCCCGCTGTCTGCCGCTCTCCGTCTCTCCGTGTCCCTCTCTCTCGCTTTGTCCGTCTCTGTGTCTCTCTGGCTCTCTTTGTCTCGCTCTGTGTCTCTCTGACTCTCTCTGTCTCTCTCTGTCCGTCTCTGTCTCTTTCTGTCCGTCTCTGTCTCTCTCTGCCACTCTCTCTGTCTTTCTCTCGCTCTCTCTGCCTCTCACTGCCGCTCTCGGTCTGTCTAGGTGTTTCTCTTTCTCTCTCTGTCTATCGCTGTCTCTCACTGGCTCTTTCGGGCATTCTCCGTCTCGCTGTCACGCCCTCTGTCTCTGTCTGTCTCTGTCTGTCTCTCTCTGTCTGTCTGTTCCTCTCTGACTCTCCCGGCGTCTCTCGGCGTCGCTCTGTGTCTCTCTGACTCTCTCTATCTCTCTCTCTCTGTCTCTCTCTCCCTGTCTCGGTCTGTCTCTCGCTGACTCTCTCTTTCTCTTTATATCGCTTTCTGTCTCGCCCTGTCCCTCTCCGTCTATTTCTATCTCTCTCTGTCTCTCTCTGTCCGTCTCTGTCTCTCTCTGCCCCTCTCCGTCACTCATGCTGTCCGTCGCTATCTCTCTCTGACTCTCTCGGTCTCTTTCTGTCTCTGTCTATTTCTCTCTGTCTCTCTCGGGCTCTCTGTCTGAATCAGTCTGTCTGTGTCTGTCTCTTTCTGGCTCTTTCTGTCTCCCCCTGTCCCTCTCCGACGATTTCTATCTCTCTCTGTCTCTCTCTGTCCCTCTCTGTCTCTTTCTCTCCGTGTCTGTCTCTCTCGGGCTCTCGCTCTTTCGGTCTCTGTCTCTCTCGGGCTCTCTCTCTGACCTCTCTCTGTCTCTCTTACTCTCTCTCTCTCTGTCACTCTCTCGCTCACTATGACCCTCTCTGTCTCTCTCTGCTTCTGTCTGTCTCTCTCTGTCCCTCTCTGTTTCGCTCTGTTCATCTCTTTCTCTCTCTGTCCGGCTCTGTCTCTCTCGTCCTCTCTCGGACTCTCTCGATCTCTGTCTGTATCTGTCAGTCTCTGTCTGTCTCTCTGTCTCTTTTGGTCTCTCTCTCTGTCTCTCTCTATCTCTCGCTGTCTCTCGCTGTCTCTCACTTGCTCTCTCGGGCTCTCTCTTTCTCTCGCTCTCTGTCTCTCTTTGTCTCTCTGTGTCATTCTCCCTCTCACTATGACCCTCTCTCTCTCTCTGCTTCTGTCTGTCTCGCACTCCCGCTGTCTGCCGCTCTCCGTCTCTCCGTGTCCCTCTCTCGCTTTGTCCGTCTCTGTGTCTCTCTGGCTCTCTCTGTCTCGCTCTGTGTCTCTCTGACTCTCTCTGTCTCTCTCTGACGCTCTCTGTCGCTCTCTGTCTCTCTCTGTCTCTCTATGAGTCTCTCTGTTTCCTTCTGTCTCTCTCTGAAACCTCTCTGTCTTCCTCTGTCGCTCTCTCTGTCTTTCTCTCTCTCTCTCTCTCTCTCTGCCGTTCTCGGTCTCTCTCGTTGTCTCTCTGTCTCTCTCTGACTCTCTCTGTCGCTCTCTGTCTCTCTCTGTCTCTCTCTCTGTCTTTCTCTCTCTTTCTCTCTGCCTCTCACTGCTGCTCTCGGTCTGTCTCTGTGTCTCTCTGTCTCTCTCTGTCCGTCTCTGTGTGTTTCTGTCTGTCTCTGTCTCTCTCCCCCCCGCTCCGTTCTCTCGGTGTCCGTCTCTGTCTCTCTCTGACTCTCTCGGTCACTTTCTGTCTCTGTCTATCTCTCTCTGTCTCTCTCGGGCTCTCTCTCTGACTCTCTCTGTCTCTCTCTGTCCCTTTCTGGCTCTTTCTGTCTCCCCCTGTCCCTCTCCGTCGATTTCTATCTCTCTCTGTCTCTCTCTGTCCGTCTCGGTCTGTCTATGTGTCTCTCTGTCCCTCGCTGTCTCTCACTGGCTCTCTCGGTCTCTGTCGGTCTCGCTGTGATGCTCTCCGTCTCTGTCTGTCTCTGTCTGTAGCTGTCTGTCTCTGTCTGTCTCTCTCTGTCTCTCTCTCTCTGTCTCTCTCTCTGTCACTCGTTGTCTCTCTCTGTCTCTCTCTGCCCATCTCTGTCTCTCTCACTGTTCGTCTCTGTCTCCCCCTGACTCTCTCTGTCTCTCTCTGTCTCTCTCTGTCTCTCTCTGTCGCTCTCTGTCTCTCGCTATCTCTCGCTCTCTCTGTCTGTCTCTGTCTGTCTCTCTCTGTCTGTCTCTCCCGGCGTCTCTCGGCGTCGCTCTGTGTCTCTCTGTGTCTCTCTGACTCTCTCTGTCTCTCTCTGTCTCTATCTGTCTCTCCCTGTCTCTCTCTCTCTGTCTCTGTCCCTCGTTGTCTCTCTCTGTCTCTCTCTGCCCGTCTCTGTCTGTTTCTGTCCGTGTCTGTCTCTTTCTACCCCTCTCCGTCTCTCTCACTGTCCGTCTCTGTCTCTCCCTGACTCTCTCTGTCTCTCGCTCTGCCTCTCTATGTCTTGCCCTGCCTCACTCTGTCTCTCTGGGTCTCTCTCTTCCTCTCTCTGTCTCTCCCTGTCCCGCTCTCTCTCTCTCTCTGTCCGTCTCTGTCTCTCACTGGCTCTCTCAGGCTCTCTCTGTCTCGATCTGTATCGCTCTGTCCGTCTCTGTCTCTCTCTGCGTCTCTGTCTCTCTCGGCCTCACGCCGTCTCACTCTCTGAATCTCTCTGTCTGTGTCTGTCTCTCTCCGTTTCTCTCTGCTTCTGTATGTGTCTCACTCCCTCTGTCTGCCTCTCGCTGTCTTACCCTATCCCTCTCTCTCTCATTTTGTTCGTCTCCGTGTCTCTCTGTCACGGTCTGTCTCTCTCTGTCTCTCTCTGACTCTCTCTGTCGCTATCTGTCTCTCTCTGACCGTCTCTGTCTCTCTCTGGCTCTCTCTGTCTCTTTCTGTCTCTGTCTATCTCACTCTGTCTCTCTCGGGCTCTCTCTGTCTGTCTTTGTCTCTCTCTGTCACTCTCTCTCTCACTATGACCCTCTCTGTCTCTCTCTTTTCTGTCTGTCTCTCACTCCCGCTGACTGCCGCTCTCTGTCTCTCCCTGTCCCTCTCTCTCTCTCTCTGTGTCCGTCTCTGTGTCTCTCTGGCTGTCTCTTTCTCGCTCTGTGTCTCTCTGGCTCTCTCTGTCGCTCTCTGTCTCTCGCTCTCTCTCGCTCTCTCTCGCTGTCTCTCGCTGTCTCTCACTGGCTCTCTCGGTCTCTGTCGGTCTCGCTGTGATGCTCTCCGTCTCTGTCTGTCTCTGTCTGTAGCTGTCTGTCTCTGTCTGTTCCTCTCTCTCTCCCGGCGTCTTTCGGCGTCGCTCTGTGTCTCTCAGACTCTCTCTGTCTCTCTCTCTCTGCCCCTCGTTGTCTCTCTCTGTCTCTCTCTGCCCATCTCTGTCTCTCTCACTGTCCGTCTCTGTCTCTCCCTGACTCTCTCTGTTTCTCTCTGTCTCTCTCTGTCTCTCTCTGTCTCTCTCTCTGTCTCTCGCTCTCTCTCGCTGTCTCTCGCTCTCTCTCGCTGTCTCTCGCTGTCTCTCTCTGTCTCTCTCTGTCTCTCTCTGTCGCTCTCTGTCTCTCGCTATCTCTCGCTGTCTCTGTCTGTCTCTGGCTGTCTCTCTCTGTCTGTCTGTTCCTCTCTGTCTCTCCCGGCGTCTCTCGGCGTCGCTCTGTGTCTCTCTGACTCTCTCTGTCTCTCGTTGTCTCTCTCTGTCACTCTCTCTCTCACTATGACCCTCTCTGTCTCCCTCTGCTTCTGTCTGTCTCTCACTCCCGCTGTCTGCCACTCTCTGTCTCTCCCTGTCCCGCTCTCTCTCTCTGTGTCCGTCTCTGTCTCTCACTGGCTCTCTCAGGCTCTCTCTGTCACGGTCTGTCTCTCTCTGTCACCTCTCTGCCTCCCTCTGTCGCTCTCTCTCTCCTTCTCTCTCTCTCTCTCTCTCTGCCTCTCTCTGCCGTTCTCGGTCTCTCTCACTGTCCGTCTCTGTCTCTCCCTGACTCTCTCTGTCTCTCTCTGTCTCTCTCTCTCTGTCTTTCTCTCTCTCTCTCTGCCTCTCACTGCTGCTCTCGGTCTGTCTCTGTCTCTCTCTGGCCGTCTCTGTGTGTTTCTGTCTGTCTCTGTCTCTCTCTGCCCCTCTCCGTTCTCTCACTGTCCGTCTCTGTCTCTCTCTGACTCTCTCGGTCACTTTCTGTCTCTGTTTATCTCTCTCTGTCTCTCTCGGGCTCTCTGTCTGACTCTCTCTGTCTGTGTCTGTCTCTTTCTGGCTCTTTCTGTCTCCCCCTGTCCTTCTCCGACGATTTCTATCTCTCTTTGTCTCTCTCTGTCCCTCTCTGTCTCTTTCTGTCCGTGTCTGTCTCTCTGCCCCTCTCCGTCTCTCTCTGTCTCACTCTGTCCGTCTCGGTCTCTCTCGGGCTCTCGCTCATTCCGTCTCTGTCTCTCTCGGGCTCTGTCTCTGACCTCTCTCTGTCTCTCTTACTCTCTCTCTCTCTCTGTAACTCTCTCGCTCACTATGACCCTCTCTGTCTCTCTGCTTCTGTCTGTCTCTCACTCCCGCTGTCTGCCGCTCTCCGTCTCTCCCTGTCCCTCTCTCTCTCTTCGTCCGCCTCTGTGTCTCTCTGTCTCTCTCTGACTCTCTCTGTCGCTATCTGTCTCTCTCTGTCCGTCTCTGTCTCTCTCTGACTCTCTCTGACTCTCTCTGTCGCTATCTGTCTCTCTCTGTCCGTCTCTGTCTCTCTCTGACTCTCTCGGTCTCTTTCTGTCTCTATCTCTCTCTGTCTTTCTCGGGCTCTCGTTCTGACTTCCTCTGTCTCTTTCTGTCTCCCCCTGTCCCTCGACGATGATTTCTATCTCTCTCTGTCTCTCTCTGTCCGTCTCTGTCTCTTTCTGACTCTCTCGGTCTCTTTCTGTCTCTATCTCTCTCTGTCTTTCTCGGGCTCTCGTTCTGACTTCCTCTGTCTCTTTCTGTCTCCCCCTGTCCCTCGACGATGATTTCTATCTCTCTCTGTCTCTCTCTGTCCGTCTCTGTCTCTTTCTGTGCGTCTCTGTCTCTCTCTGCCACTCTCTCTGTCTTTCTCTCTCTCTCTCTGCCTCTCACTGCCGCTCTCGGTCTGTCTCGGTGTTTCTCTTTCTCTCTCTGTCTATCGCTGTCTCTCACTGGCTCTTTCGGGCATTCTCCGTCTCGCTGTCACGCCCTCTGTCTCTGTCTGTCTCTGTCTGTCTCTCTCTGTCTGTCTGTTCCTCTCTGACTCTCCCGGCGTCTCTCGGCGTCGCTCTGTGTCTCTCTGACTCTCTCTGTCTCTCGCTTTCTCTCTCTCTGTCGCTCTCTGTCTCTCGCTGTCTCTCGCTGTCTCTCGCTGTCTC
Organism: Diachasmimorpha longicaudata; assembly: GCF_034640455.1. Classification (NCBI taxonomy): domain Eukaryota; kingdom Metazoa; phylum Arthropoda; class Insecta; order Hymenoptera; family Braconidae; genus Diachasmimorpha; species Diachasmimorpha longicaudata. Next base: position 612,376 of record NW_026973900.1, on the reverse strand, counting down.
TCACTGGCTCTCTCGGGCTCTGTCGGTCTCGCTGTGACGCTCTCTGTCTCTTTCTGTCTGTGTCTGTCTCTGTCTGGCTCTGTCTGTTCCTCTCTGTCTCTCCCGACGTATCTTGGCGTCGCTCTGTGTCCCCCTGACTCTCTCTGTCTCTCTCTCTCTCCCGCTGTCCCTCGCTGTCTCTCGCTGCTTCACCCTATCCCTCTCTCTCTCTTTGTCCGTCTCTGTCTCTCTCTGCACGTCTCTGTCTCTTTCTGTCCGTGTCTGTCTCTCTCTGCCCCTCTCCGTCTCTCTCACTGTCCGTCTCTGTCTCTCCCTGACTCTCTCTGTCTCTCTCTGTCTCTCTCTGTCTCTCTCTGTCGCTCTCTGTCTCTCGCTATCTCTCGCTGTGTCTGTCTGTCTCTGTCTGTCTCTCTCTGTCTGTCTGTTCCTCTCTGTCTCTCCCGGCGTCTCTCGGCGTCGCTCTGTGTCTCTCTGACTCTCTCTGTCACTCTCTCTCTCACTATGACCCTCTCTGTCTCCCTCTGCTTCTGTCTGTCTCTCACTCCCGCTGTCTGCCGCTCTCTGTCTCTCCCTGTCCCGCTCTCTCTCTCTCTCTGTGTCCGTCTCTGTGTCTCTCTGGCTCTCTCTTTCTCGCTCTGTGTCTGTCTGACTCTCTCTGTCGCTCTCTGTCTCTCGCTATCTCTCGCTGTCTCTTTCGGTCTCTCTCTCTCTGTCTCTCTCTATCTCTCGCTGTCTCTCGCTGTCTCTCACTTGCTCTCTCGGGCTCTCTCTGTCTCTCGCTCTCTGTCTCTCTTTGTCTCTCTGTGTCATTCTCCCTCTCACTATGACCCTCTCTCTCTCTCTGCTTCTGTCTATCTCTCACTCCCGCTGTCTGCCGCTCTCCGTCTCTCCCTGTCCCTCTCTCTCTCTTCGTCCGCCTCTGTGTCTCTCTGTCTCTCTCTGACTCTCTCTGTCGCTATCTGTCTCTCTCTGTCCGTCTCTGTCTCTCTCTGTCCGTCTCTGTCTCTCTCTGACTCTCTCTGTCTCTTTCTGTCTCTGTCTATTTCACTCTGTCTCTCTCGGGCTCTCTCTGTCTGTCTTTGTCTCTCTCTGTCACTCTCTCTCTCACTATGACCCTCTCTCTCTCTCTCTGCTTCTGTCTGTCTCGCACTCCCGCTGTCTGCCGCTCTCCGTCTCTCCGTGTCCCTCTCTCTCGCTTTGTCCGTCTCTGTGTCTCTCTGGCTCTCTCTGTCTCGCTCTGTGTCTCTCTGACTCTCTCTTTCTCTCTCTGACGCTCTCTGTCGCTCTCTGTCTCTCTCTGTCTCTCTATGAGTCTCTCTGTTTCCTTCTGTCTCTCTCTGTCACCTCTCTGTCTCCCTCCGTCGCTCTCTCTGTCTTTCTCGCTCTCTCTCTCTCTGCCGCTCTCGTTCTCTCTCTGTTTCTCTCAGTCTCTCTCTTGTGTCTCTCTGTCTCTCTCTGACTCTCTCTGTCGCTATCTGTCTCTTTACGTCGCTTTCTGTCTCCCCCAATCACTCTCCGTCTATTTCTATCTCTCTCTCTCTCTCACTGTCCGTCTCTGTCTCCCTCTGACTCTCTCGGTCTCTTTCTGTCTCTATCTCTCTCTGTCTTTCTCGGGCTCTCGTTCTGACTCCCTCTGTCTCTTTCTGTCTCCCCCTGTCCCTCGCCGTCGATTTCTATCTCTCTCTGTCTCTCTCTGTCCGTCTCTGTCTCTTTCTGTGCGTCTCTGTCTCTCTCTGCCACTCTCTCTGTCTTTCTCTCTCTCTCTCTGCCTCTCACTGCCGCTCTCGGTCTGTCTCGGTGTTTCTCTTTCTCTCTCTGTCTATCGCTGTCTCTCACTGGCTCTTTCGGGCATTCTCCGTCTCGCTGTCACGCCCTCTGTCTCTGTCTGTCTCTGTCTGTCTCTCTCTGTCTGTCTGTTCCTCTCTGACTCTCCCGGCGTCTCTCGGCGTCGCTCTGTGTCTCTCTGACTCTCTCTGTCTCTCGCTTTCTCTCTCTCTGTCGCTCTCTGTCTCTCGCTGTCTCTCGCTGTCTCTCGCTGTCTCTCACTGGCTCTCTCGGGCTCTGTCGGTCTCGCTGTGACGCTCTCTGTCTCTTTCTGTCTGTGTCTGTCTCTGTCTGGCTCTGTCTGTTCCTCTCTGTCTCTCCCGGCGTCTCTTGGCGTCGCTCTGTTTCCCCCTGACTCTCTCTGTCTCTCTCTCTCTCCCGCTGTCCCTCGCTGTCTCTCGCTGCTTCACCCTATCCCTCTCTCTCTCTTTGTCCGTCTCTGTCTCTCTCTGCCCGTCTCTGTCTCTTTCTGTCCGTGTCTGTCTCTCTCTGCCCCTCTCCGTCTCTCTCACTGTCCGTCTCTGTCTCTCCCTGACTCTCTCTGTCTCTCTCTGTCTCTCTCTGTCGCTCTCTGTCTCTCGCTATCTCTCGCTGTCTATGTCTGTCTCTGTCTGTCTGTTCCTCTCTGTCTCTCCCGGCGTCTCTCGGCGTCGCTCTGTGTCTCTCTGACTCTCTCTGTCACTCTCTCTCTCACTATGACCCTCTCTGTCTCCCTCTGCTTCTGTCTGTCTCTCACTCCCGCTGTCTGCCGCTCTCTGTCTCTCCCTGTCCCGCTCTCTCTCTCTCTCTCTCTCTGTGTCCGTCTCTGTGTCTCTCTGGCTCTCTCTTTCTCGCTCTGTGTCTGTCTGACTCTCTCTGTCGCTCTCTGTCTCTCGCTATCTCTCGCTGTCTCTTTCGGTCTTTCTCTCTCTGTCTCTCTCTATCTCTCGCTGTCTCTCGCTGTCTCTCACTTGCTCTCTCGGGCTCTCTCTGTCTCTCGCTCTCTGTCTCTCTTTGTCTCTCTGTGTCATTCTCCCTCTCACTATGACCCTCTCTCTCTCTCTGCTTCTGTCTATCTCTCACTCCCGCTGTCTGCCGCTCTCCGTCTCTCCCTGTCCCTCTCTCTCTCTTCGTCCGCCTCTGTGTCTCTCTGTCTCTCTCTGACTCTCTCTGTCGCTATCTGTCTCTCTCTGTCCGTCTCTGTCTCTCTCTGTCCGTCTCTGTCTCTCTCTGACTCTCTCTGTCTCTTTCTGTCTCTGTCTATTTCACTCTGTCTCTCTCGGGCTCTCTCTGTCTGTCTTTGTCTCTCTCTGTCACTCTCTCTCTCACTATGACCCTCTCTGTCTCTCTCTGCTTCTGTCTGTCTCGCACTCCCGCTGTCTGCCGCTCTCCGTCTCTCCGTGTCCCTCTCTCTCGCTTTGTCCGTCTCTGTGTCTCTCTGGCTCTCTTTGTCTCGCTCTGTGTCTCTCTGACTCTCTCTGTCTCTCTCTCTGACGCTCTCTGTCGCTCTCTGTCTCTCTCTGTCTCTCTATGAGTCTCTCTGTTTCCTTCTGTCTCTCTCTGTCACCTCTCTGTCTTCCTCTGTCGCTCTCTCTGTCTTTCTCTCTCTCTCTCTGCCGCTCTCGGTCTCTCTCTGTGTCTCTCTGTCTCTCTCTGACTCTCTCTGTCGCTCTCTGTCTCTCTCTGTCTCTCTTTCTGTCTCTCTCTGTCTTTCTCTCTCTCTCTGCCTCTCACTGCTGCTCTCGGTCTGTCTCTGTGTCTCTCTGTCTCTCTCTGTCCGTCTCTGTGTGTTTCTGTCTGTCTATGTCTCTCTCTGCCCCTCTCCGTTCTATCGGTGTACGTCTCTGTCTCTCTCTGACTCTCTCGGTCACTTTCTGTCTCTGTCTATCTCTCTCTGTCTCTCTCGGGCTCTCTCTCTGACTCTCTCTGTCTCTCTCTGTCTCTTTCTGGCTCTTTCTGTCTCCCCCTGTCCCTCTTCGTCGATTTCTATCTCTCTCTGTCTCTCTCAGTCCGTCTCGGTCTGTCTCTGTGTCTCTCTGTCCCTCGCTGTCTCTCACTGGCTCTCTCGGTCTCTGTCGGTCTCGCTGTGATGCTCTCCGTCTCTGTCTGTCTCTGTCTGTAGCTGTCTGTCTCTGTCTGTTCCTCTCTCTCTCCCGGCGTCTTTCGGCGTCGCTCTGTGTCTCTCAGACTCTCTCTGTCTCTCTCTCTCTATCTGTCTCTTTCTCTGTCTCTCTCTGTCTCTTTCTCTCTCTCTCTGTCTATCGCTGTCTCTCACTGGCTCTTTCGGGCATTCTCTGTCTCGCTGTCACACTCTCTGTCTCTGTCTGTCTCTGTCTGTCTCTCTCTGTCTGTCTGTTCCTCTCTGTCTCTCCCGGCGTCTCTCGGCGTCGCTCTGTGTCTCTCTGTGTCTCTCTGACTCTCTCTGTCTCTCTATGTCTCTCTCTCTCTGTCTCTATCTGTCTCTCCCTGTCTCTCTCTCTCTGTCCCTCGTTGTCTCTCTCTGTCTCTCTCTGCCCGTCTCTGTCTCTTTCTGTCCGTGTCTGTCTCTCTCTGCCCCTGTCCGTCTCTCTCACTGTCCGTCTCTGTCTCTCCCTGACTCTCTCTGTCTCTCTCTGTCTCTCTCTGTCTCTCTCTGTCGCTCTCTGTCTCTCGCTATCTCTCGCTGTCTCTGTCTGTCTCTGTCTGTCTGTTCCTCTCTGTCTCTCCCGGCGTCTCTCGGCGTCGCTCTGTGTCCCCCTGACTCTCTCTGTCTCTCTCTCTCTCCCGCTGTCCCTCGCTGTCTCTCGCTGCTTCACCCTATCCCTCTCTCTCTCTTTGTCCGTCTCTGTCTTTCTCTGCCCGTCTCTGTCTCTTTCTGTCCGTGTCTGTCTCTCTCTGCCCCTCTCCGTCTCTCTCACTGTCCGTCTCTGTCTCTCCCTGACTCTCTCTGTCTCTCTCTGTCTCTCTCTGTCTCTCTCTGTCGCTCTCTGTCTCTCGCTATCTCTCGCTGTCTCTGTCTGTCTCTGTCTGTCTCTCTCTGTCTGTCTGTTCCTCTCTGTCTCTCCCGGCGTCTCTCGGCGTCGCTCCCTGTCTCTCTGACTCTCTCTGTCACTCTCTCTCTCACTATGACCCTCTCTGTCTCCCTCTGCTTCTGTCTGTCTCTCACTCCCGCTGTCTGCCGCTCTCTGTCTCTCCCTGTCCCGCTCTCTCTCTCTCTCTGTGTCCGTCTCTGTGTCTCTCTGGCTCTCTCTTTCTCGCTCTGTGTCTGTCTGACTCTCTCTGTCGCTCTCTGTCTCTCGCTATCTCTCGCTGTCTCTTTCGGTCTCTCTCTCTCTGTCTCTCTCTATCTCTCGCTGTCTCTCGCTGTCTCTCACTTGCTCTCTCGGGCTCTCTCTGTCTCTCGCTCTCTGTCTCTCTTTGTCTCTCTGTGTCATTCTCCCTCTCACTATGACCCTCTCTCTCTCTCTGCTTCTGTCTATCTCTCACTCCCGCTGTCTGCCGCTCTCCGTCTCTCCCTGTCCCTCTCTCTCTCTTCGTCCGCCTCTGTGTCTCTCTGTCTCTCTCTGACTCTCTCTGTCGCTATTTGTCTCTCTCTGTCCGTCTCTGTCTCTCTCTGTCCGTCTCTGTCTCTCTCTGACTCTCTCTGTCTCTTTCTGTCTCTGTCTATTTCACTCTGTCTCTCTCGGGCTCTCTCTGTCTGTCTTTGTCTCTCTCTGTCACTCTCTCTCTCACTATGACCCTCTCTGTCTCTCTCTGCTTCTGTCTGTCTCGCACTCCCGCTGTCTGCCGCTCTCCGTCTCTCCGTGTCCCTCTCTCTCGCTTTGTCCGTCTCTGTGTCTCTCTGGCTCTCTTTGTCTCGCTCTGTGTCTCTCTGACTCTCTCTGTCTCTCTCTCTGACGCTCTCTGTCGCTCTCTGTCTCTCTCTGTCTCTCTATGAGTCTCTCTGTTTCCTTCTGTCTTTCTCTGTCACCTCTCTGTCTTCCTCTGTCGCTCTCTCTGTCTTTCTCTCTCTCTCTCTCTGCCGCTCTCGGTCTCTCTCTGTGTCTCTCTGTCTCTCGCTTTCTCTCTCTCTCTGTCGCTCTCCGTCTCTCTCTGTCTCTCTTTCTGTCTCTCTCTCTGTCTTTCTCTCTCTCTCTCTGCCTCTCACTGCTGCTCTCAGTCTGTCTCTGTGTCTCTCTGTCTCTCTCTGTCCGTCTCTGTGTGTTTCTGTCTGTCTATGTCTCTCTCTGCCCCTCTCCGTTCTCTCGGTGTCCGTCTCTGTCTCTCTCTGACTCTCTCGGTCACTTTCTGTCTCTGTCTATCTCTCTCTGTCTCTCTCGGGCTCTCTCTCTGACTCTCTCTGTCTCTCTCTGTCTCTTTCTGGCTCTTTCTGTCTCCCCCTGTCCCTCTCCGTCGATTTCTATCTCTCTCTGTCTCTCTCTGTCCGTCTCGGTCTGTCTCTGTGTCTCTCTGTCCCTCGCTGTCTCTCACTGGCTCTCTCGGTCTCTGTCGGTCTCGCTGTGATGCTCTCCGTCTCTGTCTGTCTCTGTCTGTAGCTGTCTGTCTCTGTCTGTTCCTCTCTCTCTCCCGGCGTCTTTCGGCGTCGCTCTGTGTCTCTCAGACTCTCTCTGTCTCTCTCTCTCTATCTGTCTCTTTCTCTGTCTCTCTCTGTCTCTTTCTCTCTCTCTCTGTCTATCGCTGTCTCTCACTGGCTCTTTCGGGCATTCTCTGTCTCGCTGTCACACTCTCTGTCTCTGTCTGTCTCTGTCTGTCTCTCTCTGTCTCTCTCTGTCTGTCTGTTCCTCTCTGTCTCTCCCGGCGTCTCTCGGCGTCGCTCTGTGTCTCTCTGTGTCTCTCTGACTCTCTCTGTCTCTCTCTCTCTGTCTCTATCTGTCTCTCCCTGTCTCTCTCTCTCTCTCTCTCTGTCCCTCGTTGTCTCTCTCTGTCTCTCTCTGCCCGTCTCTGTCTCTTTCTGTCCGTGTCTGTCTCTCTCTGCCCCTCTCCGTCTCTCTCACTGTCCGTCTCTGTCTCTCCCTGACTCTCTCTGTCTCTCTCTGTCTCTATCTGTCTCTCTCTGTCGCTCTCTGTCTCTCGCTATCTCTCGCTGTCTCTGTCTGTCTCTGTCTGTCTGTTCCTCTCTGTCTCTCCCGGCGTCTCTCGGCGTCGCTCTGTGTCTCTCTGACTCTCTCTGTCTCTCGTTGTCTCTCTCTGTCACTCTCTCTCTCACTATGACCCTCTCTGTCTCCCTCTGCTTCTGTCTGTCTCTCACTCCCGCTGTCTGCCGCTCTCTGTCTCTCCCTGTCCCGCTCTCTCTCTCTCTCTGTGTCCGTCTCTGTCTCTCACTGGCTCTCTCAGGCTCTCTCTGTCACGGTCTGTCTCTCTCTGTCTCTCTCTGACTCTCTCTGTCGCTATCTGTCTCTCTCTGTCCGTCTCTGTCTCTCTCTGACTCTCTCTGTCTCTTTCGGTCTCTGTCTATCTCACTCTGTCTCTCTCGGGCTCTCTCTGTCTGTCTTTGTCTCTCTCTGTCACTCTCTCTCTCACTATGACACTCTCTGTCTCTCTCTGCTTCTGTCTGTCTCGCACTCCCGCTGTCTGCCGCTCTCCGTCTCTCCGTGTCCCTCTCTCTCGCTTTGTCCGTCTCTGTGTCTCTCTGGCTCTCTTTGTCTCGCTCTTTGTCTCTCTGACTCTCTCTGTCTCTCTCTGACGCTCTCTGTCGCTCTCTGTCTCTCTCTGTCTCTCTATGAGTCTCTCTGTTTCCTTCTGTCTCTCTCTGTCACCTCTCTGTCTTCCTCTGTCGCTCTCTCTGTCTTTCTCTCTCTCTCTCTCTGCCGCTCTCGGTCTCTCTCTGTGTCTCTCTGTCTCTCTCTGACTCTCTCTGTCGCTCTCCGTCTCTCTCTGTCTCTCTTTCTGTCTCTCTCTCTGTCTTTCTCTCTCTCTCTCTGCCTCTCACTGCTGCTCTCGGTCTGTCTCTGTGTCTCTCTGTCTCTCTCTGTCCGTCTCTGTGTGTTTCTGTCTGTCTATGTCTCACTCTGCCCCTCTCCGTTCTCTCGGTGTCCATCTCTGTCTCTCTCTGACTCTCTCGGTCACTTTCTGTCTCTGTCTATCTCTCTCTGTCTCTCTCGGGCTCTCTCTCTGACTCTCTCTGTCTCTCTCTGTCTCTTTCTGGCTCTTTCTGTCTCCCCCTGTCCCTCTCCGTCGATTTCTATCTCTCTCTGTCTCTCTCTGTCCGTCTCGGTCTGTCTCTGTGTCTCTCTGTCCCTCGCTGTCTCTCACTGGCTCTCTCGGTCTCTGTCGGTCTCGCTGTGATGCTCTCCGTCTCTGTCTGTCTCTGTCTGTAGCTGTCTGTCTCTGTCTGTTCCTCTCTCTCTCCCGGCGTCTTTCGGCGTCGCTCTGTGTCTCTCAGACTCTCTCTGTCTCTCTCTCTCTATCTGTCTCTTTCTCTGTCTCTCTCTGTCTCTTTCTCTCTCTCTCTGTCTATCGCTGTCTCTCACTGGCTCTTTCGGGCATTCTCTGTCTCGCTGTCACACTCTCTGTCTCTGTCTGTCTCTGTCTGTCTCTCTCTGTCTCTCTCTGTCTGTCTGTTCCTCTCTGTCTCTCCCGGCGTCTCTCGGCGTCGCTCTGTGTCTCTCTGTGTCTCTCTGACTCTCTCTGTCTCTCTCTGTCTCTCTCTCTCTGTCTCTATCTGTCTCTCCCTGTCTCTCTCTCTCTCTCTCTCTGTCCCTCGTCGTCTCTCTCTGCCCGTCTCTGTCTCTTTCTGTCCGTGTCTGTCTCTCTCTGCCCCTCTCCGTCTCTCTCACTGTCCGTCTCTGTCTCTCCCTGACTCTCTCTGTCTCTCTCTGTCTCTCTCTGTCTCTCTCTGTCGCTCTCTGTCTCTCGCTATCTCTCGCTGTCTCTGTCTGTCTCTGTCTGTCTGTTCCTCTCTGTCTCTCCCGGCGTCTCTCGGCGTCGCTCTGTGTCTCTCTGACTCTCTCTGTCTCTCGTTGTCTCTCTCTGTCACTCTCTCTCTCACTATGACCCTCTCTGTCTCCCTCTGCTTCTGTCTGTCTCTCACTCCCGCTGTCTGCCGCTCTCTGTCTCTCCCTGTCCCGCTCTCTCTCTCTCTCTGTGTCCGTCTCTGTCTCTCACTGGTTCTCTCAGGCTCTCTCTGTCACGGTCTGTCTCTCTCTGTCTCTCTCTGACTCTCTCTGTCGCTATCTGTCTCTCTCTGTCCGTCTCTGTCTCTCTCTGACTCTCTCTGTCTCTTTCGGTCTCTGTCTATCTCACTCTGTCTCTCTCGGGCTCTCTCTGTCTGTCTTTGTCTCTCTATGTCACTCTCTCTCTCACTATGACCCTCTCTGTCTCTCTCTGCTTCTGTCTGTTTCTCACTCCCGCTGTCTGCCGCTCTCCGTCTCTCCGTGTCCCTCTCTCTCGCTTTGTCCGTCTCTGTGTCTCTCTGGCTCTCTCTGTCTCGCTCTGTGTCTCTCTGACTCTCTCTTTCTCTCTCTGACGCTCTCTGTCGCTCTCCGTCTCTCCCTGTCCCTCTCTCTCTCTTCGTCCGCCTCTGTGTCTCTCTGTCTCTCTCTGACTCTCTCTGTCGCTATCTGTCTCTCTCTGTCCGTCTCTGTCTCTCTCTGTCCGTCTCTGTCTCTCTCTGACTCTCTCTGTCTCTTTCTGTCTCTGTCTATTTCACTCTGTCTCTCTCGGGCTCTCTCTGTCTGTCTTTGTCTCTCTCTGTCACTCTCTCTCTCTCTATGACCCTCTCTGTCTCTCTCTGCTTCTGTCTGTCTCGCACTCCCGCTGTCTGCCGCTCTCCGTCTCTCCGTGTCCCTCTCTCTCGCTTTGTCCGTCTCTGTGTCTCTCTGGCTCTCTTTGTCTCGCTCTTTGTCTCTCTGACTCTCTCTGTCTCTCTCTGACGCTCTCTGTCGCTCTCTGTCTCTCTCTGTCTCTCTATGAGTCTCTCTGTTTCCTTCTGTCTCTCTCTGTCACCTCTCTGTCTTTCTCTCTCTCTCTCTGCCGCTCTCGGTCTCTCTCTGTCTCTCTCTGTCTCTCTCTGACTCTCTCTGTCGCTCTCTGTCTCTCTCTGTCTCTCTCTCTGTCTTTCTCTCTCTCTCTCTGGCTCTCACTGCTGCTCTCGGTCCGTCTCTGTGTCTCTCTGTCTCTCTCTGTCCGTCTCTGTCTCTTTCTGTCCGTCTCTGTCTCTCTCTGCCCCTCTGCGTCTCTCTCGGTGTCCGTCTCTGTCTCTCTCTACGCCTCACTGCCGCTCTCGGTCTGTCTCTGTCTCTCTCGGTCTCTCTCTCCCTCTCTCTGTCTATCCCTGTTCCTCTCTATCTGTCGCTCTCTGTCTCTCGCTGTCTCGCGCTGTCTCTCGCTGACTCTCTCTGTCTCTCTCTGTCTCTTTACGTCGCTTTCTGTCTCCCCCAATCACTCTCCGTCTATTTCTATCTCTCTCTCTCTCTCACTGTCCGTCTCTGTCTCCCTCTGACTCTCTCGGTCTCTTTCTGTCTCTATCTCTCTCTGTCTTTCTCGGGCTCTCGTTCTGACTCCCTCTGTCTCTTTCTGTCTCCCCCTGTCCCTCGCCGTCGATTTCTATCTCTCTCTGTCTCTCTCTGTCCGTCTCTGTCTCTTTCTGTGCGTCTCTGTCTCTCTCTGCCACTCTCTCTGTCTTTCTCTCTCTCTCTCTGCCTCTCACTGCCGCTCTCGGTCTGTCTAGGTGTTTCTCTTTCTCTCTCTGTCTATCGCTGTCTCTCACTGGCTCTTTCGGGCATTCTCCGTCTTGCTGTCTCTGTCTGTCTCTGTCTGTCTCTGTCTGTCTCTCTCTGTCTGTCTGTTCCTCTCTGACTCTCCCGGCGTCTCTCGGCGTCGCTCTGTGTCTCTCTGACTCTCTCTGTCTCTCGCTTTCTCTCTCTCTGTCGCTCTCTGTCTCTCGCTGTCTCTCGCTGTCTCTCGCTGTCTCTCACTGGCTCTCTCGGGCTCTGTCGGTCTCGCTGTGACGCTCTCTGTCTCTTTCTGTCTGTGTCTGTCTCTGTCTGGCTCTGTCTGTTCCTCTCTGTCTCTCCCGGCGTCTCTTGGCGTCGCTCTGTGTCCCCCTGACTCTCTCTGTCTCTCTCTCTCTCCCGCTGTCCCTCGCTGTCTCTCGCTGCTTCACCCTATCCCTCTCTCTCTCTTTGTCCGTCTCTGTCTCTCTCTGCCCGTCTCTGTCTCTTTCTGTCCGTGTCTGTCTCTCTCTGCCCCTCTCCGTCTCTCTCACTGTCCGTCTCTGTCTCTCCCTGACTCTCTCTGTCTCTCTCTGTCTCTCTCTGTCTCTCTCTGTCGCTCTCTGTCTCTCTTTATCTCTCGCTGTCTCTGTCTGTCTCTGTCTGTCTCTCTCTGTCTGTCTGTTCCTCTCTGTCTCTCCCGGCGTCTCTCGGCGTCGCTCTGTGTCTCTCTGACTCTCTCTGTCACTCTCTCTCTCACTATGACCCTCTCTGTCTCCCTCTGCTTCTGTCTGTCTCTCACTCCCGCTGTCTGCCGCTCTCTGTCTCTCCCTGTCCCGCTCTCTCTCTCTCTCTGTGTCCGTCTCTGTGTCTCTCTGGCTCTCTCTTTCTCGCTCTGTGTCTGTCTGACTCTCTCTGTCGCTCTCTGTCTCTCGCTATCTCTCGCTGTCTCTTTCGGTCTCTCTCTCTCTGTCTCTCTCTATCTCTCGCTGTCTTTCGCTGTCTCTCACTTGCTCTCTCGGGCTCTCTCTGTCTCTCGCTCTCTGTCTCTCTTTGTCTCTCTGTGTCATTCTCCCTCTCACTATGACCCTCTCTCTCTCTCTGCTTCTGTCTATCTCTCACTCCCGCTGTCTGCCGCTCTCCGTCTCTCCCTGTCCCTCTCTCTCTCTTCGTCCGCCGCTGTGTCTCTCTGTCTCTCTCTGACTCTCTCTGTCGCTATTTGTCTCTCTCTGTCCGTCTCTGTCTCTCTCTGTCCGTCTCTGTCTCTCTCTGACTCTCTCTGTCTCTTTCTGTCTCTGTCTATTTCACTCTGTCTCTCTCGGGCTCTCTCTGTCTGTCTTTGTCTCTCTCTGTCACTCTCTCTCTCACTATGACCCTCTCTGTCTCTCTCTGCTTCTGTCTGTCTCGCACTCCCGCTGTCTGCCGCTCTCCGTCTCTCCGTGTCCCTCTCTCTCGCTTTGTCCGTCTCTGTGTCTCTCTGGCTCTCTTTGTCTCGCTCTGTGTCTCTCTGACTCTCTCTGTCTCTCTCTCTGACGCTCTCTGTCGCTCTCTGTCTCTCTCTGTCTCTCTATGAGTCTCTCTGTTTCCTTCTGTCTTTCTCTGTCACCTCTCTGTCTTCCTCTGTCGCTCTCTCTGTCTTTCTCTCTCTCTCTCTCTGCCGCTCTCGGTCTCTCTCTGTGTCTCTCTGTCTATCGCTTTCTCTCTCTCTGTCGCTCTCCGTCTCTCTCTGTCTCTCTTTCTGTCTCTCTCTCTGTCTTTCTCTCTCTCTCTCTGCCTCTCACTGCTGCTCTCAGTCTGTCTCTGTGTCTCTCTGTCTCTCTCTGTCCGTCTCTGTGTGTTTCTGTCTGTCTATGTCTCTCTCTGCCCCTCTCCGTTCTCTCGGTGTCCGTCTCTGTCTCTCTCTGACTCTCTCGGTCACTTTCTGTCTCTGTCTATCTCTCTCTGTCTCTCTCGGGCTCTCTCTCTGACTCTCTCTGTCTCTCTCTGTCTCTTTCTGGCTCTTTCTGTCTCCCCCTGTCCCTCTCCGTCGATTTCTATCTCTCTCTGTCTCTCTCTGTCCGTCTCGGTCTGTCTCTGTGTCTCTCTGTCCCTCGCTGTCTCTCACTGGCTCTCTCGGTCTCTGTCGGTCTCGCTGTGATGCTCTCCGTCTCTGTCTGTCTCTGTCTGTAGCTGTCTGTCTCTGTCTGTTCCTCTCTCTCTCCCGGCGTCTTTCGGCGTCGCTCTGTGTCTCTCAGACTCTCTCTGTCTCTCTCTCTCTATCTGTCTCTTTCTCTGTCTCTCTCTGTCTCTTTCTCTCTCTCTCTGTCTATCGCTGTCTCTCACTGGCTCTTTCGGGCATTCTCTGTCTCGCTGTCACACTCTCTGTCTCTGTCTGTCTCTGTCTGTCTCTCTCTGTCTCTCTCTGTCTGTCTGTTCCTCTCTGTCTCTCCCGGCGTCTCTCGGCGTCGCTCTGTGTCTCTCTGTGTCTCTCTGACTCTCTCTGTCTCTCTCTGTCTCTCTCTCTCTGTCTCTATCTGTCTCTCCCTGTCTCTCTCTCTCTCTCTCTCTGTCCCTCGTTGTCTCTCTCTGTCTCTCTCTGCCCGTCTCTGTCTCTTTCTGTCCGTGTCTGTCTCTCTCTGCCCCTCTCCGTCTCTCTCACTGTCCGTCTCTGTCTCTCCCTGACTCTCTCTGTCTCTCTCTGTCTCTCTCTGTCTCTCTCTGTCGCTCTCTGTCTCTCGCTATCTCTCGCTGTCTCTGTCTGTCTCTGTCTGTCTGTTCCTCTCTGTCTCTCCCGGCGTCTCTCGGCGTCGCTCTGTGTCTCTCTGACTCTCTCTGTCTCTCGTTGTCTCTCTCTGTCACTCTCTCTCTCACTATGACCCTCTCTGTCTCCCTCTGCTTCTGTCTGTCTCTCACTCCCGCTGTCTGCCGCTCTCTGTCTCTCCCTGTCCCGCTCTCTCTCTCTCTCTGTGTCCGTCTCTGTCTCTCACTGGTTCTCTCAGGCTCTCTCTGTCACGGTCTGTCTCTCTCTGTCTCTCTCTGACTCTCTCTGTCGCTATCTGTCTCTCTCTGTCCGTCTCTGTCTCTCTCTGACTCTCTCTGTCTCTTTCGGTCTCTGTCTATCTCACTCTGTCTCTCTCGGGCTCTCTCTGTCTGTCTTTGTCTCTCTATGTCACTCTCTCTCTCACTATGACCCTCTCTGTCTCTCTCTGCTTCTGTCTGTTTCTCACTCCCGCTGTCTGCCGCTCTCCGTCTCTCCGTGTCCCTCTCTCTCGCTTTGTCCGTCTCTGTGTCTCTCTGGCTCTCTCTGTCTCGCTCTGTGTCTCTCTGACTCTCTCTTTCTCTCTCTGACGCTCTCTATCGCTCTCCGTCTCTCCCTGTCCCTCTCTCTCTCTTCGTCCGCCTCTGTGTCTCTCTGTCTCTCTCTGACTCTCTCTGTCGCTATCTGTCTCTCTCTGTCCGTCTCTGTCTCTCTCTGCCCGTCTCTGTCTCTTTCTGTCCGTGTCTGTCTCTCTCTGCCCCTCTCCGTCTCTCTCACTGTCCGTCTCTGTCTCTCCCTGACTCTCTCTGTCTCTCTCTGTCTCTCTCTGTCTCTCTCTGTCGCTCTCTGTCTCTCTTTATCTCTCGCTGTCTCTGTCTGTCTCTGTCTGTCTCTCTCTGTCTGTCTGTTCCTCTCTGTCTCTCCCGGCGTCTCTCGGCGTCGCTCTGTGTCTCTCTGACTCTCTCTGTCACTCTCTCTCTCACTATGACCCTCTCTGTCTCCCTCTGCTTCTGTCTGTCTCTCACTCCCGCTGTCTGCCGCTCTCTGTCTCTCCCTGTCCCGCTCTCTCTCTCTCTCTGTGTCCGTCTCTGTGTCTCTCTGGGTCTCTCTTTCTCGCTCTGTGTCTGTCTGACTCTCTCTGTCGCTCTCTGTCTCTCGCTATCTCTCGCTGTCTCTTTCGGTCTCTCTCTCTCTGTCTCTCTCTATCTCTCGCTGTCTCTCGCTGTCTCTCACTTGCTCTCTCGGGCTCTCTCTGTCTCTCGCTCTCTGTCTCTCTTTGTCTCTCTGTGTCATTCTCCCTCTCACTATGACCCTCTCTCTCTCTCTGCTTCTGTCTATCTCTCACTCCCGCTGTCTGCCGCTCTCCGTCTCTCCCTGTCCCTCTCTCTCTCTTCGTCCGCCTCTGTGTCTCTCTGTCTCTCTCTGACTCTCTCTGTCGCTATTTGTCTCTCTCTGTCCGTCTCTGTCTCTCTCTGTCCGTCTCTGTCTCTCTCTGACTCTCTCTGTCTCTTTCTGTCTCTGTCTATTTCACTCTGTCTCTCTCGGGCTCTCTCTGTCTGTCTTTGTCTCTCTCTGTCACTCTCTCTCTCACTATGACCCTCTCTGTCTCTCTCTGCTTCTGTCTGTCTCGCACTCCCGCTGTCTGCCGCTCTCCGTCTCTCCGTGTCCCTCTCTCTCGCTTTGTCCGTCTCTGTGTCTCTCTGGCTCTCTTTGTCTCGCTCTGTGTCTCTCTGACTCTCTCTGTCTCTCTCTCTGACGCTCTCTGTCGCTCTCTGTCTCTCTCTGTCTCTCTATGAGTCTCTCTGTTTCCTTCTGTCTCTCTCTGTCACCTCTCTGTCTTCCTCTGTCGCTCTCTCTGTCTTTCTCTCTCTCTCTCTGCCGCTCTCGGTCTCTCTCTGTGTCTCTCTGTCTCTCTCTGACTCTCTCTGTCGCTCTCTGTCTCTCTCTGTCTCTCTTTCTGTCTCTCTCTCTGTCTTTCTCTCTCTCTCTCTGCCTCTCACTGCTGCTCTCGGTCTGTCTCTGTCTCTCTCTGTCTCTCTCTGTCTCTCTCTGTCGCTCTCTGTCTCTCGCTATCTCTCGCTGTCTCTGTCTGTCTCTGTCTGTCTCTCTCTGTCTGTCTGTTCCTCTCTGTCTCTCCCGGCGTCTCTCGGCGTCGCTCTGTGTCTCTCTGACTCTCTCTGTCACTCTCTCTCTCACTATGACCCTCTCTGTCTCCCTCTGCTTCTGTCTGTCTCTCACTCCCGCTGTCTGCCGCTCTCTGTCTCTCCCTGTCCCGCTCTCTCTCTCTCTGTGTCCGTCTCTGTGTCTCTCTGGCTCTCTCTTTCTCGCTCTGTGTCTGTCTGACTCTCTCTGTCGCTCTCTGTCTCTCGCTATCTCTCGCTGTCTCTTTCGGTCTCTCTCTCTCTGTCTCTCTCTATCTCTCGCTGTCTCTCGCTGTCTCTCACTTGCTCTCTCGGGCTCTCTCTGTCTCTCGCTCTCTGTCTCTCTTTGTCTCTCTGTGTCATTCTCCCTCTCACTATGACCCTCTCTCTCTCTCTGCTTCTGTCTATCTCTCACTCCCGCTGTCTGCCGCTCTCCGTCTCTCCCTGTCCCTCTCTCTCTCTGACTCTCTCTGTCGCTATTTGTCTCTCTCTGTCCGTCTCTGTCTCTCTCTGTCCGTCTCTGTCTCTCTCTGACTCTCTCTGTCTCTTTCTGTCTCTGTCTATTTCACTCTGTCTCTCTCGGGCTCTCTCTGTCTGTCTTTGTCTCTCTCTGTCACTCTCTCTCTCACTATGACCCTCTCTGTCTCTCTCTGCTTCTGTCTGTCTCGCACTCCCGCTGTCTGCCGCTCTCCGTCTCTCCGTGTCCCTCTCTCTCGCTTTGTCCGTCTCTGTGTCTCTCTGGCTCTCTTTGTCTCGCTCTGTGTCTCTCTGACTCTCTCTGTCTCTCTCTCTGACGCTCTCTGTCGCTCTCTGTCTCTCTCTGTCTCTCTATGAGTCTCTCTGTTTCCTTCTGTCTTTCTCTGTCACCTCTCTGTCTTCCTCTGTCGCTCTCTCTGTCTTTCTCTCTCTCTCTCTCTCTGCCGCTCTCGGTCTCTCTCTGTGTCTCTCTGTCTCTCGCTTTCTCTCTCTCTGTCGCTCTCCGTCTCTCTCTGTCTCTCTTTCTGTCTCTCTCTCTGTCTTTCTCTCTCTCTCTCTGCCTCTCACTGCTGCTCTCAGTCTGTCTCTGTGTCTCTCTGTCTCTCTCTGTCCGTCTCTGTGTGTTTCTGTCTGTCTATGTCTCTCTCTGCCCCTCTCCGTTCTCTCGGTGTCCGTCTCTGTCTCTCTCTGACTCTCTCGGTCACTTTCTGTCTCTGTCTATCTCTCTCTGTCTCTCTCGGGCTCTCTCTCTGACTCTCTCTGTCTCTCTCTGTCTCTTTCTGGCTCTTTCTGTCTCCCCCTGTCCCTCTCCGTCGATTTCTATCTCTCTCTGTCTCTCTCTGTCCGTCTCGGTCTGTCTCTGTGTCTCTCTGTCCCTCGCTGTCTCTCACTGGCTCTCTCGGTCTCTGTCGGTCTCGCTGTGATGCTCTCCGTCTCTGTCTGTCTCTGTCTGTAGCTGTCTGTCTCTGTCTGTTCCTCTCTCTCTCCCGGCGTCTTTCGGCGTCGCTCTGTGTCTCTCAGACTCTCTCTGTCTCTCTCTCTCTATCTGTCTCTTTCTCTGTCTCTCTCTGTCTCTTTCTCTCTCTCTCTGTCTATCGCTGTCTCTCACTGGCTCTTTCGGGCATTCTCTGTCTCGCTGTCACACTCTCTGTCTCTGTCTGTCTCTGTCTGTCTCTCTCTGTCTCTCTCTGTCTGTCTGTTCCTCTCTGTCTCTCCCGGCGTCTCTCGGCGTCGCTCTGTGTCTCTCTGTGTCTCTCTGACTGTCTCTGTCTCTCTCTGTCTCTCTCTCTCTGTCTCTATCTGTCTCTCCCTGTCTCTCTCTCTCTCTCTCTCTGTCCCTCGTTGTCTCTCTCTGTCTCTCTCTGCCCGTCTCTGTCTCTTTCTGTCCGTGTCTGTCTCTCTCTGCCCCTCTGCGTCTCTCTCGGTGTCCGTCTCTGTCTCTCTCTACGCCTCACTGCCGCTCTCGGTCTGTCTCTGTCTCTCTCGGTCTCTCTCTCCCTCTCTCTGTCTATCCCTGTTCCTCTCTATCTGTCGCTCTCTGTCTCTCGCTGTCTCGCGCTGTCTCTCGCTGACTCTCTCTGTCTCTCTCTGTCTCTTTACGTCGCTTTCTGTCTCCCCCAATCACTCTCCGTCTATTTCTATCTCTCTCTCTCTCTCACTGTCCGTCTCTGTCTCCCTCTGACTCTCTCGGTCTCTTTCTGTCTCTATCTCTCTCTGTCTTTCTCGGGCTCTCGTTCTGACTCCCTCTGTCTCTTTCTGTCTCCCCCTGTCCCTCGCCGTCGATTTCTATCTCTCTCTGTCTCTCTCTGTCCGTCTCTGTCTCTTTCTGTGCGTCTCTGTCTATCTCTGACACTCTCTCTGTCTTTCTCTCTCTCTCTCTGCCTCTCACTGCCGCTCTCGGTCTGTCTCGGTGTTTCTCTTTCTCTCTCTGTCTATCGCTGTCTCTCACTGGCTCTTTCGGGCATTCTCCGTCTTGCTGTCTCTGTCTGTCTCTGTCTGTCTCTGTCTGTCTCTCTCTGTCTGTCTGTTCCTCTCTGACTCTCCCGGCGTCTCTCGGCGTCGCTCTGTGTCTCTCTGACTCTCTCTGTCTCTCGCTTTCTCTCTCTCTGTCGCTCTCTGTCTCTCGCTGTCTCTCGCTGTCTCTCGCTGTCTCTCACTGGCTCTCTCGGGCTCTGTCGGTCTCGCTGTGACGCTCTCTGTCTCTTTCTGTCTGTGTCTGTCTCTGTCTGGCTCTGTCTGTTCCTCTCTGTCTCTCCCGGCGTCTCTTGGCGTCGCTCTGTGTCCCCCTGACTCTCTCTGTCTCTCTCTCTCTCCCGCTGTCCCTCGCTGTCTCTCGCTGCTTCACCCTATCCCTCTCTCTCTCTTTGTCCGTCTCTGTCTCTCTCTGCCCGTCTCTGTCTCTTTCTGTCCGTGTCTGTCTCTCTCTGCCCCTCTCCGTCTCTCTCACTGTCCGTCTCTGTCTCTCCCTGACTCTCTCTGTCTCTCTCTGTCTCTCTCTGTCTCTCTCTGTCGCTCTCTGTCTCTCGCTATCTCTCGCTGTCTCTGTCTGTCTCTGTCTGTCTCTCTCTGTCTGTCTGTTCCTCTCTGTCTCTCCCGGCGTCTCTCGGCGTCGCTCTGTGTCTCTCTGACTCTCTCTGTCACTCTCTCTCTCACTATGACCCTCTCTGTCTCCCTCTGCTTCTGTCTGTCTCTCACTCCCGCTGTCTGCCGCTCTCCGTCTCTCCCTGTCCCTCTCTCTCTCTTCGTCCGCCTCTGTGTCTCTCTGTCTCTCTCTGACTCTCTCTGTCGCTATTTGTCTCTCTCTGTCCGTCTCTGTCTCTCTCTGTCCGTCTCTGTCTCTCTCTGACTCTCTCTGTCGCTCTCTGTCTCTCTCTGTCTCTCTTTCTGTCTCTCTCTCTGTCTTTCTCTCTCTCTCTCTGCCTCTCACTGCTGCTCTCGGTCTGTCTCTGTGTCTCTCTGTCTCTCTCTGTCCGTCTCTGTGTGTTTCTGTCTGTCTATGTCTCTCTCTGCCCCTCTCCGTTCTCTCGGTGTCCGTCTCTGTCTCTCTCTGACTCTCTCGGTCACTTTCTGTCTCCGTCTATCTCTCTCTGTCTCTCTCGGGCTCTCTCTCTGACTCTCTCTGTCTCTCTCTGTCTCTTTCTGTCTCTCTCTGTCGCTCTCTGTCTCTCGCTATCTCTCGCTGTCTCTGTCTGTCTCTGTCTGTCTGTTCCTCTCTGTCTCTCCCGGCGTCTCTCGGCGTCGCTCTGTGTCTCTCTGACTCTCTCTGTCTCTCGTTGTCTCTCTCTGTCACTCTCTCTCTCACTATGACCCTCTCTGTCTCCCTCTGCTTCTGTCTGTCTCTCACTCCCGCTGTCTGCCGCTCTCTGTCTCTCCCTGTCGCGCTCTCTCTCTCTCTGTGTCCGTCTCTGTCTCTCACTGGCTCTCTCAGGCTCTCTCTGTCACGGTCTGTCTCTCTCTGTCTCTCTCTGACTCTCTCTGTCGCTATCTGTCTCTCTCTGTCCGTCTCTGTCTCTCTCTGACTCTCTCTGTCTCTTTCGGTCTCTGTCTATCTCACTCTGTCTCTCTCGGGCTCTCTCTGTGTGTCTTTGTCTCTCTATGTCACTCTCTCTCTCACTATGACCCTCTCTGTCTCTCTCTGCTTCTGTCTGTTTCTCACTCCCGCTGTCTGCCGCTCTCCGTCTCTCCGTGTCCCTCTCTCTCGCGTTGTCCGTCTCTGTGTCTCTCTGGCTCTCTCTGTCTCGCTCTGTGTCTCTCTGACTCTCTCTTTCTCTCTCTGACGCTCTCTGTCGCTCTCCGTCTCTCCCTGTCCCTCTCTCTCTCTTCGTCCGCCTCTGTGTCTCTCTGTCTCTCTCTGACTCTCTCTGTCGCTATCTGTCTCTCTCTGTCCGTCTCTGTCTCTCTCTCTGCCTCTCACTGCCGCTCTCGGTCTGTCTCGGTGTTTCTCTTTCTCTCTCTGTCTATCGCTGTCTCTCACTGGCTCTTTCGGGCATTCTCCGTCTTGCTGTCTCTGTCTGTCTCTGTCTGTCTCTGTCTGTCTCTCTCTGTCTGTCTGTTCCTCTCTGACTCTCCCGGCGTCTCTCGGCGTCGCTCTGTGTCTCTCTGACTCTCTCTGTCTCTCGCTTTCTCTCTCTCTGTCGCTCTCTGTCTCTCGCTGTCTCTCGCTGTCTCTCGCTGTCTCTCACTGGCTCTCTCGGGCTCTGTCGGTCTCGCTGTGACGCTCTCTGTCTCTTTCTGTCTGTGTCTGTCTCTGTCTGGCTCTGTCTGTTCCTCTCTGTCTCTCCCGGCGTCTCTTGGCGTCGCTCTGTGTCCCCCTGACTCTCTCTGTCTCTCTCTCTCTCCCGCTGTCCCTCGCTGTCTCTCGCTGCTTCACCCTATCCCTCTCTCTCTCTTTGTCCGTCTCTGTCTCTCTCTGCCCGTCTCTGTCTCTTTCTGTCCGTGTCTGTCTCTCTCTGCCCCTCTCCGTCTCTCTCACTGTCCGTCTCTGTCTCTCCCTGACTCTCTCTGTCTCTCTCTGTCTCTCTCTGTCTCTCTCTGTCGCTCTCTGTCTCTCGCTATCTCTCGCTGTCTCTGTCTGTCTCTGTCTGTCTCTCTCTGTCTGTCTGTTCCTCTCTGTCTCTCCCGGCGTCTCTCGGCGTCGCTCTGTGTCTCTCTGACTCTCTCTGTCACTCTCTCTCTCACTATGACCCTCTCTGTCTCCCTCTGCTTCTGTCTGTCTCTCACTCCCGCTGTCTGCCGCTCTCCGTCTCTCCCTGTCCCTCTCTCTCTCTTCGTCCGCCTCTGTGTCTCTCTGTCTCTCTCTGACTCTCTCTGTCGCTATTTGTCTCTCTCTGTCCGTCTCTGTCTCTCTCTGTCCGTCTCTGTCTCTCTCTGACTCTCTCTGTCGCTCTCTGTCTCTCTCTGTCTCTCTTTCTGTCTCTCTCTCTGTCTTTCTCTCTCTCTCTCTGCCTCTCACTGCTGCTCTCGGTCTGTCTCTGTGTCTCTCTGTCTCTCTCTGTCCGTCTCTGTGTGTTTCTGTCTGTCTATGTCTCTCTCTGCCCCTCTCCGTTCTCTCGGTGTCCGTCTCTGTCTCTCTCTGACTCTCTCGGTCACTTTCTGTCTCCGTCTATCTCTCTCTGTCTCTCTCGGGCTCTCTCTCTGACTCTCTCTGTCTCTCTCTGTCTCTTTCTGGCTCTTTCTGTCTCCCCCTGTCCCTCTCCGTCGATTTCTATCTCTCTCTGTCTCTCTCTGTCCGTCTCGGTCTGTCTCTGTGTCTCTCTGTCCCTCGCTGTCTCTCACTGGCTCTCTCGGTCTCTGTCGGTCTCGCTGTGATGCTCTCCGTCTCTGTCTGTCTCTGTCTGTAGCTCTCTGTCTCTGTCTGTTCCTCTCTCTCTCCCGGCGTCTTTCGGCGTCGCTCTGTGTCTCTCAGACTCTCTCTGTCTCTCTCTCTCTATCTGTCTCTTTCTCTGTCTCTCTCTGTCTCTTTCTCTCTCTCTCTGTCTATCGCTGTCTCTCACTGGCTCTTTCGGGCATTCTCTGTCTCGCTGTCACACTCTCTGTCTCTGTCTGTCTCTGTCTGTCTCTCTCTGTCTGTCTGTTCCTCTCTGTCTCTCCCGGCGTCTCTCGGCGTCGCTCTGTGTCTCTCTGTGTCTCTCTGACTCTCTCTGTCTCTCTCTGTCTCTCTCTCTCTGTCTCTATCTGTCTCTCCCTGTCTCTCTCTCTCTCTCTCTCTCTGTCCCTCGTTGTCTCTCTCTGTCTCTCTCTGCCCGTCTCTGTCTCTTTCTGTCCGTGTCTGTCTCTCTCTGCCCCTCTCCGTCTCTCTCACTGTCCGTCTCTGTCTCTCCCTGACTCTCTCTGTCTCTCTCTGTCTCTCTCTGTCTCTCTCTGTCGCTCTCTGTCTCTCGCTATCTCTCGCTGTCTCTGTCTGTCTCTGTCTGTCTCTCTCTGTCTGTCTGTTCCTCTCTGTCTCGCCCGGCGTCTCTCGGCGTCGCTTTGTGTCTCTCTGTGTCTCTCTGACTCTCTCTGTCTCCCTCTGTCTCTCTCTGTCTCTCTCTCTCTGTCTCTATCTGTCTCTCCCTGTCTCTCTCTCTCTCTCTGTCCCTCGTTGTCTCTCTCTGTCTCTCTCTGCCCGTCTCTGTCTGTTTCTGTCCGTGTCTGTCTCTCTCTACCCCTCTCCGTCTCTCTCACTGTCCGTCTCTGTCTCTCCCTGACTCTCTCTGTCTCTCGCTCTGCCTCTCTATGTCTTGCTCTGCCTCACTCTGTCTTTCTGGGTCTCTCTCTTCCTCTCTCTGTCTATCCCTGTCCCTCTCTATCTCTCGCTCTCTGTCTCTCGCTGTCTCGCGCTGTCTCTCACTGGCTCTCTCGGGCTCTCTCTGTCTCGCTCCGTCTCTCTCTGACTCTCTCTGTCACTCTCTGTCTCTCGCTCTCTGTCTCTCTTTGTCTCTCTGTGTCATTCTCCCTCTCACTATGACCCTCTCTCTCTCTCTGCTTCTGTCTGTCTCTCACTCCCGCTGTCTGCCGCTCTCTGTCTCTCCCTGTCCCGCTCTCTCTCTCTCTCTGTGTCCGTCTCTGTGTCTCTCTGGCTCTCTCTTTCTCGCTCTGTGTCTGTCTGACTCTCTCTGTCGCTCTCTGTCTCTCGCTATCTCTCGCTGTCTCTTTCGGTCTCTCTCTCTCTGTCTCTCTCTATCTCTCGCTGTCTCTCGCTGTCTCTCACTTGCTCTCTCGGGCTCTCTCTGTCTCTCGCTCTCTTTGTCTCTCTGTGTCATTCTCCCTCTCACTATGACCCTCTCTCACTCTCTGCTTCTGTCTATCTCTCACTCCCGCTCTCCGTCTCTCCCTGTCCCTCTCTCTCTCTTCGTCCGCCTCTGTGTCTCTCTGTCTCTCTCTGACTCTCTCTGTCGCTATCTGTCTCTCTCTGTCCGTCTCTGTCTCTCTCTGTCCGTCTCTGTCTCTCTCTGTCCGTCTCTGTCTCTCTCTGACTCTCTCTGTCTCTTTCTGTCTCTGTCTATTTCACTCTGTCTCTCTCGGGCTCTCTCTGTCTGTCTTTGTCTCTCTCTGTCACTCTCTCTCTCACTATGACCCTCTCTGTCTCTCTCTGCTTCTGTCTGTCTCGCACTCCCGCT
The DNA here is from genome assembly GCF_034640455.1 of Diachasmimorpha longicaudata. NCBI lineage: Eukaryota > Metazoa > Arthropoda > Insecta > Hymenoptera > Braconidae > Diachasmimorpha > Diachasmimorpha longicaudata. Next base: position 589,491 of record NW_026973900.1, on the reverse strand, counting down.
GTCTGCCGCTCTCCGTCTCTCCGTGTCCCTCTCTCTCGCTTTGTCCGTCTCTGTGTCTCTCTGGCTCTCTTTGTCTCGCTCTTTGTCTCTCTGACTCTCTCTGTCTCTCTCTGACGCTCTCTGTCGCTCTCTGTCTCTATCTGTCTCTCTATGAGTCTCTCTGTTTCCTTCTGTCTCTCTCTGTCACCTCTCTGTCTTCCTCTGTCGCTCTCTCTGTCTTTCTCTCTCTCTCTCTGCCGCTCTCGGTCTCTCTCTGTGTCTCTCTGTCTCTCTCTGACTCTCTCTGTCGCTCTCTGTCTCTCTCTGTCTCTCTCTCTGTCTTTCTCTCTCTCTCTCTGCCTCTCACTGCTGCTCTCGGTCCGTCTCTGTGTGTTTCTTTCTGTCTATGTCTCTCTCTGCCCCTCTCCGTTCTCTCGGTGTCCGTCTCTGTCTCTCTCTGACTCTCTCGGTCACTTTCTGTCTCTGTCTATCTCTCTCTGTCTCTCTCGGGCTCTCTCTCTGACTCTCCCTGTCTCTCTCTGTCCCTTTCTGGCTCTTTCTGGCTCTTTCTGTCTCCCCCTGTCCCTCTCCATCGACTTCTATCTCTCTCTGTCTCTCTCTGTCCGTCTCTGTCTCTTTCTGTCCGTCTCTGTCTCTCTCTGCCCCTCTCCGTCTCTCTCGGTGTCCGTCTCTGTCTCTCTCTACGCCTCACTGCCGCTCTCGGTCTGTCTCTGTCTCTCTCGGTCTCTCTCTCCCTCTCTCTGTCTATCCCTGTTCCTCTCTATCTGTCGCTCTCTGTCTCTCGCTGTCTCGCGCTGTCTCTCGCTGACTCTCTCTGTCTCTCTCTGTCTCTTTACGTCGCTTTCTGTCTCCCCCAATCACTCTCCGTCTATTTCTATCTCTCTCTCTCTCTCACTGTCCGTCTCTGTCTCCCTCTGACTCTCTCGGTCTCTTTCTGTCTCTATCTCTCTCTGTCTTTCTCGGGCTCTCGTTCTGACTCCCTCTGTCTCTTTCTGTCTCCCCCTGTCCCTCGCCGTCGATTTCTATCTCTCTCTGTCTCTCTCTGTCCGTCTCTGTCTCTCTCTGCCACTCTCTCTGTCTTTCTCTCTCTCTCTCTGCCTCTCACTGCCGCTCTCGGTCTGTCTCGGTGTTTCTCTTTCTCTCTCTGTCTATCGCTGTCTCTCACTGGCTCTTTCGGGCATTCTCCGTCTCGCTGTCACGCCCTCTGTCTCTGTCTGTCTCTCTCTGTCTGTCTGTTCCTCTCTGACTCTCCCGGCGTCTCTCGGCGTCGCTCTGTGTCTCTCTGACTCTCTCTGTCTCTCGCTTTCTCTCTCTCTGTCGCTCTCTGTCTCTCGCTGTCTCTCGCTGTCTCTCGCTGTCTCTCACTGGCTCTCTCGGGCTCTGTCGGTCTCGCTGTGACGCTCTCTGTCTCTTTCTGTCTGTGTCTGTCTCTGTCTGGCTCTGTCTGTTCCTCTCTGTCTCTCCCGGCGTCTCTTGGCGTCGCTCTGTGTCCCCCTGACTCTCTCTGTCTCTCTCTCTCTCCCGCTGTCCCTCGCTGTCTCTCGCTGCTTCACCCTATCCCTCTCTCTCTCTTTGTCCGTCTCTGTCTCTCTCTGCCCGTGTCTGTCTCTTTCTGTCCGTGTCTGTCTCTCTCTGCCCCTCTCCGTCTCTCTCACTGTCCGTCTCTGTCTCTCCCTGACTCTCTCTGTCTCTCTCTGTCTCTCTCTGTCTCTCTCTGTCGCTCTCTGTCTCTCGCTATCTCTCGCTGTCTCTGTCTGTCTCTGTCTGTCTCTCTCTGTCTGTCTGTTCCTCTCTGTCTCTCCCGGCGTCTCTCGGCGTCGCTCTGTGTCTCTCTGACTCTCTCTGTCACTCTCTCTCTCACTATGACCCTCTCTGTCTCCCTCTGCTTCTGTCTGTCTCTCACTCCCGCTGTCTGCCGCTCTCCGTCTCTCCCTGTCCCTCTCTCTCTCTTCGTCCGCCTCTGTGTCTCTCTGTCTCTCTCTGACTCTCTCTGTCGCTATTTGTCTCTCTCTGTCCGTCTCTGTCTCTCTCTGTCCGTCTCTGTCTCTCTCTGACTCTCTCTGTCGCTCTCTGTCTCTCTCTGTCTCTCTTTCTGTCTCTCTCTCTGTCTTTCTCTCTCTCTCTCTGCCTCTCACTGCTGCTCTCGGTCTGTCTCTGTGTCTCTCTGTCTCTCTCTGTCCGTCTCTGTGTGTTTCTGTCTGTCTATGTCTCTCTCTGCCCCTCTCCGTTCTCTCGGTGTCCGTCTCTGTCTCTCTCTGACTCTCTCGGTCACTTTCTGTCTCCGTCTATCTCTCTCTGTCTCTCTCGGGCTCTCTCTCTGACTCTCTCTGTCTCTCTCTGTCTCTTTCTGGCTCTTTCTGTCTCCCCCTGTCCCTCTCCGTCGATTTCTATCTCTCTCTGTCTCTCTCTGTCCGTCTCGGTCTGTCTCTGTGTCTCTCTGTCCCTCGCTGTCTCTCACTGGCTCTCTCGGTCTCTGTCGGTCTCGCTGTGATGCTCTCCGTCTCTGTCTGTCTCTGTCTGTAGCTCTCTGTCTCTGTCTGTTCCTCTCTCTCTCCCGGCGTCTTTCGGCGTCGCTCTGTGTCTCTCAGACTCTCTCTGTCTCTCTCTCTCTATCTGTCTCTTTCTCTGTCTCTCTCTGTCTCTTTCTCTCTCTCTCTGTCTATCGCTGTCTCTCACTGGCTCTTTCGGGCATTCTCTGTCTCGCTGTCACACTCTCTGTCTCTGTCTGTCTCTGTCTGTCTCTCTCTGTCTGTCTGTTCCTCTCTGTCTCTCCCGGCGTCTCTCGGCGTCGCTCTGTGTCTCTCTGTGTCTCTCTGACTCTCTCTGTCTCTCTCTGTCTCTCTCTCTCTGTCTCTATCTGTCTCTCCCTGTCTCTCTCTCTCTCTCTCTCTCTCTGTCCCTCGTTGTCTCTCTCTGTCTCTCTCTGCCCGTCTCTGTCTCTTTCTGTCCGTGTCTGTCTCTCTCTGCCCCTCTCCGTCTCTCTCACTGTCCGTCTCTGTCTCTCCCTGACTCTCTCTGTCTCTCTCTGTCTCTCTCTGTCTCTCTCTGTCGCTCTCTGTCTCTCGCTATCTCTCGCTGTCTCTGTCTGTCTCTGTCTGTCTCTCTCTGTCTGTCTGTTCCTCTCTGTCTCGCCCGGCGTCTCTCGGCGTCGCTTTGTGTCTCTCTGTGTCTCTCTGACTCTCTCTGTCTCCCTCTGTCTCTCTCTGTCTCTCTCTCTCTGTCTCTATCTGTCTCTCCCTGTCTCTCTCTCTCTCTCTCTCTGTCCCTCGTTGTCTCTCTCTGTCTCTCTCTGCCCGTCTCTGTCTGTTTCTGTCCGTGTCTGTCTCTCTCTACCCCTCTCCGTCTCTCTCACTGTCCGTCTCTGTCTCTCCCTGACTCTCTCTGTCTCTCGCTCTGCCTCTCTATGTCTTGCTCTGCCTCACTCTGTCTTTCTGGGTCTCTCTCTTCCTCTCTCTGTCTATCCCTGTCCCTCTCTATCTCTCGCTCTCTGTCTCTCGCTGTCTCGCGCTGTCTCTCACTGGCTCTCTCGGGCTCTCTCTGTCTCGCTCCGTCTCTCTCTGACTCTCTCTGTCACTCTCTGTCTCTCGCTCTCTGTCTCTCTTTGTCTCTCTGTGTCATTCTCCCTCTCACTATGACCCTCTCTCTCTCTCTGCTTCTGTCTGTCTCTCACTCCCGCTGTCTGCCGCTCTCTGTCTCTCCCTGTCCCGCTCTCTCTCTCTCTCTGTGTCCGTCTCTGTGTCTCTCTGGCTCTCTCTTTCTCGCTCTGTGTCTGTCTGACTCTCTCTGTCGCTCTCTGTCTCTCGCTATCTCTCGCTGTCTCTTTCGGTCTCTCTCTCTCTGTCTCTCTCTATCTCTCGCTGTCTCTCGCTGTCTCTCACTTGCTCTCTCGGGCTCTCTCTGTCTCTCGCTCTCTTTGTCTCTCTGTGTCATTCTCCCTCTCACTATGACCCTCTCTCACTCTCTGCTTCTGTCTATCTCTCACTCCCGCTCTCCGTCTCTCCCTGTCCCTCTCTCTCTCTTCGTCCGCCTCTGTGTCTCTCTGTCTCTCTCTGACTCTCTCTGTCGCTATCTGTCTCTCTCTGTCCGTCTCTGTCTCTCTCTGTCCGTCTCTGTCTCTCTCTGTCCGTCTCTGTCTCTCTCTGACTCTCTCTGTCTCTTTCTGTCTCTGTCTATTTCACTCTGTCTCTCTCGGGCTCTCTCTGTCTGTCTTTGTCTCTCTCTGTCACTCTCTCTCTCACTATGACCCTCTCTGTCTCTCTCTGCTTCTGTCTGTCTCGCACTCCCGCTGTCTGCCGCTCTCCGTCTCTCCGTGTCCCTCTCTCTCGCTTTGTCCGTCTCTGTGTCTCTCTGGCTCTCTTTGTCTCGCTCTTTGTCTCTCTGACTCTCTCTGTCTCTCTCTGACGCTCTCTGTCGCTCTCTGTCTCTATCTGTCTCTCTATGAGTCTCTCTGTTTCCTTCTGTCTCTCTCTGTCACCTCTCTGTCTTCCTCTGTCGCTCTCTCTGTCTTTCTCTCTCTCTCTCTGCCGCTCTCGGTCTCTCTCTGTGTCTCTCTGTCTCTCTCTGACTCTCTCTGTCGCTCTCTGTCTCTCTCTGTCTCTCTCTCTGTCTTTCTCTCTCTCTCTCTGCCTCTCACTGCTGCTCTCGGTCCGTCTCTGTGTGTTTCTTTCTGTCTATGTCTCTCTCTGCCCCTCTCCGTTCTCTCGGTGTCCGTCTCTGTCTCTCTCTGACTCTCTCGGTCACTTTCTGTCTCTGTCTATCTCTCTCTGTCTCTCTCGGGCTCTCTCTCTGACTCTCCCTGTCTCTCTCTGTCCCTTTCTGGCTCTTTCTGGCTCTCTCTGTCTCCCCCTGTCCCTCTCCATCGACTTCTATCTCTCTCTGTCTCTCTCTGTCCGTCTCTGTCTCTTTCTGTCCGTCTCTGTCTCTCTCTGCCCCTCTCCGTCTCTCTCGGTGTCCGTCTCTGTCTCTCTCTACGCCTCACTGCCGCTCTCGGTCTGTCTCTGTCTCTCTCGGTCTCTCTCTCCCTCTCTCTGTCTATCCCTGTTCCTCTCTATCTGTCGCTCTCTGTCTCTCGCTGTCTCGCGCTGTCTCTCGCTGACTCTCTCTGTCTCTCTCTGTCTCTTTACGTCGCTTTCTGTCTCCCCCAATCACTCTCCGTCTATTTCTATCTCTCTCTCTCTCTCACTGTCCGTCTCTGTCTCCCTCTGACTCTCTCGGTCTCTTTCTGTCTCTATCTCTCTCTGTCTTTCTCGGGCTCTCGTTCTGACTCCCTCTGTCTCTTTCTGTCTCCCCCTGTCCCTCGCCGTCGATTTCTATCTCTCTCTGTCTCTCTCTGTCCGTCTCTGTCTCTCTCTGCCACTCTCTCTGTCTTTCTCTCTCTCTCTCTGCCTCTCACTGCCGCTCTCGGTCTGTCTCGGTGTTTCTCTTTCTCTCTCTGTCTATCGCTGTCTCTCACTGGCTCTTTCGGGCATTCTCCGTCTCGCTGTCACGCCCTCTGTCTCTGTCTGTCTCTCTCTGTCTGTCTGTTCCTCTCTGACTCTCCCGGCGTCTCTCGGCGTCGCTCTGTGTCTCTCTGACTCTCTCTGTCTCTCGCTTTCTCTCTCTCTGTCGCTCTCTGTCTCTCGCTGTCTCTCGCTGTCTCTCGCTGTCTCTCACTGGCTCTCTCGGGCTCTGTCGGTCTCGCTGTGACGCTCTCTGTCTCTTTCTGTCTGTGTCTGTCTCTGTCTGGCTCTGTCTGTTCCTCTCTGTCTCTCCCGGCGTCTCTTGGCGTCGCTCTGTGTCCCCCTGACTCTCTCTGTCTCTCTCTCTCTCCCGCTGTCCCTCGCTGTCTCTCGCTGCTTCACCCTATCCCTCTCTCTCTCTTTGTCCGTCTCTGTCTCTCTCTGCCCGTCTCTGTCTCTTTCTGTCCGTGTCTGTCTCTCTCTGCCCCTCTCCGTCTCTCTCACTGTCCGTCTCTGTCTCTCCCTGACTCTCTCTGTCTCTCTCTGTCTCTCTCTGTCTCTCTCTGTCGCTCTCTGTCTCTCGCTATCTCTCGCTGTCTCTGTCTGTCTCTGTCTGTCTCTCTCTGTCTGTCTGTTCCTCTCTGTCTCTCCCGGCGTCTCTCGGCGTCGCTCTGTGTCTCTCTGACTCTCTCTGTCACTCTCTCTCTCACTATGACCCTCTCTGTCTCCCTCTGCTTCTGTCTGTCTCTCACTCCCGCTGTCTGCCGCTCTCCGTCTCTCCCTGTCCCTCTCTCTCTCTTCGTCCGCCTCTGTGTCTCTCTGTCTCTCTCTGACTCTCTCTGTCGCTATTTGTCTCTCTCTGTCCGTCTCTGTCTCTCTCTGTCCGTCTCTGTCTCTCTCTGACTCTCTCTGTCGCTCTCTGTCTCTCTCTGTCTCTCTTTCTGTCTCTCTCTCTGTCTTTCTCTCTCTCTCTCTGCCTCTCACTGCTGCTCTCGGTCTGTCTCTGTGTCTCTCTGTCTCTCTCTGTCCGTCTCTGTGTGTTTCTGTCTGTCTATGTCTCTCTCTGCCCCTCTCCGTTCTCTCGGTGTCCGTCTCTGTCTCTCTCTGACTCTCTCGGTCACTTTCTGTCTCCGTCTATCTCTCTCTGTCTCTCTCGGGCTCTCTCTCTGACTCTCTCTGTCTCTCTCTGTCTCTTTCTGGCTCTTTCTGTCTCCCCCTGTCCCTCTCCGTCGATTTCTATCTCTCTCTGTCTCTCTCTGTCCGTCTCGGTCTGTCTCTGTGTCTCTCTGTCCCTCGCTGTCTCTCACTGGCTCTCTCGGTCTCTGTCGGTCTCGCTGTGATGCTCTCCGTCTCTGTCTGTCTCTGTCTGTAGCTCTCTGTCTCTGTCTGTTCCTCTCTCTCTCCCGGCGTCTTTCGGCGTCGCTCTGTGTCTCTCAGACTCTCTCTGTCTCTCTCTCTCTATCTGTCTCTTTCTCTGTCTCTCTCTGTCTCTTTCTCTCTCTCTCTGTCTATCGCTGTCTCTCACTGGCTCTTTCGGGCATTCTCTGTCTCGCTGTCACACTCTCTGTCTCTGTCTGTCTCTGTCTGTCTCTCTCTGTCTGTCTGTTCCTCTCTGTCTCTCCCGGCGTCTCTCGGCGTCGCTCTGTGTCTCTCTGTGTCTCTCTGACTCTCTCTGTCTCTCTCTGTCTCTCTCTCTCTGTCTCTATCTGTCTCTCCCTGTCTCTCTCTCTCTCTCTCTCTCTGTCCCTCGTTGTCTCTCTCTGTCTCTCTCTGCCCGTCTCTGTCTCTTTCTGTCCGTGTCTGTCTCTCTCTGCCCCTCTCCGTCTCTCTCACTGTCCGTCTCTGTCTCTCCCTGACTCTCTCTGTCTCTCTCTGTCTCTCTCTGTCTCTCTCTGTCGCTCTCTGTCTCTCGCTATCTCTCGCTGTCTCTGTCTGTCTCTGTCTGTCTCTCTCTGTCTGTCTGTTCCTCTCTGACTCTCCCGGCGTCTCTCGGCGTCGCTCTGTGTCTCTCTGACTCTCTCTGTCTCTCGCTTTCTCTCTCTCTGTCGCTCTCTGTCTCTCGCTGTCTCTCGCTGTCTCTCGCTGTCTCTCACTGGCTCTCTCGGGCTCTGTCGGTCTCGCTGTGACGCTCTCTGTCTCTTTCTGTCTGTGTCTGTCTCTGTCTGGCTCTGTCTGTTCCTCTCTGTCTCTCCCGGCGTCTCTTGGCGTCGCTCTGTGTCCCCCTGACTCTCTCTGTCTCTCTCTCTCTCCCGCTGTCCCTCGCTGTCTCTCGCTGCTTCACCCTATCCCTCTCTCTCTCTTTGTCCGTCTCTGTCTCTCTCTGCCCGTGTCTGTCTCTTTCTGTCCGTGTCTGTCTCTCTCTGCCCCTCTCCGTCTCTCTCACTGTCCGTCTCTGTCTCTCCCTGACTCTCTCTGTCTCTCTCTGTCTCTCTCTGTCTCTCTCTGTCGCTCTCTGTCTCTCGCTATCTCTCGCTGTCTCTGTCTGTCTCTGTCTGTCTCTCTCTGTCTGTCTGTTCCTCTCTGTCTCTCCCGGCGTCTCTCGGCGTCGCTCTGTGTCTCTCTGACTCTCTCTGTCACTCTCTCTCTCACTATGACCCTCTCTGTCTCCCTCTGCTTCTGTCTGTCTCTCACTCCCGCTGTCTGCCGCTCTCCGTCTCTCCCTGTCCCTCTCTCTCTCTTCGTCCGCCTCTGTGTCTCTCTGTCTCTCTCTGACTCTCTCTGTCGCTATTTGTCTCTCTCTGTCCGTCTCTGTCTCTCTCTGTCCGTCTCTGTCTCTCTCTGACTCTCTCTGTCGCTCTCTGTCTCTCTCTGTCTCTCTTTCTGTCTCTCTCTCTGTCTTTCTCTCTCTCTCTCTGCCTCTCACTGCTGCTCTCGGTCTGTCTCTGTGTCTCTCTGTCTCTCTCTGTCCGTCTCTGTGTGTTTCTGTCTGTCTATGTCTCTCTCTGCCCCTCTCCGTTCTCTCGGTGTCCGTCTCTGTCTCTCTCTGACTCTCTCGGTCACTTTCTGTCTCCGTCTATCTCTCTCTGTCTCTCTCGGGCTCTCTCTCTGACTCTCTCTGTCTCTCTCTGTCTCTTTCTGGCTCTTTCTGTCTCCCCCTGTCCCTCTCCGTCGATTTCTATCTCTCTCTGTCTCTCTCTGTCCGTCTCGGTCTGTCTCTGTGTCTCTCTGTCCCTCGCTGTCTCTCACTGGCTCTCTCGGTCTCTGTCGGTCTCGCTGTGATGCTCTCCGTCTCTGTCTGTCTCTGTCTGTAGCTCTCTGTCTCTGTCTGTTCCTCTCTCTCTCCCGGCGTCTTTCGGCGTCGCTCTGTGTCTCTCAGACTCTCTCTGTCTCTCTCTCTCTATCTGTCTCTTTCTCTGTCTCTCTCTGTCTCTTTCTCTCTCTCTCTGTCTATCGCTGTCTCTCACTGGCTCTTTCGGGCATTCTCTGTCTCGCTGTCACACTCTCTGTCTCTGTCTGTCTCTGTCTGTCTCTCTCTGTCTGTCTGTTCCTCTCTGTCTCTCCCGGCGTCTCTCGGCGTCGCTCTGTGTCTCTCTGTGTCTCTCTGACTCTCTCTGTCTCTCTCTGTCTCTCTCTCTCTGTCTCTATCTGTCTCTCCCTGTCTCTCTCTCTCTCTCTCTCTCTGTCCCTCGTTGTCTCTCTCTGTCTCTCTCTGCCCGTCTCTGTCTCTTTCTGTCCGTGTCTGTCTCTCTCTGCCCCTCTCCGTCTCTCTCACTGTCCGTCTCTGTCTCTCCCTGACTCTCTCTGTCTCTCTCTGTCTCTCTCTGTCTCTCTCTGTCGCTCTCTGTCTCTCGCTATCTCTCGCTGTCTCTGTCTGTCTCTGTCTGTCTCTCTCTGTCTGTCTGTTCCTCTCTGTCTCGCCCGGCGTCTCTCGGCGTCGCTTTGTGTCTCTCTGTGTCTCTCTGACTCTCTCTGTCTCCCTCTGTCTCTCTCTGTCTCTCTCTCTCTGTCTCTATCTGTCTCTCCCTGTCTCTCTCTCTCTCTCTGTCCCTCGTTGTCTCTCTCTGTCTCTCTCTGCCCGTCTCTGTCTGTTTCTGTCCGTGTCTGTCTCTCTCTACCCCTCTCCGTCTCTCTCACTGTCCGTCTCTGTCTCTCCCTGACTCTCTCTGTCTCTCGCTCTGCCTCTCTATGTCTTGCTCTGCCTCACTCTGTCTTTCTGGGTCTCTCTCTTCCTCTCTCTGTCTATCCCTGTCCCTCTCTATCTCTCGCTCTCTGTCTCTCGCTGTCTCGCGCTGTCTCTCACTGGCTCTCTCGGGCTCTCTCTGTCTCGCTCCGTCTCTCTCTGACTCTCTCTGTCACTCTCTGTCTCTCGCTCTCTGTCTCTCTTTGTCTCTCTGTGTCATTCTCCCTCTCACTATGACCCTCTCTCTCTCTCTGCTTCTGTCTGTCTCTCACTCCCGCTGTCTGCCGCTCTCTGTCTCTCCCTGTCCCGCTCTCTCTCTCTCTCTGTGTCCGTCTCTGTGTCTCTCTGGCTCTCTCTTTCTCGCTCTGTGTCTGTCTGACTCTCTCTGTCGCTCTCTGTCTCTCGCTATCTCTCGCTGTCTCTTTCGGTCTCTCTCTCTCTGTCTCTCTCTATCTCTCGCTGTCTCTCGCTGTCTCTCACTTGCTCTCTCGGGCTCTCTCTGTCTCTCGCTCTCTTTGTCTCTCTGTGTCATTCTCCCTCTCACTATGACCCTCTCTCACTCTCTGCTTCTGTCTATCTCTCACTCCCGCTCTCCGTCTCTCCCTGTCCCTCTCTCTCTCTTCGTCCGCCTCTGTGTCTCTCTGTCTCTCTCTGACTCTCTCTGTCGCTATCTGTCTCTCTCTGTCCGTCTCTGTCTCTCTCTGTCCGTCTCTGTCTCTCTCTGTCCGTCTCTGTCTCTCTCTGACTCTCTCTGTCTCTTTCTGTCTCTGTCTATTTCACTCTGTCTCTCTCGGGCTCTCTCTGTCTGTCTTTGTCTCTCTCTGTCACTCTCTCTCTCACTATGACCCTCTCTGTCTCTCTCTGCTTCTGTCTGTCTCGCACTCCCGCTGTCTGCCGCTCTCCGTCTCTCCGTGTCCCTCTCTCTCGCTTTGTCCGTCTCTGTGTCTCTCTGGCTCTCTTTGTCTCGCTCTTTGTCTCTCTGACTCTCTCTGTCTCTCTCTGACGCTCTCTGTCGCTCTCTGTCTCTATCTGTCTCTCTATGAGTCTCTCTGTTTCCTTCTGTCTCTCTCTGTCACCTCTCTGTCTTCCTCTGTCGCTCTCTCTGTCTTTCTCTCTCTCTCTCTGCCGCTCTCGGTCTCTCTCTGTGTCTCTCTGTCTCTCTCTGACTCTCTCTGTCGCTCTCTGTCTCTCTCTGTCTCTCTCTCTGTCTTTCTCTCTCTCTCTCTGCCTCTCACTGCTGCTCTCGGTCCGTCTCTGTGTGTTTCTGTCTGTCTATGTCTCTCTCTGCCCCTCTCCGTTCTCTCGGTGTCCGTCTCTGTCTCTCTCTGACTCTCTCGGTCACTTTCTGTCTCTGTCTATCTCTCTCTGTCTCTCTCGGGCTCTCTCTCTGACTCTCCCTGTCTCTCTCTGTCCCTTTCTGGCTCTTTCTGGCTCTTTCTGTCTCCCCCTGTCCCTCTCCATCGACTTCTATCTCTCTCTGTCTCTCTCTGTCCGTCTCTGTCTCTTTCTGTCCGTCTCTGTCTCTCTCTGCCCCTCTCCGTCTCTCTCGGTGTCCGTCTCTGTCTCTCTCTACGCCTCACTGCCGCTCTCGGTCTGTCTCTGTCTCTCTCGGTCTCTCTCTCCCTCTCTCTGTCTATCCCTGTTCCTCTCTATCTGTCGCTCTCTGTCTCTCGCTGTCTCGCGCTGTCTCTCGCTGACTCTCTCTGTCTCTCTCTGTCTCTTTACGTCGCTTTCTGTCTCCCCCAATCACTCTCCGTCTATTTCTATCTCTCTCTCTCTCTCACTGTCCGTCTCTGTCTCCCTCTGACTCTCTCGGTCTCTTTCTGTCTCTATCTCTCTCTGTCTTTCTCGGGCTCTCGTTCTGACTCCCTCTGTCTCTTTCTGTCTCCCCCTGTCCCTCGCCGTCGATTTCTATCTCTCTCTGTCTCTCTCTGTCCGTCTCTGTCTCTCTCTGCCACTCTCTCTGTCTTTCTCTCTCTCTCTCTGCCTCTCACTGCCGCTCTCGGTCTGTCTCGGTGTTTCTCTTTCTCTCTCTGTCTATCGCTGTCTCTCACTGGCTCTTTCGGGCATTCTCCGTCTCGCTGTCACGCCCTCTGTCTCTGTCTGTCTGTTCCTCTCTGACTCTCCCGGCGTCTCTCGGCGTCGCTCTGTGTCTCTCTGACTCTCTCTGTCTCTCGCTTTCTCTCTCTCTGTCGCTCTCTGTCTCTCGCTGTCTCTCGCTGTCTCTCGCTGTCTCTCACTGGCTCTCTCGGGCTCTGTCGGTCTCGCTGTGACGCTCTCTGTCTCTTTCTGTCTGTGTCTGTCTCTGTCTGGCTCTGTCTGTTCCTCTCTGTCTCTCCCGGCGTCTCTTGGCGTCGCTCTGTGTCCCCCTGACTCTCTCTGTCTCTCTCTCTCTCCCGCTGTCCCTCGCTGTCTCTCGCTGCTTCACCCTATCCCTCTCTCTCTCTTTGTCCGTCTCTGTCTCTCTCTGCCCGTGTCTGTCTCTTTCTGTCCGTGTCTGTCTCTCTCTGCCCCTCTCCGTCTCTCTCACTGTCCGTCTCTGTCTCTCCCTGACTCTCTCTGTCTCTCTCTGTCTCTCTCTGTCTCTCTCTGTCGCTCTCTGTCTCTCGCTATCTCTCGCTGTCTCTGTCTGTCTCTGTCTGTCTCTCTCTGTCTGTCTGTTCCTCTCTGTCTCTCCCGGCGTCTCTCGGCGTCGCTCTGTGTCTCTCTGACTCTCTCTGTCTCTCGTTGTCTCTCTCTGTCACTCTCTCTCTCACTATGACCCTCTCTGTCTCCCTCTGCTTCTGTCTGTCTCTCACTCCCGCTGTCTGCCGCTCTCTGTCTCTCCCTGTCCCGCTCTCTCTCTCTCTCTGTGTCCGTCTCTGTGTCTCTCTGGCTCTCTCTTTCTCGCTCTGTGTCTGTCTGACTCTCTCTGTCGCTCTCTGTCTCTCGCTATCTCTCGCTGTCTCTTTTGGTCTCTCTCTCTCTGTCTCTCTCTATCTCTCGCTGTCTCTCGCTGTCTCTCACTTGCTCTCTCGGGCTCTCTCTGTCTCTCGCTCTCTGTCTCTCTTTGTCTCTCTGTGTCATTCTCCCTCTCACTATGACCCGATCTCTCTCTCTGCTTCTGTCTATCTCTCACTCCCGCTGTCTGCCGCTCTCCGTCTCTCTCTGTCCCTCTCTCTCTCTCTTCGTCCGCCTCTGTGTCTCTCTGTCTCTCTCTGTCCGTCTCTGTCTCTCTCTGTCCGTCTCTGTCCGTCTCTGTCTCTCTCTGTCCGTCTCTGTCTCTCTCTGACTCTCTCTGTCTCTTTCTGTCTCTGTCTATTTCACTCTGTCTCTCTCGGGCTCTCTCTGTCTGTCTTTGTCTCTCTCTGTCACTCTCTCTCTCACTATGACCCTCTCTGTCTCTCTCTGCTTCTGTCTGTCTCGCACTCCCGCTGTCTGCCGCTCTCCGTCTCTCCGTGTCCCTCTCTCTCGCTTTGTCCGTCTCTGTGTCTCTCTGGCTCTCTTTGTCTCGCTCTGTGTCTCTCTGACTCTCTCTGTCTCTCTCTGTCCCTTTCTGGCTCTTTCTGGCTCTTTCTGTCTCCCCCTGTCCCTCTCCATCGACTTCTATCTCTCTCTGTCTCTCTCTGTCCGTCTCTGTCTCTTTCTGTCCGTCTCTGTCTCTCTCTGCCCCTCTCCGTCTCTCTCGGTGTCCGTCTCTGTCTCTCTCTACGCCTCACTGCCGCTCTCGGTCTGTCTCTGTCTCTCTCGGTCTCTCTCTCCCTCTCTCTGTCTATCCCTGTTCCTCTCTATCTGTCGCTCTCTGTCTCTCGCTGTCTCGCGCTGTCTCTCGCTGACTCTCTCTGTCTCTCTCTGTCTCTTTACGTCGCTTTCTGTCTCCCCCAATCACTCTCCGTCTATTTCTATCTCTCTCTCTCTCTCACTGTCCGTCTCTGTCTCCCTCTGACTCTCTCGGTCTCTTTCTGTCTCTATCTCTCTCTGTCTTTCTCGGGCTCTCGTTCTGACTCCCTCTGTCTCTTTCTGTCTCCCCCTGTCCCTCGCCGTCGATTTCTATCTCTCTCTGTCTCTCTCTGTCCGTCTCTGTCTCTTTCTGTCCGTCTCTGTCTCTCTCTGCCACTCTCTCTGTCTTTCTCTCGCTCTCTCTGCCTCTCACTGCCGCTCTCGGTCTGTCTAGGTGTTTCTCTTTCTCTCTCTGTCTATCGCTGTCTCTCACTGGCTCTTTCGGGCATTCTCCGTCTCGCTGTCACGCCCTCTGTCTCTGTCTGTCTCTGTCTGTCTCTCTCTGTCTGTCTGTTCCTCTCTGACTCTCCCGGCGTCTCTCGGCGTCGCTCTGTGTCTCTCTGACTCTCTCTATCTCTCTCTCTCTGTCTCTCTCTCCCTGTCTCGGTCTGTCTCTCGCTGACTCTCTCTTTCTCTTTATATCGCTTTCTGTCTCGCCCTGTCCCTCTCCGTCTATTTCTATCTCTCTCTGTCTCTCTCTGTCCGTCTCTGTCTCTCTCTGCCCCTCTCCGTCACTCATGCTGTCCGTCGCTATCTCTCTCTGACTCTCTCGGTCTCTTTCTGTCTCTGTCTGTTTCTCTCTGTCTCTCTCGGGCTCTCTGTCTGAATCAGTCTGTCTGTGTCTGTCTCTTTCTGGCTCTTTCTGTCTCCCCCTGTCCCTCTCCGACGATTTCTATCTCTCTCTGTCTCTCTCTGTCCCTCTCTGTCTCTTTCTCTCCGTGTCTGTCTCTCTCGGGCTCTCGCTCTTTCGGTCTCTGTCTCTCTCGGGCTCTCTCTCTGACCTCTCTCTGTCTCTCTTACTCTCTCTCTCTCTGTCACTCTCTCGCTCACTATGACCCTCTCTGTCTCTCTCTGCTTCTGTCTGTCTCTCTCTGTCCCTCTCTGTTTCGCTCTGTTCATCTCTTTCTCTCTCTGTCCGGCTCTGTCTCTCTCGTCCTCTCTCGGACTCTCTCGATCTCTGTCTGTATCTGTCAGTCTCTGTCTGTCTCTCTGTCTCTTTCGGTCTCTCTCTCTGTCTCTCTCTATCTCTCGCTGTCTCTCGCTGTCTCTCACTTGCTCTCTCGGGCTCTCTCTTTCTCTCGCTCTCTGTCTCTCTTTGTCTCTCTGTGTCATTCTCCCTCTCACTATGACCCTCTCTCTCTCTCTGCTTCTGTCTGTCTCGCACTCCCGCTGTCTGCCGCTCTCCGTCTCTCCGTGTCCCTCTCTCGCTTTGTCCGTCTCTGTGTCTCTCTGGCTCTCTCTGTCTCGCTCTGTGTCTCTCTGACTCTCTCTGTCTCTCTCTGACGCTCTCTGTCGCTCTCTGTCTCTCTCTGTCTCTCTATGAGTCTCTCTGTTTCCTTCTGTCTCTCTCTGAAACCTCTCTGTCTTCCTCTGTCGCTCTCTCTGTCTTTCTCTCTCTCTCTCTCTCTCTCTGCCGTTCTCGGTCTCTCTCGTTGTCTCTCTGTCTCTCTCTGACTCTCTCTGTCGCTCTCTGTCTCTCTCTGTCTCTCTCTCTGTCTTTCTCTCTCTTTCTCTCTGCCTCTCACTGCTGCTCTCGGTCTGTCTCTGTGTCTCTCTGTCTCTCTCTGTCCGTCTCTGTGTGTTTCTGTCTGTCTCTGTCTCTCTCCCCCCCGCTCCGTTCTCTCGGTGTCCGTCTCTGTCTCTCTCTGACTCTCTCGGTCACTTTCTGTCTCTATCTCTCTCTGTCTTTCTCGGGCTCTCGTTCTGACTTCCTCTGTCTCTTTCTGTCTCCCCCTGTCCCTCGACGATGATTTCTATCTCTCTCTGTCTCTCTCTGTCCGTCTCTGTCTCTTTCTGTGCGTCTCTGTCTCTCTCTGCCACTCTCTCTGTCTTTCTCTCTCTCTCTCTGCCTCTCACTGCCGCTCTCGGTCTGTCTCGGTGTTTCTCTTTCTCTCTCTGTCTATCGCTGTCTCTCACTGGCTCTTTCGGGCATTCTCCGTCTCGCTGTCACGCCCTCTGTCTCTGTCTGTCTCTGTCTGTCTCTCTCTGTCTGTCTGTTCCTCTCTGACTCTCCCGGCGTCTCTCGGCGTCGCTCTGTGTCTCTCTGACTCTCTCTGTCTCTCGCTTTCTCTCTCTCTGTCGCTCTCTGTCTCTCGCTGTCTCTCGCTGTCTCTCGCTGTCTCTCACTGGCTCTCTCGGGCTCTGTCGGTCTCGCTGTGACGCTCTCTGTCTCTTTCTGTCTGTGTCTGTCTCTGTCTGGCTCTGTCTGTTCCTCTCTGTCTCTCCCGACGTATCTTGGCGTCGCTCTGTGTCCCCCTGACTCTCTCTGTCTCTCTCTCTCTCCCGCTGTCCCTCGCTGTCTCTCGCTGCTTCACCCTATCCCTCTCTCTCTCTTTGTCCGTCTCTGTCTCTCTCTGCACGTCTCTGTCTCTTTCTGTCCGTGTCTGTCTCTCTCTGCCCCTCTCCGTCTCTCTCACTGTCCGTCTCTGTCTCTCCCTGACTCTCTCTGTCTCTCTCTGTCTCTCTCTGTCTCTCTCTGTCGCTCTCTGTCTCTCGCTATCTCTCGCTGTGTCTGTCTGTCTCTGTCTGTCTCTCTCTGTCTGTCTGTTCCTCTCTGTCTCTCCCGGCGTCTCTCGGCGTCGCTCTGTGTCTCTCTGACTCTCTCTGTCACTCTCTCTCTCACTATGACCCTCTCTGTCTCCCTCTGCTTCTGTCTGTCTCTCACTCCCGCTGTCTGCCGCTCTCTGTCTCTCCCTGTCCCGCTCTCTCTCTCTCTCTGTGTCCGTCTCTGTGTCTCTCTGGCTCTCTCTTTCTCGCTCTGTGTCTGTCTGACTCTCTCTGTCGCTCTCTGTCTCTCGCTATCTCTCGCTGTCTCTTTCGGTCTCTCTCTCTCTGTCTCTCTCTATCTCTCGCTGTCTCTCGCTGTCTATCACTTGCTCTCTCGGGCTCTCTCTGTCTCTCGCTCTCTGTCTCTCTTTGTCTCTCTGTGTCATTCTCCCTCTCACTATGACCCTCTCTCTCTCTCTGCTTCTGTCTATCTCTCACTCCCGCTGTCTGCCGCTCTCCGTCTCTCCCTGTCCCTCTCTCTCTCTTCGTCCGCCTCTGTGTCTCTCTGTCTCTCTCTGACTCTCTCTGTCGCTATCTGTCTCTCTCTGTCCGTCTCTGTCTCTCTCTGTCCGTCTCTGTCTCTCTCTGACTCCCTCTGTCTCTTTCTGTCTCTGTCTATTTCACTCTGTCTCTCTCGGGCTCTCTCTGTCTGTCTTTGTCTCTCTCTGTCACTCTCTCTCTCACTATGACCCTCTCTGTCTCTCTCTGCTTCTGTCTGTCTCGCACTCCCGCTGTCTGCCGCTCTCCGTCTCTCCGTGTCCCTCTCTCTCGCTTTGTCCGTCTCTGTGTCTCTCTGGCTCTCTCTGTCTCGCTCTGTGTCTCTCTGACTCTCTCTTTCTCTCTCTGACGCTCTCTGTCGCTCTCTGTCTCTCTCTGTCTCTCTATGAGTCTCTCTGTTTCCTTCTGTCTCTCTCTGTCACCTCTCTGTCTCCCTCCGTCGCTCTCTCTGTCTTTCTCGCTCTCTCTCTCTCTGCCGCTCTCGTTCTCTCTCTGTTTCTCTCTGTCTCTCTCTTGTGTCTCTCTGTCTCTCTCTGACTCTCTCTGTCGCTATCTGTCTCTTTACGTCGCTTTCTGTCTCCCCCAATCACTCTCCGTCTATTTCTATCTCTCTCTCTCTCTCACTGTCCGTCTCTGTCTCCCTCTGACTCTCTCGGTCTCTTTCTGTCTCTATCTCTCTCTGTCTTTCTCGGGCTCTCGTTCTGACTCCCTCTGTCTCTTTCTGTCTCCCCCTGTCCCTCGCCGTCGATTTCTATCTCTCTCTGTCTCTCTCTGTCCGTCTCTGTCTCTTTCTGTGCGTCTCTGTCTCTCTCTGCCACTCTCTCTGTCTTTCTCTCTCTCTCTCTGCCTCTCACTGCCGCTCTCGGTCTGTCTCGGTGTTTCTCTTTCTCTCTCTGTCTATCGCTGTCTCTCACTGGCTCTTTCGGGCATTCTCCGTCTCGCTGTCACGCCCTCTGTCTCTGTCTGTCTCTGTCTGTCTCTCTCTGTCTGTCTGTTCCTCTCTGACTCTCCCGGCGTCTCTCGGCGTCGCTCTGTGTCTCTCTGACTCTCTCTGTCTCTCGCTTTCTCTCTCTCTGTCGCTCTCTGTCTCTCGCTGTCTCTCGCTGTCTCTCGCTGTCTCTCACTGGCTCTCTCGGGCTCTGTCGGTCTCGCTGTGACGCTCTCTGTCTCTTTCTGTCTGTGTCTGTCTCTGTCTGGCTCTGTCTGTTCCTCTCTGTCTCTCCCGGCGTCTCTTGGCGTCGCTCTGTTTCCCCCTGACTCTCTCTGTCTCTCTCTCTCTCCCGCTGTCCCTCGCTGTCTCTCGCTGCTTCACCCTATCCCTCTCTCTCTCTTTGTCCGTCTCTGTCTCTCTCTGCCCGTCTCTGTCTCTTTCTGTCCGTGTCTGTCTCTCTCTGCCCCTCTCCGTCTCTCTCACTGTCCGTCTCTGTCTCTCCCTGACTCTCTCTGTCTCTCTCTGTCTCTCTCTGTCGCTCTCTGTCTCTCGCTATCTCTCGCTGTCTCTGTCTGTCTCTGTCTGTCTGTTCCTCTCTGTCTCTCCCGGCGTCTCTCGGCGTCGCTCTGTGTCTCTCTGACTCTCTCTGTCACTCTCTCTCTCACTATGACCCTCTCTGTCTCCCTCTGCTTCTGTCTGTCTCTCACTCCCGCTGTCTGCCGCTCTCTGTCTCTCCCTGTCCCGCTCTCTCTCTCTCTCTCTCTGTGTCCGTCTCTGTGTCTCTCTGGCTCTCTCTTTCTCGCTCTGTGTCTGTCTGACTCTCTCTGTCGCTCTCTGTCTCTCGCTATCTCTCGCTGTCTCTTTCGGTCTTTCTCTCTCTGTCTCTCTCTATCTCTCGCTGTCTCTCGCTGTCTCTCACTTGCTCTCTCGGGCTCTCTCTGTCTCTCGCTCTCTGTCTCTCTTTGTCTCTCTGTGTCATTCTCCCTCTCACTATGACCCTCTCTCTCTCTCTGCTTCTGTCTATCTCTCACTCCCGCTGTCTGCCGCTCTCCGTCTCTCCCTGTCCCTCTCTCTCTCTTCGTCCGCCTCTGTGTCTCTCTGTCTCTCTCTGACTCTCTCTGTCGCTATCTGTCTCTCTCTGTCCGTCTCTGTCTCTCTCTGTCCGTCTCTGTCTCTCTCTGACTCTCTCTGTCTCTTTCTGTCTCTGTCTATTTCACTCTGTCTCTCTCGGGCTCTCTCTGTCTGTCTTTGTCTCTCTCTGTCACTCTCTCTCTCACTATGACCCTCTCTGTCTCTCTCTGCTTCTGTCTGTCTCGCACTCCCGCTGTCTGCCGCTCTCCGTCTCTCCGTGTCCCTCTCTCTCGCTTTGTCCGTCTCTGTGTCTCTCTGGCTCTCTTTGTCTCGCTCTGTGTCTCTCTGACTCTCTCTGTCTCTCTCTCTGACGCTCTCTGTCGCTCTCTGTCTCTCTCTGTCTCTCTATGAGTCTCTCTGTTTCCTTCTGTCTTTCTCTGTCACCTCTCTGTCTTCCTCTGTCGCTCTCTCTGTCTTTCTCTCTCTCTCTCTCTCTGCCGCTCTCGGTCTCTCTCTGTGTCTCTCTGTCTCTCGCTTTCTCTCTCTCTGTCGCTCTCCGTCTCTCTCTGTCTCTCTTTCTGTCTCTCTCTCTGTCTTTCTCTCTCTCTCTCTGCCTCTCACTGCTGCTCTCAGTCTGTCTCTTTGTCTCTCTGTCTCTCTCTGTCCGTCTCTGTGTGTTTCTGTCTGTCTATGTCTCTCTCTGCCCCTCTCCGTTCTCTCGGTGTCCGTCTCTGTCTCTCTCTGACTCTCTCGGTCACTTTCTGTCTCTGTCTATCTCTCTCTGTCTCTCTCGGGCTCTCTCTCTGACTCTCTCTGTCTCTCTCTGTCTCTTTCTGGCTCTTTCTGTCTCCCCCTGTCCCTCTCCGTCGATTTCTATCTCTCTCTGTCTCTCTCTGTCCGTCTCGGTCTGTCTCTGTGTCTCTCTGTCCCTCGCTGTCTCTCACTGGCTCTCTCGGTCTCTGTCGGTCTCGCTGTGATGCTCTCCGTCTCTGTCTGTCTCTGTCTGTAGCTGTCTGTCTCTGTCTGTTCCTCTCTCTCTCCCGGCGTCTTTCGGCGTCGCTCTGTGTCTCTCAGACTCTCTCTGTCTCTCTCTCTCTATCTGTCTCTTTCTCTGTCTCTCTCTGTCTCTTTCTCTCTCTCTCTCTGTCTATCGCTGTCTCTCACTGGCTCTTTCGGGCATTCTCTGTCTCGCTGTCACACTCTCTGTCTCTGTCTGTCTCTGTCTGTCTCTCTCTGTCTCTCTCTGTCTGTCTGTTCCTCTCTGTCTCTCCCGGCGTCTCTCGGCGTCGCTCTGTGTCTCTCTGTGTCTCTCTGACTGTCTCTGTCTCTCTCTGTCTCTCTCTCTCTGTCTCTATCTGTCTCTCCCTGTCTCTCTCTCTCTCTCTCTCTGTCCCTCGTTGTCTCTCTCTGTCTCTCTCTGCCCGTCTCTGTCTCTTTCTGTCCGTGTCTGTCTCTCTCTGCCCCTCTCCGTCTCTCTCACTGTCCGTCTCTGTCTCTCCCTGACTCTCTCTGTCTCTCTCTGTCTCTCTCTGTCTCTCTCTGTCGCTCTCTGTCTCTCGCTATCTCTCGCTGTCTCTGTCTGTCTCTGTCTGTCTGTTCCTCTCTGTCTCTCCCGGCGTCTCTCGGCGTCGCTCTGTGTCTCTCTGACTCTCTCTGTCTCTCGTTGTCTCTCTCTGTCACTCTCTCTCTCACTATGACCCTCTCTGTCTCCCTCTGCTTCTGTCTGTCTCTCACTCCCGCTGTCTGCCGCTCTCTGTCTCTCCCTGTCGCGCTCTCTCTCTCTCTGTGTCCGTCTCTGTCTCTCACTGGCTCTCTCAGGCTCTCTCTGTCACGGTCTGTCTCTCTCTGTCTCTCTCTGACTCTCTCTGTCGCTATCTGTCTCTCTCTGTCCGTCTCTGTCTCTCTCTGACTCTCTCTGTCTCTTTCGGTCTCTGTCTATCTCACTCTGTCTCTCTCGGGCTCTCTCTGTGTGTCTTTGTCTCTCTATGTCACTCTCTCTCTCACTATGACCCTCTCTGTCTCTCTCTGCTTCTGTCTGTTTCTCACTCCCGCTGTCTGCCGCTCTCCGTCTCTCCGTGTCCCTCTCTCTCGCTTTGTCCGTCTCTGTGTCTCTCTGGCTCTCTCTGTCTCGCTCTGTGTCTCTCTGACTCTCTCTTTCTCTCTCTGACGCTCTCTGTCGCTCTCCGTCTCTCCCTGTCCCTCTCTCTCTCTTCGTCCGCCTCTGTGTCTCTCTGTCTCTCTCTGACTCTCTCTGTCGCTATCTGTCTCTCTCTGTCCGTCTCTGTCTCTCTCTGTCCGTCTCTGTCTCTCTCTGACTCTCTCTGTCTCTTTCTGTCTCTGTCTATTTCACTCTGTCTCTCTCGGGCTCTCTCTGTCTGTCTTTGTCTCTCTCTGTCACTCTCTCTCTCACTATGACCCTCTCTGTCTCTCTCTGCTTCTGTCTGTCTCGCACTCCCGCTGTCTGCCGCTCTCCGTCTCTCCGTGTCCCTCTCTCTCGCTTTGTCCGTCTCTGTGTCTCTCTGGCTCTCTTTGTCTCGCTCTTTGTCTCTCTGACTCTCTCTGTCTCTCTCTGACGCTCTCTGTCGCTCTCTGTCTCTCTCTGTCTCTCTATGAGTCTCTCTGTTTCCTTCTGTCTCTCTCTGTCACCTCTCTGTCTTCCTCTGTCGCTCTCTCTGTCTTTCTCTCTCTCTCTCTGGCTCTCACTGCTGCTCTCGGTCCGTCTCTGTGTCTCTCTGTCTCTCTCTGTCCGTCTCTGTCTCTTTCTGTCCGTCTCTGTCTCTCTCTGCCCCTCTGCGTCTCTCTCGGTGTCCGTCTCTGTCTCTCTCTACGCCTCACTGCCGCTCTCGGTCTGTCTCTGTCTCTCTCGGTCTCTCTCTCCCTCTCTCTGTCTATCCCTGTTCCTCTCTATCTGTCGCTCTCTGTCTCTCGCTGTCTCGCGCTGTCTCTCGCTGACTCTCTCTGTCTCTCTCTGTCTCTTTACGTCGCTTTCTGTCTCCCCCAATCACTCTCCGTCTATTTCTATCTCTCTCTCTCTCTCACTGTCCGTCTCTGTCTCCCTCTGACTCTCTCGGTCTCTTTCTGTCTCTATCTCTCTCTGTCTTTCTCGGGCTCTCGTTCTGACTCCCTCTGTCTCTTTCTGTCTCCCCCTGTCCCTCGCCGTCGATTTCTATCTCTCTCTGTCTCTCTCTGTCCGTCTCTGTCTCTTTCTGTGCGTCTCTGTCTATCTCTGACACTCTCTCTGTCTTTCTCTCTCTCTCTCTGCCTCTCACTGCCGCTCTCGGTCTGTCTCGGTGTTTCTCTTTCTCTCTCTGTCTATCGCTGTCTCTCACTGGCTCTTTCGGGCATTCTCCGTCTTGCTGTCTCTGTCTGTCTCTGTCTGTCTCTGTCTGTCTCTCTCTGTCTGTCTGTTCCTCTCTGACTCTCCCGGCGTCTCTCGGCGTCGCTCTGTGTCTCTCTGACTCTCTCTGTCTCTCGCTTTCTCTCTCTCTGTCGCTCTCTGTCTCTCGCTGTCTCTCGCTGTCTCTCGCTGTCTCTCACTGGCTCTCTCGGGCTCTGTCGGTCTCGCTGTGACGCTCTCTGTCTCTTTCTGTCTGTGTCTGTCTCTGTCTGGCTCTGTCTGTTCCTCTCTGTCTCTCCCGGCGTCTCTTGGCGTCGCTCTGTGTCCCCCTGACTCTCTCTGTCTCTCTCTCTCTCCCGCTGTCCCTCGCTGTCTCTCGCTGCTTCACCCTATCCCTCTCTCTCTCTTTGTCCGTCTCTGTCTCTCTCTGCCCGTCTCTGTCTCTTTCTGTCCGTGTCTGTCTCTCTCTGCCCCTCTCCGTCTCTCTCACTGTCCGTCTCTGTCTCTCCCTGACTCTCTCTGTCTCTCTCTGTCTCTCTCTGTCTCTCTCTGTCGCTCTCTGTCTCTCGTTATCTCTCGCTGTCTCTGTCTGTCTCTGTCTGTCTCTCTCTGTCTGTCTGTTCCTCTCTGTCTCTCCCGGCGTCTCTCGGCGTCGCTCTGTGTCTCTCTGACTCTCTCTGTCACTCTCTCTCTCACTATGACCCTCTCTGTCTCCCTCTGCTTCTGTCTGTCTCTCACTCCCGCTGTCTGCCGCTCTCCGTCTCTCCCTGTCCCTCTCTCTCTCTTCGTCCGCCTCTGTGTCTCTCTGTCTCTCTCTGACTCTCTCTGTCGCTATTTGTCTCTCTCTGTCCGTCTCTGTCTCTCTCTGTCCGTCTCTGTCTCTCTCTGACTCTCTCTGTCGCTCTCTGTCTCTCTCTGTCTCTCTTTCTGTCTCTCTCTCTGTCTTTCTCTCTCTCTCTCTGCCTCTCACTGCTGCTCTCGGTCTGTCTCTGTGTCTCTCTGTCTCTCTCTGTCCGTCTCTGTGTGTTTCTGTCTGTCTATGTCTCTCTCTGCCCCTCTCCGTTCTCTCGGTGTCCGTCTCTGTCTCTCTCTGACTCTCTCGGTCACTTTCTGTCTCCGTCTATCTCTCTCTGTCTCTCTCGGGCTCTCTCTCTGACTCTCTCTGTCTCTCTCTGTCTCTTTCTGGCTCTTTCTGTCTCCCCCTGTCCCTCTCCGTCGATTTCTATCTCTCTCTGTCTCTCTCTGTCCGTCTCGGTCTGTCTCTGTGTCTCTCTGTCCCTCGCTGTCTCTCACTGGCTCTCTCGGTCTCTGTCGGTCTCGCTGTGATGCTCTCCGTCTCTGTCTGTCTCTGTCTGTAGCTCTCTGTCTCTGTCTGTTCCTCTCTCTCTCCCGGCGTCTTTCGGCGTCGCTCTGTGTCTCTCAGACTCTCTCTGTCTCTCTCTCTCTATCTGTCTCTTTCTCTGTCTCTCTCTGTCTCTTTCTCTCTCTCTCTGTCTATCGCTGTCTCTCACTGGCTCTTTCGGGCATTCTCTGTCTCGCTGTCACACTCTCTGTCTCTGTCTGTCTCTGTCTGTCTCTCTCTGTCTGTCTGTTCCTCTCTGTCTCTCCCGGCGTCTCTCGGCGTCGCTCTGTGTCTCTCTGTGTCTCTCTGACTCTCTCTGTCTCTCTCTGTCTCTCTCTCTCTGTCTCTATCTGTCTCTCCCTGTCTCTCTCTCTCTCTCTCTCTGTCCCTCGTTGTCTCTCTCTGTCTCTCTCTGCCCGTCTCTGTCTCTTTCTGTCCGTGTCTGTCTCTCTCTGCCCCTCTCCGTCTCTCTCACTGTCCGTCTCTGTCTCTCCCTGACTCTCTCTGTCTCTCTCTGTCTCTCTCTGTCTCTCTCTGTCGCTCTCTGTCTCTCGCTATCTCTCGCTGTCTCTGTCTGTCTCTGTCTGTCTCTCTCTGTCTGTCTGTTCCTCTCTGTCTCGCCCGGCGTCTCTCGGCGTCGCTTTGTGTCTCTCTGTGTCTCTCTGACTCTCTCTGTCTCTCTCTGTCTCTCTCTGTCTCTCTCTCTCTGTCTCTATCTGTCTCTCCCTGTCTCTCTCTCTCTCTCTGTCCCTCGTTGTCTCTCTCTGTCTCTCTCTGCCCGTCTCTGTCTGTTTCTGTCCGTGTCTGTCTCTCTCTACCCCTCTCCGTCTCTCTCACTGTCCGTCTCTGTCTCTCCCTGACTCTCTCTGTCTCTCGCTCTGCCTCTCTATGTCTTGCTCTGCCTCACTCTGTCTTTCTGGGTCTCTCTCTTCCTCTCTCTGTCTATCCCTGTCCCTCTCTATCTCTCGCTCTCTGTCTCTCGCTGTCTCGCGCTGTCTCTCACTGGCTCTCTCGGGCTCTCTCTGTCTCGCTCCGTCTCTCTCTGACTCTCTCTGTCACTCTCTGTCTCTCGCTCTCTGTCTCTCTTTGTCTCTCTGTGTCATTCTCCCTCTCACTATGACCCTCTCTCTCTCTCTGCTTCTGTCTGTCTCTCACTCCCGCTGTCTGCCGCTCTCTGTCTCTCCCTGTCCCGCTCTCTCTCTCTCTCTGTGTCCGTCTCTGTGTCTCTCTGGCTCTCTCTTTCTCGCTCTGTGTCTGTCTGACTCTCTCTGTCGCTCTCTGTCTCTCGCTATCTCTCGCTGTCTCTTTCGGTCTCTCTCTCTCTGTCTCTCTCTATCTCTCGCTGTCTCTCGCTGTCTCTCACTTGCTCTCTCGGGCTCTCTCTGTCTCTCGCTCTCTTTGTCTCTCTGTGTCATTCTCCCTCTCACTATGACCCTCTCTCACTCTCTGCTTCTGTCTATCTCTCACTCCCGCTCTCCGTCTCTCCCTGTCCCTCTCTCTCTCTTCGTCCGCCTCTGTGTCTCTCTGTCTCTCTCTGACTCTCTCTGTCGCTATCTGTCTCTCTCTGTCCGTCTCTGTCTCTCTCTGTCCGTCTCTGTCTCTCTCTGTCCGTCTCTGTCTCTCTCTGACTCTCTCTGTCTCTTTCTGTCTCTGTCTATTTCACTCTGTCTCTCTCGGGCTCTCTCTGTCTGTCTTTGTCTCTCTCTGTCACTCTCTCTCTCACTATGACCCTCTCTGTCTCTCTCTGCTTCTGTCTGTCTCGCACTCCCGCTGTCTGCCGCTCTCCGTCTCTCCGTGTCCCTCTCTCTCGCTTTGTCCGTCTCTGTGTCTCTCTGGCTCTCTTTGTCTCGCTCTTTGTCTCTCTGACTCTCTCTGTCTCTCTCTGACGCTCTCTGTCGCTCTCTGTCTCTATCTGTCTCTCTATGAGTCTCTCTGTTTCCTTCTGTCTCTCTCTGTCACCTCTCTGTCTTCCTCTGTCGCTCTCTCTGTCTTTCTCTCTCTCTCTCTGCCGCTCTCGGTCTCTCTCTGTGTCTCTCTGTCTCTCTCTGACTCTCTCTGTCGCTCTCTGTCTCTCTCTGTCTCTCTCTCTGTCTTTCTCTCTCTCTCTCTGCCTCTCACTGCTGCTCTCGGTCCGTCTCTGTGTGTTTCTGTCTGTCTATGTCTCTCTCTGCCCCTCTCCGTTCTCTCGGTGTCCGTCTCTGTCTCTCTCTGACTCTCTCGGTCACTTTCTGTCTCTGTCTATCTCTCTCTGTCTCTCTCGGGCTCTCTCTCTGACTCTCCCTGTCTCTCTCTGTCCCTTTCTGGCTCTTTCTGGCTCTTTCTGTCTCCCCCTGTCCCTCTCCATCGACTTCTATCTCTCTCTGTCTCTCTCTGTCCGTCTCTGTCTCTTTCTGTCCGTCTCTGTCTCTCTCTGCCCCTCTCCGTCTCTCTCGGTGTCCGTCTCTGTCTCTCTCTACGCCTCACTGCCGCTCTCGGTCTGTCTCTGTCTCTCTCGGTCTCTCTCTCCCTCTCTCTGTCTATCCCTGTTCCTCTCTATCTGTCGCTCTCTGTCTCTCGCTGTCTCGCGCTGTCTCTCGCTGACTCTCTCTGTCTCTCTCTGTCTCTTTACGTCGCTTTCTGTCTCCCCCAATCACTCTCCGTCTATTTCTATCTCTCTCTCTCTCTCTCTCACTGTCCGTCTCTGTCTCCCTCTGACTCTCTCGGTCTCTTTCTGTCTCTATCTCTCTCTGTCTTTCTCGGGCTCTCGTTCTGACTCCCTCTGTCTCTTTCTGTCTCCCCCTGTCCCTCGCCGTCGATTTCTATCTCTCTCTGTCTCTCTCTGTCCGTCTCTGTCTCTCTCTGCCACTCTCTCTGTCTTTCTCTCTCTCTCTCTGCCTCTCACTGCCGCTCTCGGTCTGTCTCGGTGTTTCTCTTTCTCTCTCTGTCTATCGCTGTCTCTCACTGGCTCTTTCGGGCATTCTCCGTCTCGCTGTCACGCCCTCTGTCTCTGTCTGTCTCTCTCTGTCTGTCTGTTCCTCTCTGACTCTCCCGGCGTCTCTCGGCGTCGCTCTGTGTCTCTCTGACTCTCTCTGTCTCTCGCTTTCTCTCTCTCTGTCGCTCTCTGTCTCTCGCTGTCTCTCGCTGTCTCTCGCTGTCTCTCACTGGCTCTCTCGGGCTCTGTCGGTCTCGCTGTGACGCTCTCTGTCTCTTTCTGTCTGTGTCTGTCTCTGTCTGGCTCTGTCTGTTCCTCTCTGTCTCTCCCGGCGTCTCTTGGCGTCGCTCTGTGTCCCCCTGACTCTCTCTGTCTCTCTCTCTCTCCCGCTGTCCCTCGCTGTCTCTCGCTGCTTCACCCTATCCCTCTCTCTCTCTTTGTCCGTCTCTGTCTCTCTCTGCCCGTGTCTGTCTCTTTCTGTCCGTGTCTGTCTCTCTCTGCCCCTCTCCGTCTCTCTCACTGTCCGTCTCTGTCTCTCCCTGACTCTCTCTGTCTCTCTCTGTCTCTCTCTGTCTCTCTCTGTCGCTCTCTGTCTCTCGCTATCTCTCGCTGTCTCTGTCTGTCTCTGTCTGTCTCTCTCTGTCTGTCTGTTCCTCTCTGTCTCTCCCGGCGTCTCTCGGCGTCGCTCTGTGTCTCTCTGACTCTCTCTGTCACTCTCTCTCTCACTATGACCCTCTCTGTCTCCCTCTGCTTCTGTCTGTCTCTCACTCCCGCTGTCTGCCGCTCTCTGTCTCTCCCTGTCCCGCTCTCTCTCTCTCTCTGTGTCCGTCTCTGTGTCTCTCTGGCTCTCTCTTTCTCGCTCTGTGTCTGTCTGACTCTCTCTGTCGCTCTCTGTCTCTCGCTATCTCTCGCTGTCTCTTTCGGTCTCTCTCTCTCTGTCTCTCTCTATCTCTCGCTGTCTCTCGCTGTCTATCACTTGCTCTCTCGGGCTCTCTCTGTCTCTCGCTCTCTGTCTCTCTTTGTCTCTCTGTGTCATTCTCCCTCTCACTATGACCCTCTCTCTCTCTCTGCTTCTGTCTATCTCTCACTCCCGCTGTCTGCCGCTCTCCGTCTCTCCCTGTCCCTCTCTCTCTCTTCGTCCGCCTCTGTGTCTCTCTGTCTCTCTCTGACTCTCTCTGTCGCTATCTGTCTCTCTCTGTCCGTCTCTGTCTCTCTCTGTCCGTCTCTGTCTCTCTCTGACTCCCTCTGTCTCTTTCTGTCTCTGTCTATTTCACTCTGTCTCTCTCGGGCTCTCTCTGTCTGTCTTTGTCTCTCTCTGTCACTCTCTCTCTCACTATGACCCTCTCTGTCTCTCTCTGCTTCTGTCTGTCTCGCACTCCCGCTGTCTGCCGCTCTCCGTCTCTCCGTGTCCCTCTCTCTCGCTTTGTCCGTCTCTGTGTCTCTCTGGCTCTCTCTGTCTCGCTCTGTGTCTCTCTGACTCTCTCTTTCTCTCTCTGACGCTCTCTGTCGCTCTCTGTCTCTCTCTGTCTCTCTATGAGTCTCTCTGTTTCCTTCTGTCTCTCTCTGTCACCTCTCTGTCTCCCTCCGTCGCTCTCTCTGTCTTTCTCGCTCTCTCTCTCTCTGCCGCTCTCGTTCTCTCTCTGTTTCTCTCTGTCTCTCTCTTGTGTCTCTCTGTCTCTCTCTGACTCTCTCTGTCGCTATCTGTCTCTTTACGTCGCTTTCTGTCTCCCCCAATCACTCTCCGTCTATTTCTATCTCTCTCTCTCTCTCACTGTCCGTCTCTGTCTCCCTCTGACTCTCTCGGTCTCTTTCTGTCTCTATCTCTCTCTGTCTTTCTCGGGCTCTCGTTCTGACTCCCTCTGTCTCTTTCTGTCTCCCCCTGTCCCTCGCCGTCGATTTCTATCTCTCTCTGTCTCTCTCTGTCCGTCTCTGTCTCTTTCTGTGCGTCTCTGTCTCTCTCTGCCACTCTCTCTGTCTTTCTCTCTCTCTCTCTGCCTCTCACTGCCGCTCTCGGTCTGTCTCGGTGTTTCTCTTTCTCTCTCTGTCTATCGCTGTCTCTCACTGGCTCTTTCGGGCATTCTCCGTCTCGCTGTCACGCCCTCTGTCTCTGTCTGTCTCTGTCTGTCTCTCTCTGTCTGTCTGTTCCTCTCTGACTCTCCCGGCGTCTCTCGGCGTCGCTCTGTGTCTCTCTGACTCTCTCTGTCTCTCGCTTTCTCTCTCTCTGTCGCTCTCTGTCTCTCGCTGTCTCTCGCTGTCTCTCGCTGTCTCTCACTGGCTCTCTCGGGCTCTGTCGGTCTCGCTGTGACGCTCTCTGTCTCTTTCTGTCTGTGTCTGTCTCTGTCTGGCTCTGTCTGTTCCTCTCTGTCTCTCCCGGCGTCTCTTGGCGTCGCTCTGTTTCCCCCTGACTCTCTCTGTCTCTCTCTCTCTCCCGCTGTCCCTCGCTGTCTCTCGCTGCTTCACCCTATCCCTCTCTCTCTCTTTGTCCGTCTCTGTCTCTCTCTGCCCGTCTCTGTCTCTTTCTGTCCGTGTCTGTCTCTCTCTGCCCCTCTCCGTCTCTCTCACTGTCCGTCTCTGTCTCTCCCTGACTCTCTCTGTCTCTCTCTGTCTCTCTCTGTCGCTCTCTGTCTCTCGCTATCTCTCGCTGTCTCTGTCTGTCTCTGTCTGTCTGTTCCTCTCTGTCTCTCCCGGCGTCTCTCGGCGTCGCTCTGTGTCTCTCTGACTCTCTCTGTCACTCTCTCTCTCACTATGACCCTCTCTGTCTCCCTCTGCTTCTGTCTGTCTCTCACTCCCGCTGTCTGCCGCTCTCTGTCTCTCCCTGTCCCGCTCTCTCTCTCTCTCTCTCTGTGTCCGTCTCTGTGTCTCTCTGGCTCTCTCTTTCTCGCTCTGTGTCTGTCTGACTCTCTCTGTCGCTCTCTGTCTCTCGCTATCTCTCGCTGTCTCTTTCGGTCTTTCTCTCTCTGTCTCTCTCTATCTCTCGCTGTCTCTCGCTGTCTCTCACTTGCTCTCTCGGGCTCTCTCTGTCTCTCGCTCTCTGTCTCTCTTTGTCTCTCTGTGTCATTCTCCCTCTCACTATGACCCTCTCTCTCTCTCTGCTTCTGTCTATCTCTCACTCCCGCTGTCTGCCGCTCTCCGTCTCTCCCTGTCCCTCTCTCTCTCTTCGTCCGCCTCTGTGTCTCTCTGTCTCTCTCTGACTCTCTCTGTCGCTATCTGTCTCTCTCTGTCCGTCTCTGTCTCTCTCTGTCCGTCTCTGTCTCTCTCTGACTCTCTCTGTCTCTTTCTGTCTCTGTCTATTTCACTCTGTCTCTCTCGGGCTCTCTCTGTCTGTCTTTGTCTCTCTCTGTCACTCTCTCTCTCACTATGACCCTCTCTGTCTCTCTCTGCTTCTGTCTGTCTCGCACTCCCGCTGTCTGCCGCTCTCCGTCTCTCCGTGTCCCTCTCTCTCGCTTTGTCCGTCTCTGTGTCTCTCTGGCTCTCTTTGTCTCGCTCTGTGTCTCTCTGACTCTCTCTGTCTCTCTCTCTGACGCTCTCTGTCGCTCTCTGTCTCTCTCTGTCTCTCTATGAGTCTCTCTGTTTCCTTCTGTCTTTCTCTGTCACCTCTCTGTCTTCCTCTGTCGCTCTCTCTGTCTTTCTCTCTCTCTCTCTCTCTGCCGCTCTCGGTCTCTCTCTGTGTCTCTCTGTCTCTCGCTTTCTCTCTCTCTGTCGCTCTCCGTCTCTCTCTGTCTCTCTTTCTGTCTCTCTCTCTGTCTTTCTCTCTCTCTCTCTGCCTCTCACTGCTGCTCTCAGTCTGTCTCTTTGTCTCTCTGTCTCTCTCTGTCCGTCTCTGTGTGTTTCTGTCTGTCTATGTCTCTCTCTGCCCCTCTCCGTTCTCTCGGTGTCCGTCTCTGTCTCTCTCTGACTCTCTCGGTCACTTTCTGTCTCTGTCTATCTCTCTCTGTCTCTCTCGGGCTCTCTCTCTGACTCTCTCTGTCTCTCTCTGTCTCTTTCTGGCTCTTTCTGTCTCCCCCTGTCCCTCTCCGTCGATTTCTATCTCTCTCTGTCTCTCTCTGTCCGTCTCGGTCTGTCTCTGTGTCTCTCTGTCCCTCGCTGTCTCTCACTGGCTCTCTCGGTCTCTGTCGGTCTCGCTGTGATGCTCTCCGTCTCTGTCTGTCTCTGTCTGTAGCTGTCTGTCTCTGTCTGTTCCTCTCTCTCTCCCGGCGTCTTTCGGCGTCGCTCTGTGTCTCTCAGACTCTCTCTGTCTCTCTCTCTCTATCTGTCTCTTTCTCTGTCTCTCTCTGTCTCTTTCTCTCTCTCTCTCTGTCTATCGCTGTCTCTCACTGGCTCTTTCGGGCATTCTCTGTCTCGCTGTCACACTCTCTGTCTCTGTCTGTCTCTGTCTGTCTCTCTCTGTCTCTCTCTGTCTGTCTGTTCCTCTCTGTCTCTCCCGGCGTCTCTCGGCGTCGCTCTGTGTCTCTCTGTGTCTCTCTGACTGTCTCTGTCTCTCTCTGTCTCTCTCTCTCTGTCTCTATCTGTCTCTCCCTGTCTCTCTCTCTCTCTCTCTCTGTCCCTCGTTGTCTCTCTCTGTCTCTCTCTGCCCGTCTCTGTCTCTTTCTGTCCGTGTCTGTCTCTCTCTGCCCCTCTCCGTCTCTCTCACTGTCCGTCTCTGTCTCTCCCTGACTCTCTCTGTCTCTCTCTGTCTCTCTCTGTCTCTCTCTGTCGCTCTCTGTCTCTCGCTATCTCTCGCTGTCTCTGTCTGTCTCTGTCTGTCTGTTCCTCTCTGTCTCTCCCGGCGTCTCTCGGCGTCGCTCTGTGTCTCTCTGACTCTCTCTGTCTCTCGTTGTCTCTCTCTGTCACTCTCTCTCTCACTATGACCCTCTCTGTCTCCCTCTGCTTCTGTCTGTCTCTCACTCCCGCTGTCTGCCGCTCTCTGTCTCTCCCTGTCGCGCTCTCTCTCTCTCTGTGTCCGTCTCTGTCTCTCACTGGCTCTCTCAGGCTCTCTCTGTCACGGTCTGTCTCTCTCTGTCTCTCTCTGACTCTCTCTGTCGCTATCTGTCTCTCTCTGTCCGTCTCTGTCTCTCTCTGACTCTCTCTGTCTCTTTCGGTCTCTGTCTATCTCACTCTGTCTCTCTCGGGCTCTCTCTGTGTGTCTTTGTCTCTCTATGTCACTCTCTCTCTCACTATGACCCTCTCTGTCTCTCTCTGCTTCTGTCTGTTTCTCACTCCCGCTGTCTGCCGCTCTCCGTCTCTCCGTGTCCCTCTCTCTCGCTTTGTCCGTCTCTGTGTCTCTCTGGCTCTCTCTGTCTCGCTCTGTGTCTCTCTGACTCTCTCTTTCTCTCTCTGACGCTCTCTGTCGCTCTCCGTCTCTCCCTGTCCCTCTCTCTCTCTTCGTCCGCCTCTGTGTCTCTCTGTCTCTCTCTGACTCTCTCTGTCGCTATCTGTCTCTCTCTGTCCGTCTCTGTCTCTCTCTGTCCGTCTCTGTCTCTCTCTGACTCTCTCTGTCTCTTTCTGTCTCTGTCTATTTCACTCTGTCTCTCTCGGGCTCTCTCTGTCTGTCTTTGTCTCTCTCTGTCACTCTCTCTCTCACTATGACCCTCTCTGTCTCTCTCTGCTTCTGTCTGTCTCGCACTCCCGCTGTCTGCCGCTCTCCGTCTCTCCGTGTCCCTCTCTCTCGCTTTGTCCGTCTCTGTGTCTCTCTGGCTCTCTTTGTCTCGCTCTTTGTCTCTCTGACTCTCTCTGTCTCTCTCTGACGCTCTCTGTCGCTCTCTGTCTCTCTCTGTCTCTCTATGAGTCTCTCTGTTTCCTTCTGTCTCTCTCTGTCACCTCTCTGTCTTCCTCTGTCGCTCTCTCTGTCTTTCTCTCTCTCTCTCTGGCTCTCACTGCTGCTCTCGGTCCGTCTCTGTGTCTCTCTGTCTCTCTCTGTCCGTCTCTGTCTCTTTCTGTCCGTCTCTGTCTCTCTCTGCCCCTCTGCGTCTCTCTCGGTGTCCGTCTCTGTCTCTCTCTACGCCTCACTGCCGCTCTCGGTCTGTCTCTGTCTCTCTCGGTCTCTCTCTCCCTCTCTCTGTCTATCCCTGTTCCTCTCTATCTGTCGCTCTCTGTCTCTCGCTGTCTCGCGCTGTCTCTCGCTGACTCTCTCTGTCTCTCTCTGTCTCTTTACGTCGCTTTCTGTCTCCCCCAATCACTCTCCGTCTATTTCTATCTCTCTCTCTCTCTCACTGTCCGTCTCTGTCTCCCTCTGACTCTCTCGGTCTCTTTCTGTCTCTATCTCTCTCTGTCTTTCTCGGGCTCTCGTTCTGACTCCCTCTGTCTCTTTCTGTCTCCCCCTGTCCCTCGCCGTCGATTTCTATCTCTCTCTGTCTCTCTCTGTCCGTCTCTGTCTCTTTCTGTGCGTCTCTGTCTATCTCTGACACTCTCTCTGTCTTTCTCTCTCTCTCTCTGCCTCTCACTGCCGCTCTCGGTCTGTCTCGGTGTTTCTCTTTCTCTCTCTGTCTATCGCTGTCTCTCACTGGCTCTTTCGGGCATTCTCCGTCTTGCTGTCTCTGTCTGTCTCTGTCTGTCTCTGTCTGTCTCTCTCTGTCTGTCTGTTCCTCTCTGACTCTCCCGGCGTCTCTCGGCGTCGCTCTGTGTCTCTCTGACTCTCTCTGTCTCTCGCTTTCTCTCTCTCTGTCGCTCTCTGTCTCTCGCTGTCTCTCGCTGTCTCTCGCTGTCTCTCACTGGCTCTCTCGGGCTCTGTCGGTCTCGCTGTGACGCTCTCTGTCTCTTTCTGTCTGTGTCTGTCTCTGTCTGGCTCTGTCTGTTCCTCTCTGTCTCTCCCGGCGTCTCTTGGCGTCGCTCTGTGTCCCCCTGACTCTCTCTGTCTCTCTCTCTCTCCCGCTGTCCCTCGCTGTCTCTCGCTGCTTCACCCTATCCCTCTCTCTCTCTTTGTCCGTCTCTGTCTCTCTCTGCCCGTCTCTGTCTCTTTCTGTCCGTGTCTGTCTCTCTCTGCCCCTCTCCGTCTCTCTCACTGTCCGTCTCTGTCTCTCCCTGACTCTCTCTGTCTCTCTCTGTCTCTCTCTGTCTCTCTCTGTCGCTCTCTGTCTCTCGTTATCTCTCGCTGTCTCTGTCTGTCTCTGTCTGTCTCTCTCTGTCTGTCTGTTCCTCTCTGTCTCTCCCGGCGTCTCTCGGCGTCGCTCTGTGTCTCTCTGACTCTCTCTGTCACTCTCTCTCTCACTATGACCCTCTCTGTCTCCCTCTGCTTCTGTCTGTCTCTCACTCCCGCTGTCTGCCGCTCTCCGTCTCTCCCTGTCCCTCTCTCTCTCTTCGTCCGCCTCTGTGTCTCTCTGTCTCTCTCTGACTCTCTCTGTCGCTATTTGTCTCTCTCTGTCCGTCTCTGTCTCTCTCTGTCCGTCTCTGTCTCTCTCTGACTCTCTCTGTCGCTCTCTGTCTCTCTCTGTCTCTCTTTCTGTCTCTCTCTCTGTCTTTCTCTCTCTCTCTCTGCCTCTCACTGCTGCTCTCGGTCTGTCTCTGTGTCTCTCTGTCTCTCTCTGTCCGTCTCTGTGTGTTTCTGTCTGTCTATGTCTCTCTCTGCCCCTCTCCGTTCTCTCGGTGTCCGTCTCTGTCTCTCTCTGACTCTCTCGGTCACTTTCTGTCTCCGTCTATCTCTCTCTGTCTCTCTCGGGCTCTCTCTCTGACTCTCTCTGTCTCTCTCTGTCTCTTTCTGGCTCTTTCTGTCTCCCCCTGTCCCTCTCCGTCGATTTCTATCTCTCTCTGTCTCTCTCTGTCCGTCTCGGTCTGTCTCTGTGTCTCTCTGTCCCTCGCTGTCTCTCACTGGCTCTCTCGGTCTCTGTCGGTCTCGCTGTGATGCTCTCCGTCTCTGTCTGTCTCTGTCTGTAGCTCTCTGTCTCTGTCTGTTCCTCTCTCTCTCCCGGCGTCTTTCGGCGTCGCTCTGTGTCTCTCAGACTCTCTCTGTCTCTCTCTCTCTATCTGTCTCTTTCTCTGTCTCTCTCTGTCTCTTTCTCTCTCTCTCTGTCTATCGCTGTCTCTCACTGGCTCTTTCGGGCATTCTCTGTCTCGCTGTCACACTCTCTGTCTCTGTCTGTCTCTGTCTGTCTCTCTCTGTCTGTCTGTTCCTCTCTGTCTCTCCCGGCGTCTCTCGGCGTCGCTCTGTGTCTCTCTGTGTCTCTCTGACTCTCTCTGTCTCTCTCTGTCTCTCTCTCTCTGTCTCTATCTGTCTCTCCCTGTCTCTCTCTCTCTCTCTCTCTGTCCCTCGTTGTCTCTCTCTGTCTCTCTCTGCCCGTCTCTGTCTCTTTCTGTCCGTGTCTGTCTCTCTCTGCCCCTCTCCGTCTCTCTCACTGTCCGTCTCTGTCTCTCCCTGACTCTCTCTGTCTCTCTCTGTCTCTCTCTGTCTCTCTCTGTCGCTCTCTGTCTCTCGCTATCTCTCGCTGTCTCTGTCTGTCTCTGTCTGTCTCTCTCTGTCTGTCTGTTCCTCTCTGTCTCGCCCGGCGTCTCTCGGCGTCGCTTTGTGTCTCTCTGTGTCTCTCTGACTCTCTCTGTCTCTCTCTGTCTCTCTCTGTCTCTCTCTCTCTGTCTCTATCTGTCTCTCCCTGTCTCTCTCTCTCTCTCTGTCCCTCGTTGTCTCTCTCTGTCTCTCTCTGCCCGTCTCTGTCTGTTTCTGTCCGTGTCTGTCTCTCTCTACCCCTCTCCGTCTCTCTCACTGTCCGTCTCTGTCTCTCCCTGACTCTCTCTGTCTCTCGCTCTGCCTCTCTATGTCTTGCTCGGCCTCACTCTGTCTTTCTGGGTCTCTCTCTTCCTCTCTCTGTCTATCCCTGTCCCTCTCTATCTCTCGCTCTCTGTCTCTCGCTGTCTCGCGCTGTCTCTCACTGGCTCTCTCGGGCTCTCTCTGTCTCGCTCCGTCTCTCTCTGACTCTCTCTGTCACTCTCTGTCTCTCGCTCTCTGTCTCTCTTTGTCTCTCTGTGTCATTCTCCCTCTCACTATGACCCTCTCTCTCTCTCTGCTTCTGTCTGTCTCTCACTCCCGCTGTCTGCCGCTCTCTGTCTCTCCCTGTCCCGCTCTCTCTCTCTCTCTGTGTCCGTCTCTGTGTCTCTCTGGCTCTCTCTTTCTCGCTCTGTGTCTGTCTGACTCTCTCTGTCGCTCTCTGTCTCTCGCTATCTCTCGCTGTCTCTTTCGGTCTCTCTCTCTCTGTCTCTCTCTATCTCTCGCTGTCTCTCGCTGTCTCTCACTTGCTCTCTCGGGCTCTCTCTGTCTCTCGCTCTCTTTGTCTCTCTGTGTCATTCTCCCTCTCACTATGACCCTCTCTCACTCTCTGCTTCTGTCTATCTCTCACTCCCGCTCTCCGTCTCTCCCTGTCCCTCTCTCTCTCTTCGTCCGCCTCTGTGTCTCTCTGTCTCTCTCTGACTCTCTCTGTCGCTATCTGTCTCTCTCTGTCCGTCTCTGTCTCTCTCTGTCCGTCTCTGTCTCTCTCTGTCCGTCTCTGTCTCTCTCTGACTCTCTCTGTCTCTTTCTGTCTCTGTCTATTTCACTCTGTCTCTCTCGGGCTCTCTCTGTCTGTCTTTGTCTCTCTCTGTCACTCTCTCTCTCACTATGACCCTCTCTGTCTCTCTCTGCTTCTGTCTGTCTCGCACTCCCGCTGTCTGCCGCTCTCCGTCTCTCCGTGTCCCTCTCTCTCGCTTTGTCCGTCTCTGTGTCTCTCTGGCTCTCTTTGTCTCGCTCTTTGTCTCTCTGACTCTCTCTGTCTCTCTCTGACGCTCTCTGTCGCTCTCTGTCTCTATCTGTCTCTCTATGAGTCTCTCTGTTTCCTTCTGTCTCTCTCTGTCACCTCTCTGTCTTCCTCTGTCGCTCTCTCTGTCTTTCTCTCTCTCTCTCTGCCGCTCTCGGTCTCTCTCTGTGTCTCTCTGTCTCTCTCTGACTCTCTCTGTCGCTCTCTGTCTCTCTCTGTCTCTCTCTCTGTCTTTCTCTCTCTCTCTCTGCCTCTCACTGCTGCTCTCGGTCCGTCTCTGTGTGTTTCTGTCTGTCTATGTCTCTCTCTGCCCCTCTCCGTTCTCTCGGTGTCCGTCTCTGTCTCTCTCTGACTCTCTCGGTCACTTTCTGTCTCTGTCTATCTCTCTCTGTCTCTCTCGGGCTCTCTCTCTGACTCTCCCTGTCTCTCTCTGTCCCTTTCTGGCTCTTTCTGGCTCTTTCTGTCTCCCCCTGTCCCTCTCCATCGACTTCTATCTCTCTCTGTCTCTCTCTGTCCGTCTCTGTCTCTTTCTGTCCGTCTCTGTCTCTCTCTGCCCCTCTCCGTCTCTCTCGGTGTCCGTCTCTGTCTCTCTCTACGCCTCACTGCCGCTCTCGGTCTGTCTCTGTCTCTCTCGGTCTCTCTCTCCCTCTCTCTGTCTATCCCTGTTCCTCTCTATCTGTCGCTCTCTGTCTCTCGCTGTCTCGCGCTGTCTCTCGCTGACTCTCTCTGTCTCTCTCTGTCTCTTTACGTCGCTTTCTGTCTCCCCCAATCACTCTCCGTCTATTTCTATCTCTCTCTCTCTCTCACTGTCCGTCTCTGTCTCCCTCTGACTCTCTCGGTCTCTTTCTGTCTCTATCTCTCTCTGTCTTTCTCGGGCTCTCGTTCTGACTCCCTCTGTCTCTTTCTGTCTCCCCCTGTCCCTCGCCGTCGATTTCTATCTCTCTCTGTCTCTCTCTGTCCGTCTCTGTCTCTCTCTGCCACTCTCTCTGTCTTTCTCTCTCTCTCTCTGCCTCTCACTGCCGCTCTCGGTCTGTCTCGGTGTTTCTCTTTCTCTCTCTGTCTATCGCTGTCTCTCACTGGCTCTTTCGGGCATTCTCCGTCTCGCTGTCACGCCCTCTGTCTCTGTCTGTCTCTCTCTGTCTGTCTGTTCCTCTCTGACTCTCCCGGCGTCTCTCGGCGTCGCTCTGTGTCTCTCTGACTCTCTCTGTCTCTCGCTTTCTCTCTCTCTGTCGCTCTCTGTCTCTCGCTGTCTCTCGCTGTCTCTCGCTGTCTCTCACTGGCTCTCTCGGGCTCTGTCGGTCTCGCTGTGACGCTCTCTGTCTCTTTCTGTCTGTGTCTGTCTCTGTCTGGCTCTGTCTGTTCCTCTCTGTCTCTCCCGGCGTCTCTTGGCGTCGCTCTGTGTCCCCCTGACTCTCTCTGTCTCTCTCTCTCTCCCGCTGTCCCTCGCTGTCTCTCGCTGCTTCACCCTATCCCTCTCTCTCTCTTTGTCCGTCTCTGTCTCTCTCTGCCCGTGTCTGTCTCTTTCTGTCCGTGTCTGTCTCTCTCTGCCCCTCTCCGTCTCTCTCACTGTCCGTCTCTGTCTCTCCCTGACTCTCTCTGTCTCTCTCTGTCTCTCTCTGTCTCTCTCTGTCGCTCTCTGTCTCTCGCTATCTCTCGCTGTCTCTGTCTGTCTCTGTCTGTCTCTCTCTGTCTGTCTGTTCCTCTCTGTCTCTCCCGGCGTCTCTCGGCGTCGCTCTGTGTCTCTCTGACTCTCTCTGTCTCTCGTTGTCTCTCTCTGTCACTCTCTCTCTCACTATGACCCTCTCTGTCTCCCTCTGCTTCTGTCTGTCTCTCACTCCCGCTGTCTGCCGCTCTCTGTCTCTCCCTGTCCCGCTCTCTCTCTCTCTCTGTGTCCGTCTCTGTGTCTCTCTGGCTCTCTCTTTCTCGCTCTGTGTCTGTCTGACTCTCTCTGTCGCTCTCTGTCTCTCGCTATCTCTCGCTGTCTCTTTTGGTCTCTCTCTCTCTGTCTCTCTCTATCTCTCGCTGTCTCTCGCTGTCTCTCACTTGCTCTCTCGGGCTCTCTCTGTCTCTCGCTCTCTGTCTCTCTTTGTCTCTCTGTGTCATTCTCCCTCTCACTATGACCCGATCTCTCTCTCTGCTTCTGTCTATCTCTCACTCCCGCTGTCTGCCGCTCTCCGTCTCTCCCTGTCCCTCTCTCTCTCTCTTCGTCCGCCTCTGTGTCTCTCTGTCTCTCTCTGTCCGTCTCTGTCTCTCTCTGTCCGTCTCTGTCCGTCTCTGTCTCTCTCTGTCCGTCTCTGTCTCTCTCTGACTCTCTCTGTCTCTTTCTGTCTCTGTCTATTTCACTCCGTCTCTCTCGGGCTCTCTCTGTCTGTCTTTGTCTCTCTCTGTCACTCTCTCTCTCACTATGACCCTCTCTGTCTCTCTCTGCTTCTGTCTGTCTCGCACTCCCGCTGTCTGCCGCTCTCCGTCTCTCCGTGTCCCTCTCTCTCGCTTTGTCCGTCTCTGTGTCTCTCTGGCTCTCTTTGTCTCGCTCTGTGTCTCTCTGACTCTCTCTGTCTCTCTCTGTCCCTTTCTGGCTCTTTCTGGCTCTTTCTGTCTCCCCCTGTCCCTCTCCATCGACTTCTATCTCTCTCTGTCTCTCTCTGTCCGTCTCTGTCTCTTTCTGTCCGTCTCTGTCTCTCTCTGCCCCTCTCCGTCTCTCTCGGTGTCCGTCTCTGTCTCTCTCTACGCCTCACTGCCGCTCTCGGTCTGTCTCTGTCTCTCTCGGTCTCTCTCTCCCTCTCTCTGTCTATCCCTGTTCCTCTCTATCTGTCGCTCTCTGTCTCTCGCTGTCTCGCGCTGTCTCTCGCTGACTCTCTCTGTCTCTCTCTGTCTCTTTACGTCGCTTTCTGTCTCCCCCAATCACTCTCCGTCTATTTCTATCTCTCTCTCTCTCTCACTGTCCGTCTCTGTCTCCCTCTGACTCTCTCGGTCTCTTTCTGTCTCTATCTCTCTCTGTCTTTCTCGGGCTCTCGTTCTGACTCCCTCTGTCTCTTTCTGTCTCCCCCTGTCCCTCGCCGTCGATTTCTATCTCTCTCTGTCTCTCTCTGTCCGTCTCTGTCTCTTTCTGTCCGTCTCTGTCTCTCTCTGCCACTCTCTCTGTCTTTCTCTCGCTCTCTCTGCCTCTCACTGCCGCTCTCGGTCTGTCTAGGTGTTTCTCTTTCTCTCTCTGTCTATCGCTGTCTCTCACTGGCTCTTTCGGGCATTCTCCGTCTCGCTGTCACGCCCTCTGTCTCTGTCTGTCTCTGTCTGTCTCTCTCTGTCTGTCTGTTCCTCTCTGACTCTCCCGGCGTCTCTCGGCGTCGCTCTGTGTCTCTCTGACTCTCTCTATCTCTCTCTCTCTGTCTCTCTCTCCCTGTCTCGGTCTGTCTCTCGCTGACTCTCTCTTTCTCTTTATATCGCTTTCTGTCTCGCCCTGTCCCTCTCCGTCTATTTCTATCTCTCTCTGTCTCTCTCTGTCCGTCTCTGTCTCTCTCTGCCCCTCTCCGTCACTCATGCTGTCCGTCGCTATCTCTCTCTGACTCTCTCGGTCTCTTTCTGTCTCTGTCTATTTCTCTCTGTCTCTCTCGGGCTCTCTGTCTGAATCAGTCTGTCTGTGTCTGTCTCTTTCTGGCTCTTTCTGTCTCCCCCTGTCCCTCTCCGACGATTTCTATCTCTCTCTGTCTCTCTCTGTCCCTCTCTGTCTCTTTCTCTCCGTGTCTGTCTCTCTCGGGCTCTCGCTCTTTCGGTCTCTGTCTCTCTCGGGCTCTCTCTCTGACCTCTCTCTGTCTCTCTTACTCTCTCTCTCTCTGTCACTCTCTCGCTCACTATGACCCTCTCTGTCTCTCTCTGCTTCTGTCTGTCTCTCTCTGTCCCTCTCTGTTTCGCTCTGTTCATCTCTTTCTCTCTCTGTCCGGCTCTGTCTCTCTCGTCCTCTCTCGGACTCTCTCGATCTCTGTCTGTATCTGTCAGTCTCTGTCTGTCTCTCTGTCTCTTTCGGTCTCTCTCTCTGTCTCTCTCTATCTCTCGCTGTCTCTCGCTGTCTCTCACTTGCTCTCTCGGGCTCTCTCTTTCTCTCGCTCTCTGTCTCTCTTTGTCTCTCTGTGTCATTCTCCCTCTCACTATGACCCTCTCTCTCTCTCTGCTTCTGTCTGTCTCGCACTCCCGCTGTCTGCCGCTCTCCGTCTCTCCGTGTCCCTCTCTCGCTTTGTCCGTCTCTGTGTCTCTCTGGCTCTCTCTGTCTCGCTCTGTGTCTCTCTGACTCTCTCTGTCTCTCTCTGACGCTCTCTGTCGCTCTCTGTCTATCTCTGTCTCTCTATGAGTCTCTCTGTTTCCTTCTGTCTCTCTCTGAAACCTCTCTGTCTTCCTCTGTCGCTCTCTCTGTCTTTCTCTCTCTCTCTCTCTCTCTGCCGTTCTCGGTCTCTCTCGTTGTCTCTCTGTCTCTCTCTGACTCTCTCTGTCGCTCTCTGTCTCTCTCTGTCTCTCTCTCTGTCTTTCTCTCTCTTTCTCTCTGCCTCTCACTGCTGCTCTCGGTCTGTCTCTGTGTCTCTCTGTCTCTCTCTGTCCGTCTCTGTGTGTTTCTGTCTGTCTCTGTCTCTCTCCCCCCCGCTCCGTTCTCTCGGTGTCAGTCTCTGTCTCTCTCTGACTCTCTCGGTCACTTTCTGTCTCTGTCTATCTCTCTCTGTCTCTCTCGGGCTCTCTCTCTGACTCTCTCTGTCTCTCTCTGTCCCTTTCTGGCTCTTTCTGTCTCCCCCTGTCCCTCTCCGTCGATTTCTATCTCTCTCTGTCTCTCTCTGTCCGTCTCGGTCTGTCTATGTGTCTCTCTGTCCCTCGCTGTCTCTCACTGGCTCTCTCGGTCTCTGTCGGTCTCGCTGTGATGCTCTCCGTCTCTGTCTGTCTCTGTCTGTAGCTGTCTGTCTCTGTCTGTCTCTCTCTGTCTCTCTCTCTCTGTCTCTCTCTCTGTCACTCGTTGTCTCTCTCTGTCTCTCTCTGCCCATCTCTGTCTCTCTCACTGTTCGTCTCTGTCTCCCCCTGACTCTCTCTGTCTCTCTCTGTCTCTCTCTGTCTCTCTCTGTCGCTCTCTGTCTCTCGCTATCTCTCGCTCTCTCTGTCTGTCTCTGTCTGTCTCTCTCTGTCTGTCTCTCCCGGCGTCTCTCGGCGTCGCTCTGTGTCTCTCTGTGTCTCTCTGACTCTCTCTGTCTCTCTCTGTCTCTATCTGTCTCTCCCTGTCTCTCTCTCTCTGTCTCTGTCCCTCGTTGTCTCTCTCTGTCTCTCTCTGCCCGTCTCTGTCTGTTTCTGTCCGTGTCTGTCTCTTTCTACCCCTCTCCGTCTCTCTCACTGTCCGTCTCTGTCTCTCCCTGACTCTCTCTGTCTCTCGCTCTGCCTCTCTATGTCTTGCCCTGCCTCACTCTGTCTCTCTGGGTCTCTCTCTTCCTCTCTCTGTCTCTCCCTGTCCCGCTCTCTCTCTCTCTCTGTCCGTCTCTGTCTCTCACTGGCTCTCTCAGGCTCTCTCTGTCTCGATCTGTATCGCTCTGTCCGTCTCTGTCTCTCTCTGCGTCTCTGTCTCTCTCGGCCTCACGCCGTCTCACTCTCTGAATCTCTCTGTCTGTGTCTGTCTCTCTCCGTTTCTCTCTGCTTCTGTATGTGTCTCACTCCCTCTGTCTGCCTCTCGCTGTCTTACCCTATCCCTCTCTCTCTCATTTTGTTCGTCTCCGTGTCTCTCTGTCACGGTCTGTCTCTCTCTGTCTCTCTCTGACTCTCTCTGTCGCTATCTGTCTCTCTCTGACCGTCTCTGTCTCTCTCTGGCTCTCTCTGTCTCTTTCTGTCTCTGTCTATCTCACTCTGTCTCTCTCGGGCTCTCTCTGTCTGTCTTTGTCTCTCTCTGTCACTCTCTCTCTCACTATGACCCTCTCTGTCTCTCTCTTTTCTGTCTGTCTCTCACTCCCGCTGACTGCCGCTCTCTGTCTCTCCCTGTCCCTCTCTCTCTCTCTCTCTGTGTCCGTCTCTGTGTCTCTCTGGCTGTCTCTTTCTCGCTCTGTGTCTCTCTGGCTCTCTCTGTCGCTCTCTGTCTCTCGCTCTCTCTCGCTCTCTCTCGCTGTCTCTCGCTGTCTCTCACTGGCTCTCTCGGTCTCTGTCGGTCTCGCTGTGATGCTCTCCGTCTCTGTCTGTCTCTGTCTGTAGCTGTCTGTCTCTGTCTGTTCCTCTCTCTCTCCCGGCGTCTTTCGGCGTCGCTCTGTGTCTCTCAGACTCTCTCTGTCTCTCTCTCTCTGCCCCTCGTTGTCTCTCTCTGTCTCTCTCTGCCCATCTCTGTCTCTCTCACTGTCCGTCTCTGTCTCTCCCTGACTCTCTCTGTTTCTCTCTGTCTCTCTCTGTCTCTCTCTGTCTCTCTCTCTGTCTCTCGCTCTCTCTCGCTGTCTCTCGCTCTCTCTCGCTGTCTCTCGCTGTCTCTCTCTGTCTCTCTCTGTCTCTCTCTGTCGCTCTCTGTCTCTCGCTATCTCTCGCTGTCTCTGTCTGTCTCTGGCTGTCTCTCTCTGTCTGTCTGTTCCTCTCTGTCTCTCCCGGCGTCTCTCGGCGTCGCTCTGTGTCTCTCTGACTCTCTCTGTCTCTCGTTGTCTCTCTCTGTCACTCTCTCTCTCACTATGACCCTCTCTGTCTCCCTCTGCTTCTGTCTGTCTCTCACTCCCGCTGTCTGCCACTCTCTGTCTCTCCCTGTCCCGCTCTCTCTCTCTGTGTCCGTCTCTGTCTCTCACTGGCTCTCTCAGGCTCTCTCTGTCACGGTCTGTCTCTCTCTGTCACCTCTCTGCCTCCCTCTGTCGCTCTCTCTCTCCTTCTCTCTCTCTCTCTCTCTGCCTCTCTCTGCCGTTCTCGGTCTCTCTCACTGTCCGTCTCTGTCTCTCCCTGACTCTCTCTGTCTCTCTCTGTCTCTCTCTCTGTCTTTCTCTCTCTCTCTCTGCCTCTCACTGCTGCTCTCGGTCTGTCTCTGTCTCTCTCTGGCCGTCTCTGTGTGTTTCTGTCTGTCTCTGTCTCTCTCTGCCCCTCTCCGTTCTCTCACTGTCCGTCTCTGTCTCTCTCTGACTCTCTCGGTCACTTTCTGTCTCTGTTTATCTCTCTCTGTCTCTCTCGGGCTCTCTGTCTGACTCTCTCTGTCTGTGTCTGTCTCTTTCTGGCTCTTTCTGTCTCCCCCTGTCCTTCTCCGACGATTTCTATCTCTCTTTGTCTCTCTCTGTCCCTCTCTGTCTCTTTCTGTCCGTGTCTGTCTCTCTGCCCCTCTCCGTCTCTCTCTGTCTCACTCTGTCCGTCTCGGTCTCTCTCGGGCTCTCGCTCATTCCGTCTCTGTCTCTCTCGGGCTCTGTCTCTGACCTCTCTCTGTCTCTCTTACTCTCTCTCTCTCTGTAACTCTCTCGCTCACTATGACCCTCTCTGTCTCTCTGCTTCTGTCTGTCTCTCACTCCCGCTGTCTGCCGCTCTCCGTCTCTCCCTGTCCCTCTCTCTCTCTTCGTCCGCCTCTGTGTCTCTCTGTCTCTCTCTGACTCTCTCTGTCGCTATCTGTCTCTCTCTGTCCGTCTCTGTCTCTCTCTGACTCTCTCTGACTCTCTCTGTCGCTATCTGTCTCTCTCTGTCCGTCTCTGTCTCTCTCTGACTCTCTCTGTCTCTTTCCGTCTCTGTCTATCTCTCTCTGTCTCTCTCGGGCTCTCTCTCCCTCTCTCTGTCTATCCCTGTTCCTCTCTATCTGTCGCTCTCTGTCTCGCGCTGTCTCGCGCTGTCTCTCGCTGACTCTCTCTGTTTCTCTCTGTCTCTTTACGTCGCTTTCTGTCTCCCCCAATCACTCTCCGTCTATTTCTATCTCTCTCTCTCTCTCACTGTCCGTCTCTGTCTCCCTCTGACTCTCTCGGTCTCTTTCTGTCTCTATCTCTCTCTGTCTTTCTCGGGCTCTCGTTCTGACTTCCTCTGTCTCTTTCTGTCTCCCCCTGTCCCTCGACGATGATTTCTATCTCTCTCTGTCTCTCTCTGTCCGTCTCTGTCTCTTTCTGTGCGTCTCTGTCTCTCTCTGCCACTCTCTCTGTCTTTCTCTCTCTCTCTCTGCCTCTCACTGCCGCTCTCGGTCTGTCTCGGTGTTTCTCTTTCTCTCTCTGTCTATCGCTGTCTCTCACTGGCTCTTTCGGGCATTCTCCGTCTCGCTGTCACGCCCTCTGTCTCTGTCTGTCTCTGTCTGTCTCTCTCTGTCTGTCTGTTCCTCTCTGACTCTCCCGGCGTCTCTCGGCGTCGCTCTGTGTCTCTCTGACTCTCTCTGTCTCTCGCTTTCTCTCTCTCTGTCTCTCGCTGTCTCTCGCTGTCTCTCGCTGTCTCTCACTGGCTCTCTCGGGCTCTGTCGGTCTCGCTGTGACGCTCTCTGTCTCTTTCTGTCTGTGTCTGTCTCTGTCTGGCTCTGTCTGTTCCTCTCTGTCT
The DNA here is from genome assembly GCF_034640455.1 of Diachasmimorpha longicaudata. Taxonomy (NCBI): domain Eukaryota; kingdom Metazoa; phylum Arthropoda; class Insecta; order Hymenoptera; family Braconidae; genus Diachasmimorpha; species Diachasmimorpha longicaudata. The sequence goes on along the minus strand of NW_026973900.1, from coordinate 545,166 downwards.
CTCCCGACGTATCTTGGCGTCGCTCTGTGTCCCCCTGACTCTCTCTGTCTCTCTCTCTCTCCCGCTGTCCCTCGCTGTCTCTCGCTGCTTCACCCTATCCCTCTCTCTCTCTTTGTCCGTCTCTGTCTCTCTCTGCACGTCTCTGTCTCTTTCTGTCCGTGTCTGTCTCTCTCTGCCCCTCTCCGTCTCTCTCACTGTCCGTCTCTGTCTCTCCCTGACTCTCTCTGTCTCTCTCTGTCTCTCTCTGTCTCTCTCTGTCGCTCTCTGTCTCTCGCTATCTCTTGCTGTGTCTGTCTGTCTCTGTCTGTCTCTCTCTGTCTGTCTGTTCCTCTCTGTCTCTCCCGGCGTCTCTCGGCGTCGCTCTGTGTCTCTCTGACTCTCTCTGTCACTCTCTCTCTCACTATGACCCTCTCTGTCTCCCTCTGCTTCTGTCTGTCTCTCACTCCCGCTGTCTGCCGCTCTCTGTCTCTCCCTGTCCCGCTCTCTCTCTCTCTCTGTGTCCGTCTCTGTGTCTCTCTGGCTCTCTCTTTCTCGCTCTGTGTCTGTCTGACTCTCTCTGTCGCTCTCTGTCTCTCGCTATCTCTCGCTGTCTCTTTCGGTCTCTCTCTCTCTGTCTCTCTCTATCTCTCGCTGTCTCTCGCTGTCTCTCACTTGCTCTCTCGGGCTCTCTCTGTCTCTCGCTCTCTGTCTCTCTTTGTCTCTCTGTGTCATTCTCCCTCTCACTATGACCCTCTCTCTCTCTCTGCTTCTGTCTATCTCTCACTCCCGCTGTCTGCCGCTCTCCGTCTCTCCCTGTCCCTCTCTCTCTCTTCGTCCGCCTCTGTGTCTCTCTGTCTCTCTCTGACTCTCTCTGTCGCTATCTGTCTCTCTCTGTCCGTCTCTGTCTCTCTCTGACTCTCTCTGACTCTCTCTGTCGCTATCTGTCTCTCTCTGTCCGTCTCTGTCTCTCTCTGACTCTCTCTGTCTCTTTCCGTCTCTGTCTATCTCTCTCTGTCTCTCTCGGGCTCTCTCTCCCTCTCTCTGTCTATCCCTGTTCCTCTCTATCTGTCGCTCTCTGTCTCGCGCTGTCTCGCGCTGTCTCTCGCTGACTCTCTCTGTTTCTCTCTGTCTCTTTACGTCGCTTTCTGTCTCCCCCAATCACTCTCCGTCTATTTCTATCTCTCTCTCTCTCTCACTGTCCGTCTCTGTCTCCCTCTGACTCTCTCGGTCTCTTTCTGTCTCTATCTCTCTCTGTCTTTCTCTCTCTCTCTCTGCCTCTCACTGCCGCTCTCGGTCTGTCTCGGTGTTTCTCTTTCTCTCTCTGTCTATCGCTGTCTCTCACTGGCTCTTTCGGGCATTCTCCGTCTCGCTGTCACGCCCTCTGTCTCTGTCTGTCTCTGTCTGTCTCTCTCTGTCTGTCTGTTCCTCTCTGACTCTCCCGGCGTCTCTCGGCGTCGCTCTGTGTCTCTCTGACTCTCTCTGTCTCTCGCTTTCTCTCTCTCTGTCTCTCGCTGTCTCTCGCTGTCTCTCGCTGTCTCTCACTGGCTCTCTCGGGCTCTGTCGGTCTCGCTGTGACGCTCTCTGTCTCTTTCTGTCTGTGTCTGTCTCTGTCTGGCTCTGTCTGTTCCTCTCTGTCTCTCCCGACGTATCTTGGCGTCGCTCTGTGTCCCCCTGACTCTCTCTGTCTCTCTCTCTCTCCCGCTGTCCCTCGCTGCCTCTCGCTGCTTCACCCTATCCCTCTCTCTCTCTTTGTCCGTCTCTGTCTCTCTCTGCACGTCTCTGTCTCTTTCTGTCCGTGTCTGTCTCTCTCTGCCCCTCTCCGTCTCTCTCACTGTCCGTCTCTGTCTCTCCCTGACTCTCTCTGTCTCTCTCTGTCTCTCTCTGTCTCTCTCTGTCGCTCTCTGTCTCTCGCTATCTCTCGCTGTGTCTGTCTGTCTCTGTCTGTCTCTCTCTGTCTGTCTGTTCCTCTCTGTCTCTCCCGGCGTCTCTCGGCGTCGCTCTGTGTCTCTCTGACTCTCTCTGTCACTCTCTCTCTCACTATGACCCTCTCTGTCTCCCTCTGCTTCTGTCTGTCTCTCACTCCCGCTGTCTGCCGCTCTCTGTCTCTCCCTGTCCCGCTCTCTCTCTCTCTCTGTGTCCGTCTCTGTGTCTCTCTGGCTCTCTCTTTCTCGCTCTGTGTCTGTCTGACTCTCTCTGTCGCTCTCTGTCTCTCGCTATCTCTCGCTGTCTCTTTCGGTCTCTCTCTCTCTGTCTCTCTCTATCTCTCGCTGTCTCTCGCTGTCTCTCACTTGCTCTCTCGGGCTCTCTCTGTCTCTCGCTCTCTGTCTCTCTTTGTCTCTCTGTGTCATTCTCCCTCTCACTATGACCCTCTCTCTCTCTCTGCTTCTGTCTATCTCTCACTCCCGCTGTCTGCCGCTCTCCGTCTCTCCCTGTCCCTCTCTCTCTCTTCGTCCGCCTCTGTGTCTCTCTGTCTCTCTCTGACTCTCTCTGTCGCTATCTGTCTCTCTCTGTCCGTCTCTGTCTCTCTCTGTCCGTCTCTGTCTCTCTCTGACTCTCTCTGTCTCTTTCTGTCTCTGTCTATTTCACTCTGTCTCTCTCGGGCTCTCTCTGTCTGTCTTTGTCTCTCTCTGTCACTCTCTCTCTCACTATGACCCTCTCTGTCTCTCTCTGCTTCTGTCTGTCTCGCACTCCCGCTGTCTGCCGCTCTCCGTCTCTCCGTGTCCCTCTCTCTCGCTTTGTCCGTCTCTGTGTCTCTCTGGCTCTCTCTGTCTCGCTCTGTGTCTCTCTGACTCTCTCTTTCTCTCTCTGACGCTCTCTGTCGCTCTCTGTCTCTCTCTGTCTCTCTATGAGTCTCTCTGTTTCCTTCTGTCTCTCTCTGTCACCTCTCTGTCTCCCTCCGTCGCTCTCTCTGTCTTTCTCGCTCTCTCTCTCTCTGCCGCTCTCGTTCTCTCTCTGTTTCTCTCTGTCTCTCTCTTGTGTCTCTCTGTCTCTCTCTGACTCTCTCTGTCGCTATCTGTCTCTTTACGTCGCTTTCTGTCTCCCCCAATCACTCTCCGTCTATTTCTATCTCTCTCTCTCTCTCACTGTCCGTCTCTGTCTCCCTCTGACTCTCTCGGTCTCTTTCTGTCTCTATCTCTCTCTGTCTTTCTCGGGCTCTCGTTCTGACTCCCTCTGTCTCTTTCTGTCTCCCCCTGTCCCTCGCCGTCGATTTCTATCTCTCTCTGTCTCTCTCTGTCCGTCTCTGTCTCTTTCTGTGCGTCTCTGTCTCTCTCTGCCACTCTCTCTGTCTTTCTCTCTCTCTCTCTGCCTCTCACTGCCGCTCTCGGTCTGTCTCGGTGTTTCTCTTTCTCTCTCTGTCTATCGCTGTCTCTCACTGGCTCTTTCGGGCATTCTCCGTCTCGCTGTCACGCCCTCTGTCTCTGTCTGTCTCTGTCTGTCTCTCTCTGTCTGTCTGTTCCTCTCTGACTCTCCCGGCGTCTCTCGGCGTCGCTCTGTGTCTCTCTGACTCTCTCTGTCTCTCGCTTTCTCTCTCTCTGTCGCTCTCTGTCTCTCGCTGTCTCTCGCTGTCTCTCGCTGTCTCTCACTGGCTCTCTCGGGCTCTGTCGGTCTCGCTGTGACGCTCTCTGTCTCTTTCTGTCTGTGTCTGTCTCTGTCTGGCTCTGTCTGTTCCTCTCTGTCTCTCCCGGCGTCTCTTGGCGTCGCTCTGTTTCCCCCTGACTCTCTCTGTCTCTCTCTCTCTCCCGCTGTCCCTCGCTGTCTCTCGCTGCTTCACCCTATCCCTCTCTCTCTCTTTGTCCGTCTCTGTCTCTCTCTGCCCGTCTCTGTCTCTTTCTGTCCGTGTCTGTCTCTCTCTGCCCCTCTCCGTCTCTCTCACTGTCCGTCTCTGTCTCTCCCTGACTCTCTCTGTCTCTCTCTGTCTCTCTCTGTCGCTCTCTGTCTCTCGCTATCTCTCGCTGTCTCTGTCTGTCTCTGTCTGTCTGTTCCTCTCTGTCTCTCCCGGCGTCTCTCGGCGTCGCTCTGTGTCTCTCTGACTCTCTCTGTCACTCTCTCTCTCACTATGACCCTCTCTGTCTCCCTCTGCTTCTGTCTGTCTCTCACTCCCGCTGTCTGCCGCTCTCTGTCTCTCCCTGTCCCGCTCTCTCTCTCTCTCTCTCTCTCTGTGTCCGTCTCTGTGTCTCTCTGGCTCTCTCTTTCTCGCTCTGTGTCTGTCTGACTCTCTCTGTCGCTCTCTGTCTCTCGCTATCTCTCGCTGTCTCTTTCGGTCTTTCTCTCTCTGTCTCTCTCTATCTCTCGCTGTCTCTCGCTGTCTCTCACTTGCTCTCTCGGGCTCTCTCTGTCTCTCGCTCTCTGTCTCTCTTTGTCTCTCTGTGTCATTCTCCCTCTCACTATGACCCTCTCTCTCTCTCTGCTTCTGTCTATCTCTCACTCCCGCTGTCTGCCGCTCTCCGTCTCTCCCTGTCCCTCTCTCTCTCTTCGTATGCCTCTGTGTCTCTCTGTCTCTCTCTGACTCTCTCTGTCGCTATCTGTCTCTCTCTGTCCGTCTCTGTCTCTCTCTGTCCGTCTCTGTCTCTCTCTGACTCTCTCTGTCTCTTTCTGTCTCTGTCTATTTCACTCTGTCTCTCTCGGGCTCTCTCTGTCTGTCTTTGTCTCTCTCTGTCACTCTCTCTCTCACTATGACCCTCTCTGTCTCTCTCTGCTTCTGTCTGTCTCGCACTCCCGCTGTCTGCCGCTCTCCGTCTCTCCGTGTCCCTCTCTCTCGCTTTGTCCGTCTCTGTGTCTCTCTGGCTCTCTTTGTCTCGCTCTGTGTCTCTCTGACTCTCTCTGTCTCTCTCTCTGACGCTCTCTGTCGCTCTCTGTCTCTCTCTGTCTCTCTATGAGTCTCTCTGTTTCCTTCTGTCTCTCTCTGTCACCTCTCTGTCTTCCTCTGTCGCTCTCTCTGTCTTTCTCTCTCTCTCTCTGCCGCTCTCGGTCTCTCTCTGTGTCTCTCTGTCTCTCTCTGACTCTCTCTGTCGCTCTCTGTCTCTCTCTGTCTCTCTTTCTGTCTCTCTCTGTCTTTCTCTCTCTCTCTCTGCCTCTCACTGCTGCTCTCGGTCTGTCTCTGTGTCTCTCTGTCTCTCTCTGTCCGTCTCTGTGTGTTTCTGTCTGTCTATGTCTCTCTCTGCCCCTCTCCGTTCTATCGGTGTACGTCTCTGTCTCTCTCTGACTCTCTCGGTCACTTTCTGTCTCTGTCTATCTCTCTCTGTCTCTCTCGGGCTCTCTCTCTGACTCTCTCTGTCTCTCTCTGTCTCTTTCTGGCTCTTTCTGTCTCCCCCTGTCCCTCTCCGTCGATTTCTATCTCTCTCTGTCTCTCTCAGTCCGTCTCGGTCTGTCTCTGTGTCTCTCTGTCCCTCGCTGTCTCTCACTGGCTCTCTCGGTCTCTGTCGGTCTCGCTGTGATGCTCTCCGTCTCTGTCTGTCTCTGTCTGTAGCTGTCTGTCTCTGTCTGTTCCTCTCTCTCTCCCGGCGTCTTTCGGCGTCGCTCTGTGTCTCTCAGACTCTCTCTGTCTCTCTCTCTCTATCTGTCTCTTTCTCTGTCTCTCTCTGTCTCTTTCTCTCTCTCTCTGTCTATCGCTGTCTCTCACTGGCTCTTTCGGGCATTCTCTGTCTCGCTGTCACACTCTCTGTCTCTGTCTGTCTCTGTCTGTCTCTCTCTGTCTGTCTGTTCCTCTCTGTCTCTCCCGGCGTCTCTCGGCGTCACTCTGTGTCTCTCTGTGTCTCTCTGACTCTCTCTGTCTCTCTATGTCTCTCTCTCTCTGTCTCTATCTGTCTCTCCCTGTCTCTCTCTCTCTCTCTGTCCCTCGTTGTCTCTCTCTGTCTCTCTCTGCCCGTCTCTGTCTCTTTCTGTCCGTGTCTGTCTCTCTCTGCCCCTGTCCGTCTCTCTCACTGTCCGTCTCTGTCTCTCCCTGACTCTCTCTGTCTCTCTCTGTCTCTCTCTGTCTCTCTCTGTCTCTCTCTGTCGCTCTCTGTCTCTCGCTATCTCTCGCTGTCTCTGTCTGTCTCTGTCTGTCTGTTCCTCTCTGTCTCTCCCGGCGTCTCTCGGCGTCGCTCTGTGTCCCCCTGACTCTCTCTGTCTCTCTCTCTCTCCCGCTGTCCCTCGCTGTCTCTCGCTGCTTCACCCTATCCCTCTCTCTCTCTTTGTCCGTCTCTGTCTCTCTCTGCCCGTCTCTGTCTCTTTCTGTCCGTGTCTGTCTCTCTCTGCCCCTCTCCGTCTCTCTCACTGTCCGTCTCTGTCTCTCCCTGACTCTCTCTGTCTCTCTCTGTCTCTCTCTGTCTCTCTCTGTCGCTCTCTGTCTCTCGCTATCTCTCGCTGTCTCTGTCTGTCTCTGTCTGTCTCTCTCTGTCTGTCTGTTCCTCTCTGTCTCTCCCGGCGTCTCTCGGCGTCGCTCTGTGTCTCTCTGACTCTCTCTGTCACTCTCTCTCTCACTATGACCCTCTCTGTCTCCCTCTGCTTCTGTCTGTCTCTCACTCCCGCTGTCTGCCGCTCTCTGTCTCTCCCTGTCCCGCTCTCTCTCTCTCTCTGTGTCCGTCTCTGTGTCTCTCTGGCTCTCTCTTTCTCGCTCTGTGTCTGTCTGACTCTCTCTGTCGCTCTCTGTCTCTCGCTATCTCTCGCTGTCTCTTTCGGTCTCTCTCTCTCTGTCTCTCTCTATCTCTCGCTGTCTCTCGCTGTCTCTCACTTGCTCTCTCGGGCTCTCTCTGTCTCTCGCTCTCTGTCTCTCTTTGTCTCTCTGTGTCATTCTCCCTCTCACTATGACCCTCTCTCTCTCTCTGCTTCTGTCTATCTCTCACTCCCGCTGTCTGCCGCTCTCCGTCTCTCCCTGTCCCTCTCTCTCTCTTCGTCCGCCTCTGTGTCTCTCTGTCACGGTCTGTCTCTCTCTGTCTCTCTCTGACTCTCTCTGTCGCTATCTGTCTCTCTCTGTCCGTCTCTGTCTCTCTCTGACTCTCTCTGTCTCTTTCGGTCTCTGTCTATCTCACTCTGTCTCTCTCGGGCTCTCTCTGTCTGTCTTTGTCTCTCTCTGTCACTCTCTCTCTCACTATGACACTCTCTGTCTCTCTCTGCTTCTGTCTGTCTCGCACTCCCGCTGTCTGCCGCTCTCCGTCTCTCCGTGTCCCTCTCTCTCGCTTTGTCCGTCTCTGTGTCTCTCTGGCTCTCTTTGTCTCGCTCTTTGTCTCTCTGACTCTCTCTGTCTCTCTCTGACGCTCTCTGTCGCTCTCTGTCTCTCTCTGTCTCTCTATGAGTCTCTCTGTTTCCTTCTGTCTCTCTCTGTCACCTCTCTGTCTTCCTCTGTCGCTCTCTCTGTCTTTCTCTCTCTCTCTCTGCCGCTCTCGGTCTCTCTCTGTGTCTCTCTGTCTCTCTCTGACTCTCTCTGTCGCTCTCCGTCTCTCTCTGTCTCTCTTTCTGTCTCTCTCTCTGTCTTTCTCTCTCTCTCTCTGCCTCTCACTGCTGCTCTCGGTCTGTCTCTGTGTCTCTCTGTCTCTCTCTGTCCGTCTCTGTGTGTTTCTGTCTGTCTATGTCTCTCTCTGCCCCTCTCCGTTCTCTCGGTGTCCATCTCTGTCTCTCTCTGACTCTCTCGGTCACTTTCTGTCTCTGTCTATCTCTCTCTGTCTCTCTCGGGCTCTCTCTCTGACTCTCTCTGTCTCTCTCTGTCTCTTTCTGGCTCTTTCTGTCTCCCCCTGTCCCTCTCCGTCGATTTCTATCTCTCTCTGTCTCTCTCTGTCCGTCTCGGTCTGTCTCTGTGTCTCTCTGTCCCTCGCTGTCTCTCACTGGCTCTCTCGGTCTCTGTCGGTCTCGCTGTGATGCTCTCCGTCTCTGTCTGTCTCTGTCTGTAGCTGTCTGTCTCTGTCTGTTCCTCTCTCTCTCCCGGCGTCTTTCGGCGTCGCTCTGTGTCTCTCAGACTCTCTCTGTCTCTCTCTCTCTATCTGTCTCTTTCTCTGTCTCTCTCTGTCTCTTTCTCTCTCTCTCTGTCTATCGCTGTCTCTCACTGGCTCTTTCGGGCATTCTCTGTCTCGCTGTCACACTCTCTGTCTCTGTCTGTCTCTCTCTGTCTCTCTCTGTCTGTCTGTTCCTCTCTGTCTCTCCCGGCGTCTCTCGGCGTCGCTCTGTGTCTCTCTGTGTCTCTCTGACTCTCTCTGTCTCTCTCTGTCTCTCTCTCTCTGTCTCTATCTGTCTCTCCCTGTCTCTCTCTCTCTCTCTCTCTGTCCCTCGTTGTCTCTCTCTGCCCGTCTCTGTCTCTTTCTGTCCGTGTCTGTCTCTCTCTGCCCCTCTCCGTCTCTCTCACTGTCCGTCTCTGTCTCTCCCTGACTCTCTCTGTCTCTCTCTGTCTCTCTCTGTCTCTCTCTGTCGCTCTCTGTCTCTCGCTATCTCTCGCTGTCTCTGTCTGTCTCTGTCTGTCTGTTCCTCTCTGTCTCTCCCGGCGTCTCTCGGCGTCGCTCTGTGTCTCTCTGACTCTCTCTGTCTCTCGTTGTCTCTCTCTGTCACTCTCTCTCTCACTATGACCCTCTCTGTCTCCCTCTGCTTCTGTCTGTCTCTCACTCCCGCTGTCTGCCGCTCTCTGTCTCTCCCTGTCCCGCTCTCTCTCTCTCTCTGTGTCCGTCTCTGTCTCTCACTGGTTCTCTCAGGCTCTCTCTGTCACGGTCTGTCTCTCTCTGTCTCTCTCTGACTCTCTCTGTCGCTATCTGTCTCTCTCTGTCCGTCTCTGTCTCTCTCTGACTCTCTCTGTCTCTTTCGGTCTCTGTCTATCTCACTCTGTCTCTCTCGGGCTCTCTCTGTCTGTCTTTGTCTCTCTATGTCACTCTCTCTCTCACTATGACCCTCTCTGTCTCTCTCTGCTTCTGTCTGTTTCTCACTCCCGCTGTCTGCCGCTCTCCGTCTCTCCGTGTCCCTCTCTCTCGCTTTGTCCGTCTCTGTGTCTCTCTGGCTCTCTCTGTCTCGCTCTGTGTCTCTCTGACTCTCTCTTTCTCTCTCTGACGCTCTCTGTCGCTCTCCGTCTCTCCCTGTCCCTCTCTCTCTCTTCGTCCGCCTCTGTGTCTCTCTGTCTCTCTCTGACTCTCTCTGTCGCTATCTGTCTCTCTCTGTCCGTCTCTGTCTCTCTCTGTCCGTCTCTGTCTCTCTCTGACTCTCTCTGTCTCTTTCTGTCTCTGTCTATTTCACTCTGTCTCTCTCGGGCTCTCTCTGTCTGTCTTTGTCTCTCTCTGTCACTCTCTCTCTCTCTATGACCCTCTCTGTCTCTCTCTGCTTCTGTCTGTCTCGCACTCCCGCTGTCTGCCGCTCTCCGTCTCTCCGTGTCCCTCTCTCTCGCTTTGTCCGTCTCTGTGTCTCTCTGGCTCTCTTTGTCTCGCTCTTTGTCTCTCTGACTCTCTCTGTCTCTCTCTGACGCTCTCTGTCGCTCTCTGTCTCTCTCTGTCTCTCTATGAGTCTCTCTGTTTCCTTCTGTCTCTCTCTGTCACCTCTCTGTCTTCCTCTGTCGCTCTCTCTGTCTTTCTCTCTCTCTCTCTGCCGCTCTCGGTCTCTCTCTGTCTCTCTCTGTCTCTCTCTGACTCTCTCTGTCGCTCTCTGTCTCTCTCTGTCTCTCTCTCTGTCTTTCTCTCTCTCTCTCTGGCTCTCACTGCTGCTCTCGGTCCGTCTCTGTGTCTCTCTGTCTCTCTCTGTCCGTCTCTGTCTCTTTCTGTCCGTCTCTGTCTCTCTCTGCCCCTCTGCGTCTCTCTCGGTGTCCGTCTCTGTCTCTCTCTACGCCTCACTGCCGCTCTCGGTCTGTCTCTGTCTCTCTCGGTCTCTCTCTCCCTCTCTCTGTCTATCCCTGTTCCTCTCTATCTGTCGCTCTCTGTCTCTCGCTGTCTCGCGCTGTCTCTCGCTGACTCTCTCTGTCTCTCTCTGTCTCTTTACGTCGCTTTCTGTCTCCCCCAATCACTCTCCGTCTATTTCTATCTCTCTCTCTCTCTCACTGTCCGTCTCTGTCTCCCTCTGACTCTCTCGGTCTCTTTCTGTCTCTATCTCTCTCTGTCTTTCTCGGGCTCTCGTTCTGACTCCCTCTGTCTCTTTCTGTCTCCCCCTGTCCCTCGCCGTCGATTTCTATCTCTCTCTGTCTCTCTCTGTCCGTCTCTGTCTCTTTCTGTGCGTCTCTGTCTCTCTCTGCCACTCTCTCTGTCTTTCTCTCTCTCTCTCTGCCTCTCACTGCCGCTCTCGGTCTGTCTAGGTGTTTCTCTTTCTCTCTCTGTCTATCGCTGTCTCTCACTGGCTCTTTCGGGCATTCTCCGTCTTGCTGTCTCTGTCTGTCTCTGTCTGTCTCTGTCTGTCTCTCTCTGTCTGTCTGTTCCTCTCTGACTCTCCCGGCGTCTCTCGGCGTCGCTCTGTGTCTCTCTGACTCTCTCTGTCTCTCGCTTTCTCTCTCTCTGTCGCTCTCTGTCTCTCGCTGTCTCTCGCTGTCTCTCGCTGTCTCTCACTGGCTCTCTCGGGCTCTGTCGGTCTCGCTGTGACGCTCTCTGTCTCTTTCTGTCTGTGTCTGTCTCTGTCTGGCTCTGTCTGTTCCTCTCTGTCTCTCCCGGCGTCTCTTGGCGTCGCTCTGTGTCCCCCTGACTCTCTCTGTCTCTCTCTCTCTCCCGCTGTCCCTCGCTGTCTCTCGCTGCTTCACCCTATCCCTCTCTCTCTCTTTGTCCGTCTCTGTCTCTCTCTGCCCGTCTCTGTCTCTTTCTGTCCGTGTCTGTCTCTCTCTGCCCCTCTCCGTCTCTCTCACTGTCCGTCTCTGTCTCTCCCTGACTCTCTCTGTCTCTCTCTGTCTCTCTCTGTCTCTCTCTGTCGCTCTCTGTCTCTCTTTATCTCTCGCTGTCTCTGTCTGTCTCTGTCTGTCTCTCTCTGTCTGTCTGTTCCTCTCTGTCTCTCCCGGCGTCTCTCGGCGTCGCTCTGTGTCTCTCTGACTCTCTCTGTCACTCTCTCTCTCACTATGACCCTCTCTGTCTCCCTCTGCTTCTGTCTGTCTCTCACTCCCGCTGTCTGCCGCTCTCTGTCTCTCCCTGTCCCGCTCTCTCTCTCTCTCTGTGTCCGTCTCTGTGTCTCTCTGGCTCTCTCTTTCTCGCTCTGTGTCTGTCTGACTCTCTCTGTCGCTCTCTGTCTCTCGCTATCTCTCGCTGTCTCTTTCGGTCTCTCTCTCTCTGTCTCTCTCTATCTCTCGCTGTCTCTCGCTGTCTCTCACTTGCTCTCTCGGGCTCTCTCTGTCTCTCGCTCTCTGTCTCTCTTTGTCTCTCTGTGTCATTCTCCCTCTCTCTATGACCCTCTCTCTCTCTCTGCTTCTGTCTATCTCTCACTCCCGCTGTCTGCCGCTCTCCGTCTCTCCCTGTCCCTCTCTCTCTCTTCGTCCGCCTCTGTGTCTCTCTGTCTCTCTCTGACTCTCTCTGTCGCTATTTGTCTCTCTCTGTCCGTCTCTGTCTCTCTCTGTCCGTCTCTGTCTCTCTCTGACTCTCTCTGTCTCTTTCTGTCTCTGTCTATTTCACTCTGTCTCTCTCGGGCTCTCTCTGTCTGTCTTTGTCTCTCTCTGTCACTCTCTCTCTCACTATGACCCTCTCTGTCTCTCTCTGCTTCTGTCTGTCTCGCACTCCCGCTGTCTGCCGCTCTCCGTCTCTCCGTGTCCCTCTCTCTCGCTTTGTCCGTCTCTGTGTCTCTCTGGCTCTCTTTGTCTCGCTCTGTGTCTCTCTGACTCTCTCTGTATCTCTCTCTGACGCTCTCTGTCGCTCTCTGTCTCTCTCTGTCTCTCTATGAGTCTCTCTGTTTCCTTCTGTCTCTCTCTGTCACCTCTCTGTCTTCCTCTGTCGCTCTCTCTGTCTTTCTCTCTCTCTCTCTGCCGCTCTCGGTCTCTCTCTGTGTCTCTCTGTCTCTCTCTGACTCTCTCTGTCGCTCTCTGTCTCTCTCTGTCTCTCTTTCTGTCTCTCTCTCTGTCTTTCTCTCTCTCTCTCTGCCTCTCACTGCTGCTCTCGGTCTGTCTCTGTCTCTCTCTGTCTCTCTCTGTCTCTCTCTGTCGCTCTCTGTCTCTCGCTATCTCTCGCTGTCTCTGTCTGTCTCTGTCTGTCTCTCTCTGTCTGTCTGTTCCTCTCTGTCTCTCCCGGCGTCTCTCGGCGTCGCTCTGTGTCTCTCTGACTCTCTCTGTCACTCTCTCTCTCACTATGACCCTCTCTGTCTCCCTCTGCTTCTGTCTGTCTCTCACTCCCGCTGTCTGCCGCTCTCTGTCTCTCCCTGTCCCGCTCTCTCTCTCTCTGTGTCCGTCTCTGTGTCTCTCTGGCTCTCTCTTTCTCGCTCTGTGTCTGTCTGACTCTCTCTGTCGCTCTCTGTCTCTCGCTATCTCTCGCTGTCTCTTTCGGTCTCTCTCTCTCTGTCTCTCTCTATCTCTCGCTGTCTCTCGCTGTCTCTCACTTGCTCTCTCGGGCTCTCTCTGTCTCTCGCTCTCTGTCTCTCTTTGTCTCTCTGTGTCATTCTCCCTCTCACTATGACCCTCTCTCTCTCTCTGCTTCTGTCTATCTCTCACTCCCGCTGTCTGCCGCTCTCCGTCTCTCCCTGTCCCTCTCTCTCTCTGACTCTCTCTGTCGCTATTTGTCTCTCTCTGTCCGTCTCTGTCTCTCTCTGTCCGTCTCTGTCTCTCTCTGACTCTCTCTGTCTCTTTCTGTCTCTGTCTATTTCACTCTGTCTCTCTCGGGCTCTCTCTGTCTGTCTTTGTCTCTCTCTGTCACTCTCTCTCTCACTATGACCCTCTCTGTCTCTCTCTGCTTCTGTCTGTCTCGCACTCCCGCTGTCTGCCGCTCTCCGTCTCTCCGTGTCCCTCTCTCTCGCTTTGTCCGTCTCTGTGTCTCTCTGGCTCTCTTTGTCTCGCTCTGTGTCTCTCTGACTCTCTCTGTCTCTCTCTCTGACGCTCTCTGTCGCTCTCTGTCTCTCTCTGTCTCTCTATGAGTCTCTCTGTTTCCTTCTGTCTGTCTCTGTCACCTCTCTGTCTTCCTCTGTCGCTCTCTCTGTCTTTCTCTCTCTCTCTCTGCCGCTCTCGGTCTCTCTCTGTGTCTCTCTGTCTCTCTCTGACTCTCTCTGTCGCTCTCTGTCACTCTCTGTCTCTCTTTCTGTCTCTCTCTCTGTCTTTCTCTCTCTCTCTCTGCCTCTCACTGCTGCTCTCGGTCTGTCTCTGTGTCTCTCTGTCTCTCTCTGTCCGTCTCTGTGTGTTTCTGTCTGTCTATGTCTCTCTCTGCCCCTCTCCGTTCTCTCGGTGTCCGTCTCTGTCTCTCTCTGACTCTCTCGGTCACTTTCTGTCTCTGTCTATCTCTCTCTGTCTCTCTCGGGCTCTCTCTCTGACTCTCTCTGTCTCTCTCTGTCTCTTTCTGGCTCTTTCTGTCTCCCCCTGTCCCTCTCCGTCGATTTCTATCTCTCTCTGTCTCTCTCTGTCCGTCTCGGTCTGTCTCTGTGTCTCTCTGTCCCTCGCTGTCTCTCACTGGCTCTCTCGGTCTCTGTCGGTCTCGCTGTGATGCTCTCCGTCTCTGTCTGTCTCTGTCTGTAGCTCTCTGTCTCTGTCTGTTCCTCTCTCTCTCCCGGCGTCTTTCGGCGTCGCTCTGTGTCTCTCGGACTCTCTCTGTCTCTCTCTCTCTATCTGTCTCTTTCTCTGTCTCTCTCTGTCTCTTTCTCTCTCTCTCTGTCTATCGCTGTCTCTCACTGGCTCTTTCGGGCATTCTCTGTCTCGCTGTCACACTCTCTGTCTCTGTCTGTCTCTGTCTGTCTCTCTCTGTCTGTCTGTTCCTCTCTGTCTCTCCCGGCGTCTCTCGGCGTCGCTCTGTGTCTCTCTGTGTCTCTCTGACTCTCTCTGTCTCTCTCTGTCTCTCTCTCTCTGTCTCTATCTGTCTCTCCCTGTCTCTCTCTCTCTCTCTCTCTCTCTCTGTCCCTCGTTGTCTCTCTCTGTCTCTCTCTGCCCGTCTCTGTCTCTTTCTGTCCGTGTCTGTCTCTCTCTGCCCCTCTCCGTCTCTCTCACTGTCCGTCTCTGTCTCTCCCTGACTCTCTCTGTCTCTCTCTGTCTCTCTCTGTCTCTCTCTGTCGCTCTCTGTCTCTCGCTATCTCTCGCTGTCTCTGTCTGTCTCTGTCTGTCTGTTCCTCTCTGTCTCTCCCGGCGTCTCTCGGCGTCGCTCTGTGTCTCTCTGACTCTCTCTGTCTCTCGTTGTCTCTCTCTGTCACTCTCTCTCTCTCACTATGACCCTCTCTGTCTCCCTCTGCTTCTGTCTGTCTCTCACTCCCGCTGTCTGCCGCTCTCTGTCTCTCCCTGTCCCGCTCTCTCTCTCTCTGTGTCCGTCTCTGTCTCTCACTGGCTCTCTCAGGCTCTCTCTGTCACGGTCTGTCTCTCTCTGTCTCTCTCTGACTCTCTCTGTCGCTATCTGTCTCTCTCTGCCGTCTCTGTCTCTCTCTGACTCTCTCTGTCTCTTTCGGTCTCTGTCTATCTCACTCTGTCTCTCTCGGGCTCTCTCTGTCTGTCTTTGTATCTCTCTGTCACTCTCTCTCTCACTATGACCCTCTCTGTCTCTCTCTGCTTCTGTCTGTTTCTCACTCCCGCTGTCTGCCGCTCTCCGTCTCTCCGTGTCCCTCTCTCTCGCTTTGTCCGTCTCTGTGTCTCTCTGGCTCTCTCTGTCTCGCTCTGTGTCTCTCTGACTCTCTCTTTCTCTCTCTGACGCTCTCTGTCGCTCTCTGTCTCTCTCTGTCTCTCTATGAGTCTCTCTGTTTCCTTCTGTCTCTCTCTGTCACCTCTCTGTCTCCCTCCGTCGCTCTCTCTGTCTTTCTCGCTCTCTCTCTCTCTGCCGCTCTCGGGCTCTCTCTGTTTCTCTCTGTCTCTCTCTTGTGTCTCTCTGTCTCTCTCTGACTCTGTCTGTCGCTATCTGTCTCTCTCTGTCCGTCTCTGTCTCTCTCTGTCCGTCTCTGTCTCTCTCTGACTCTCTCTGTCTCTTTCTCTTTCTCTCTGTCTATCGCTGTCTCTCACTGGTTCTTTCGTGCATGCTCTGTCTCGCTGTCACGCTCTCTGTCTCTGTCTGTCTCTGTCTGTCTCTCTCTGTCTGTCTGTTCCTCTCTGTCTCGCCCGGCGTCTCTCGGCGTCGCTTTGTGTCTCTCTGTGTCTCTCTGACTCTCTCTGTCTCTCTCTGTCTCTCTCTGTCTCTCTCTCTCTGTCTCTATCTGTCTCTCCCTGTCTCTCTCTCTCTCTCTGTCCCTCGTTGTCTCTCTCTGTCTCTCTCTGCCCGTCTCTGTCTGTTTCTGTCCGTGTCTGTCTCTCTCTACCCCTCTCCGTCTCTCTCACTGTCCGTCTCTGTCTCTCCCTGACTCTCTCTGTCTCTCGCTCTGCCTCTCTATGTCTTGCTCTGCCTCACTCTGTCTTTCTGGGTCTCTCTCTTCCTCTCTCTGTCTATCCCTGTCCCTCTCTATCTCTCGCTCTCTGTCTCTCGCTGTCTCGCGCTGTCTCTCACTGGCTCTCTCGGGCTCTCTCTGTCTCGCTCCGTCTCTCTCTGACTCTCTCTGTCACTCTCTGTCTCTCGCTCTCTGTCTCTCTTTGTCTCTCTGTGTCATTCTCCCTCTCACTATGACCCTCTCTCTCTCTCTGCTTCTGTCTGTCTCTCACTCCCGCTGTCTGCCGCTCTCTGTCTCTCCCTGTCCCGCTCTCTCTCTCTCTCTGTGTCCGTCTCTGTGTCTCTCTGGCTCTCTCTTTCTCGCTCTGTGTCTGTCTGACTCTCTCTGTCGCTCTCTGTCTCTCGCTATCTCTCGCTGTCTCTTTTGGTCTCTCTCTCTCTGTCTCTCTCTATCTCTCGCTGTCTCTCGCTGTCTCTCACTTGCTCTCTCGGGCTCTCTCTGTCTCTCGCTCTCTGTCCCTCTTTGTCTCTCTGTGTCATTCTCCCTCTCACTATGACCCGATCTCTCTCTCTGCTTCTGTCTATCTCTCACTCCCGCTGTCTGCCGCTCTCCGTCTCTCCCTGTCCCTCTCTCTCTCTCTTCGTCCGCCTCTGTGTCTCTCTGTCTCTCTCTGTCCGTCTCTGTCTCTCTCTGTCCGTCTCTGTCCGTCTCTGTCTCTCTCTGTCCGTCTCTGTCGCTCTCTGACTCTCTCTGTCTCTTTCTGTCTCTGTCTATTTCACTCTGTCTCTCTCGGGCTCTCTCTGTCTGTCTTTGTCTCTCTCTGTCACTCTCTCTCTCACTATGACCCTCTCTGTCTCTCTCTGCTTCTGTCTGTCTCGCACTCCCGCTGTCTGCCGCTCTCCGTCTCTCCGTGTCCCTCTCTCTCGCTTTGTCCGTCTCTGTGTCTCTCTGGCTCTCTTTGTCTCGCTCTGTGTCTCTCTGACTCTCTCTGTCTCTCTCTGTCCCTTTCTGGCTCTTTCTGGCTCTTTCTGTCTCCCCCTGTCCCTCTCCATCGACTTCTATCTCTCTCTGTCTCTCTCTGTCCGTCTCTGTCTCTTTCTGTCCGTCTCTGTCTCTCTCTGCCCCTCTCCGTCTCTCTCGGTGTCCGTCTCTGTCTCTCTCTACGCCTCACTGCCGCTCTCGGTCTGTCTCTGTCTCTCTCGGTCTCTCTCTCCCTCTCTCTGTCTATCCCTGTTCCTCTCTATCTGTCGCTCTCTGTCTCTCGCTGTCTCGCGCTGTCTCTCGCTGACTCTCTCTGTCTCTCTCTGTCTCTTTACGTCGCTTTCTGTCTCCCCCAATCACTCTCCGTCTATTTCTATCTCTCTCTCTCTCTCACTGTCCGTCTCTGTCTCCCTCTGACTCTCTCGGTCTCTTTCTGTCTCTATCTCTCTCTGTCTTTCTCGGGCTCTCGTTCTGACTCCCTCTGTCTCTTTCTGTCTCCCCCTGTCCCTCGCCGTCGATTTCTATCTCTCTCTGTCTCTCTCTGTCCGTCTCTGTCTCTTTCTGTCCGTCTCTGTCTCTCTCTGCCACTCTCTCTGTCTTTCTCTCGCTCTCTCTGCCTCTCACTGCCGCTCTCGGTCTGTCTAGGTGTTTCTCTTTCTCTCTCTGTCTATCGCTGTCTCTCACTGGCTCTTTCGGGCATTCTCCGTCTCGCTGTCACGCCCTCTGTCTCTGTCTGTCTCTGTCTGTCTCTCTCTGTCTGTCTGTTCCTCTCTGACTCTCCCGGCGTCTCTCGGCGTCGCTCTGTGTCTCTCTGACTCTCTCTGTCTCTCGCTTTCTCTCTCTCTGTCGCTCTCTGTCTCTCGCTGTCTCTCGCTGTCTCTCGCTGTCCCTCGCTGTCTCTCGCTGTCTCTCACTGGCTCTCTCGGGCTCTGTCGGTCTCGCTGTGACGCTCTCTGTCTCTTTCTGTCTGTGTCTGTCTCTGTCTGGCTCTGTCTGTTCCTCTCTGTCTCTCCCGGCGTCTCTTGGCGTCGCTCTGTGTCCCCCTGACTCTCTCTGTCTCTCTCTCTCTCCCGCTGTCCCTCGCTGTCTCTCGCTGCTTCACCCTATCCTTCCCTCTCTCTTTGTCCGTCTCTGTCTCTCTCTGCCCGTCTCTGTCTCTTTCTGTCCGTGTCTGTCTCTCTCTGCCCCTCTCCGTCTCTCTCACTGTCCGTCTCTGTCTCTCCCTGACTCTCTCTGTCTCTCTCTGTCTCTCTCTGTCTCTCTCTGTCGCTCTCTGTCTCTCGCTATCTCTCGCTGTCTCTGTCTGTCTCTGTCTGTCTCTCTCTGTCTGTCTGTTCCTCTCTGTCTCTCCCGGCGTCTCTCGGCGTCGCTCTGTGTCTCTCTGACTCTCTCTGTCTCTCTCTCTCTATCTGTCTCTTTCTCTGTCTCTCTCTGTCTCTTTCTCTCTCTCTCTGTCTATCGCTGTCTCTCACTGGCTCTTTCGGGCATTCTCTGTCTCGCTGTCACACTCTCTGTCTCTGTCTGTCTCTCTCTGTCTGTCTGTTCCTCTCTGTCTCTCTTTGTCTCTCTGTGTCATTCTCCCTCTCACTATGACCCTCTCTGTCTCTCTCTGCTTCTGTCTGTTTCTCACTCCCGCTGTCTGCCGCTCTCCGTCTCTCCGTGTCCCTCTCTCTCGCTTTGTCCGTCTCTGTGTCTCTCTGGCTCTCTCTGTCTCGCTCTGTGTCTCTCTGACTCTCTCTTTCTCTCTCTGACGCTCTCTGTCGCTCTCCGTCTCTCCCTGTCCCTCTCTCTCTCTTCGTCCGCCTCTGTGTCTCTCTGTCTCTCTCTGACTCTCTCTGTCGCTATCTGTCTCTCTCTGTCCGTCTCTGTGTCTCTCTGTCCGTCTCTGTCTCTCTCTGACTCTCTCTGTCTCTTTCTGTCTCTGTCTATTTCACTCTGTCTCTCTCGGGCTCTCTCTGTCTGTCCTTGTCTCTCTCTGTCACTCTCTCTCTCACTATGACCCTCTCTGTCTCTCTCTGCTTCTGTCTGTCTCGCACTCCCGCTGTCTGCCGCTCTCCGTCTCTCCGTGTCCCTCTCTCTCGCTTTGTCCGTCTCTGTGTCTCTCTGGCTCTCTTTGTCTCGCTCTTTGTCTCTCTGACTCTCTCTGTCTCTCTCTGACGCTCTCTGTCGCTCTCTGTCTCTCTCTGTCTCTCTATGAGTCTCTCTGTTTCCTTCTGTCTCTCTCTGTCACCTCTCTGTCTTCCTCTGTCGCTCTCTCTGTCTTTCTCTCTCTCTCTCTGCCGCTCTCGGTCTCTCTCTGTGTCTCTCTGTCTCTCTCTGACTCTCTCTGTCGCTCTCTGTCTCTCTCTGTCTCTCTCTCTGTCTTTCTCTCTCTCTCTCTGGCTCTCACTGCTGCTCTCGGTCCGTCTCTGTGTCTCTCTGTCTCTCTCTGTCCGTCTCTGTCTCTTTCTGTCCGTCTCTGTCTCTCTCTGCCCCTCTGCGTCTCTCTCGGTGTCCGTCTCTGTCTCTCTCTACGCCTCACTGCCGCTCTCGGTCTGTCTCTGTCTCTCTCGGTCTCTCTCTCCCTCTCTCTGTCTATCCCTGTTCCTCTCTATCTGTCGCTCTCTGTCTCTCGCTGTCTCGCGCTGTCTCTCGCTGACTCTCTCTGTCTCTCTCTGTCTCTTTACGTCGCTTTCTGTCTCCCCCAATCACTCTCCGTCTATTTCTATCTCTCTCTCTCTCTCACTGTCCGTCTCTGTCTCCCTCTGACTCTCTCGGTCTCTTTCTGTCTCTATCTCTCTCTGTCTTTCTCGGGCTCTCGTTCTGACTCCCTCTGTCTCTTTCTGTCTCCCCCTGTCCCTCGCCGTCGATTTCTATCTCTCTCTGTCTCTCTCTGTCCGTCTCTGTCTCTTTCTGTGCGTCTCTGTCTCTCTCTGCCACTCTCTCTGTCTTTCTCTCGCTCTCTCTGCCTCTCACTGCCGCTCTCGGTCTGTCTCGGTGTTTCTCTTTCTCTCTCTGTCTATCGCTGTCTCTCACTGGCTCTTTCGGGCATTCTCCGTCTCGCTGTCACGCCCTCTGTCTCTGTCTGTCTCTGTCTGTCTCTCTCTGTCTGTCTGTTCCTCTCTGACTCTCCCGGCGTCTCTCGGCGTCGCTCTGTGTCTCTCTGACTCTCTCTGTCTCTCGCTTTCTCTCTCTCTGTCGCTCTCTGTCTCTCGCTGTCTCTCGCTGTCTCTCGCTGTCTCTCGCTGTCTCTCGCTGTCTCTCACTGGCTCTCTCGGGCTCTGTCGGTCTCGCTGTGACGCTCTCTGTCTCTTTCTGTCTGTGTCTGTCTCTGTCTGGCTCTGTCTGTTCCTCTCTGTCTCTCCCGGCGTCTCTTGGCGTCGCTCTGTGTCCCCCTGACTCTCTCTGTCTCTCTCTCTCTCCCGCTGTCCCTCGCTGTCTCTCGCTGCTTCACCCTATCCTTCCCTCTCTCTTTGTCCGTCTCTGTCTCTCTCTGTCCGTCTCTGTCTCTTTCTGTCCGTCTCTGTCTCTCTCTGCCCCTCTCCGTCTCTCTCGGTGTCCGTCTCTGTCTCTCTCTACGCCTCACTGCCGCTCTCGGTCTGTCTCTGTCTCTCTCGGTCTCTCTCTCCCTCTCTCTGTCTATCCCTGTTCCTCTCTATCTGTCGCTCTCTGTCTCTCGCTGTCTCGCGCTGTCTCTCGCTGTCTCGCGCTGTCTCTCGCTGACTCTCTCTGTCTCTCTCTGTCTCTTTACGTCGCTTTCTGTCTCCCCCAATCACTCTCCGTCTATTTCTATCTCTCTCTCTCTCTCACTGTCCGTCTCTGTCTCCCTCTGACTCTCTCGGTCTCTTTCTGTCTCTATCTCTCTCTGTCTTTCTCGGGCTCTCGTTCTGACTCCCTCTGTCTCTTTCTGTCTCCCCCTGTCCCTCGCCGTCGATTTCTATCTCTCTCTGCCTCTCCCTGTCCGTCTCTGTCTCTTTCTGTCCGTCTCTGTCTCTCTCTGCCACTCTCTCTGTCTTTCTCTCTCTCTCTGCCTCTCACTGCCGCTCTCGGTCTGTCTCGATGTTTCTCTTTCTCTCTCTGTCTATCGCTGTCTCTCACTGGCTCTTTCGGGCTTTCTCCGTCTCGCTGTCACGCCCTCTGTCTCTGTCTGACTCTCTCTGTCTCTCTCTGTCTCTCTCTGTCGCTCTCTGTCTCTCGCTATCTCTCGCTGTCTCTGTCTGTCTCTGTCTGTCTCTCTCTGTCTGTCTGTTCCTCTCTGTCACTCCTGGCGTCTCTCGGCGTCGCTCTGTGTCTCTCTGACTCTCTCTGTCTCTCGTTGCCTCTCTCTGTCACTCTCTCTCTCACTATGACCCTCTCTGTCTCCCTCTGCTTCTGTCTGTCTCGCACTCCCGCTGTCTGCCGCTCTCTGTCTCTCCCTGTCCCGCTCTCTCTCTCTCTCTGTGTGTCCGTCTCTGTGTCTCTCTGGCTCTCTCTTTCTCGCTCTGTGTCTGTCTGACTCTCTCTGTCGCTCTCTGTCTCTCGCTATCTCTCGCTGTCTCTTTCGGTCTCTCTCTCTCTGTCTCTCTCTATCTGTCGCTGTCTCTCGCTGTCTCTCACTTGCTCTCTCGGGCTCTCTCTGTCTCTCGCTCTCTGTCTCTCTTTGTCTCTCTGTGTCATTCTCCCTCTCACTATGACCCTCTCTCTCTCTCCGCTTCTGTCTATCTCTCACTCCCGCTGTCTGCCGCTCTCCGTCTCTCCCTGTCCCTCTCTCTCTCTTTGTCCGCCTCTGTGTCTCTCTGTCTCTCTCTGACTCTCTCTGTCGCTATCTGTCTCTCTCTGTCCGTCTCTGTCTCTCTCTGTCCGTCTCTGTCTCTCTCTGACTCTCTCTGTCTCTTTCTGTCTCTGTCTATTTCACTCTGTCTCTCTCGGGCTCTCTCTGTCTGTCTTTGTCTCTCTCTGTCACTCTCTCTCTCACTATGACCCTCTCTGTCTCTCTCTGCTTCTGTCTGTCTCGCACTCCCGCTGTCTGCCGCTCTCCGTCTCTCCGTGTCCCTCTCTCTCGCTTTGTCCGTCTCTGTGTCTCTCTGGCTCTCTCTGTCTCGCTCTGTGTCTCTCTGACTCTCTCTGTCTCTCTCTGACGCTCTCTGTCGCTCTCTGTCTCTCTCTGTCTCTCTATGAGTCTCTCTGTTTCCTTCTGTCTCTCTCTGTCACCTCTCTGGCTTCCTCTGTCGCTCTCTCTGTCTTTCTCTCTCTCTCTCTGCCGCTCTCGGTCTCTCTCTGTGTCTCTCTGTCTCTCTCTGACTCTCTCTGTCGCTCTCTGTCTCTCTCTGTCTCTCTCTCTGTCTTTCTCTCTCTCTCTCTGCCGCTCTCGGTCTCTCTCTGTGTCTCTCTGTCTCTCTCTTGTGTCTCTCTGTCTCTCTCTGACTCTCTCTGTCGCTCTCTGTCTCTCTCTGTCTCTCTATGAGTCTCTCTGTTTCCTTCTGTCTCTCTCTGTCACCTCTCTGCCTCCCTCTGTCGCTCTCTCTGTCCTTCTCTCTCTCTCTCTGCCTCTCTCTGCCGTTCTCGGTCTCTCTCACTGTCCGTCTCTGTCTCTCCCTGACTCTCTCTGTCTCTCTCTGTCTCTCTCTGTCTCTCTCTCTCTCTCTCTGCCTCTTACTGCTGCTCTCGGTCTGTCTCTGTGTCTCTCTGTCTCTCTCGGTCCGTCTCTGTGTGTTTCTGTCTGTCTCTGTCTCTCACCCCCTCTCCGTTCTCTCACTGTCCGTCTCTGTCTCTCGCTGACTCTCTCTGTCTCTCTCTGTCTCTTTATGTCGCTTTCTGTCTCGCCCTGTCCCTCTCCGTCTATTTCTATCTCTCTCTGTCTCTCTCTGTCCGTCTCTGTCTCTCTCTGCCCCTCTCTGTCTCTCTCGGGCTCTCTCTCTGACTCTCTCTGTCTCTCTCTGTCCCTTTCTGACTCTCTCTGTCTGTGTCTGTCTCTTTCTGGCTCTTTCTGTCTCCCCCTGTCCCTCTCCGACGATTTCTATCTCTCTCTGTCTCTCTCTGTCCCTCTCTGTCTCTTTCTGTCCGTGTCTGTCTCTCTCTGCCCCTCTCCGTCTCTCTCTGTCTCGCTCTGTCCGTCTCTGTCTCTCTCGGGCTCTCGCTCTCTCCGTCTCTGTCTCTCTCGGGCTCTCTCTCTGACCTCTCTCTGTCACTCTCTCGCTCACTATGACCCTCTCTGTCTCTCTCTGCTTCTGTCTGTCTCTCTCTGTCCCTCTCTGTTTCGCTCTGTTCATCTCTGTCTCTCTCTGTCCGGCTCTGTCTCTCTCGTTCTCTCTCGGACTCTCTCACTCTCTGTCTGTCTCTGTCTTTCTCTGGCTCCTCTTTCTGTCTCTCCCGGCGTCTGTCTGTGTCTCTGACTCTCTTTGACTCCCTGTGTCTCTTTCTGTCACCTCTCCGTCTCTCTCGGACTCTCTCGATCTCTGTCTGTCTCTGTCTGTCTCTGTCTCCTCTTTCTGTCTCTCCCGGCGTCTCTCTGGGTCTCTGACTCTCTTTGACTCCCTGTGTCTCTTTCTGTCACCTCTCTGTCTCTGTCTCTCTCTGACTCTCTCTCTGTCTCTCTCGGTCCTTCTCTCTGTCTCTCTCTCTGTCTCTTTCGGTCTCTCTCTCTCTGTTTCTCTCTATCTCTCGCTGTCTCTCGCTGTCTCTCACTTGCTCTCTCGGGCTCTCTCTGTCTCTCGCTCTCTGTCTCTCTTTGTCTCTCTGTGTCATTCTCCCTCTCACTATGACCCTCTCTGTCTCTCTCTGCTTCTGTCTGTCTTGCACTCCCGCTGTCTGCCGCTCTCCGTCTCTCCGTGTCCCTCTCTCTCGCTTTGTCCGTCTCTGTGTCTCTCTGGCTCTCTCTGTCTCGCTCTGTGTCTCTCTGACTCTCTCTGTCTCTCTCTGACGCTCTCTGTCGCTCTCTGTCTCTCTCTGTCTCTCTATGAGTCTCTCTGTTTCCTTCTGTCTCTCTCTGTCACCTCTCTGTCTCCCTCTGTCGCTCTCTCTGTCTTTCTCTCTCTCTCTCTGCCGCTCTCGGTCTCTCTCTGTGTCTCTCTGTCTCTCTCTGCCCGTCGCTGTGTGTCTCTGTCTGTCTCTGTCTCTCTCTGCCCCTCTCCGTTCTCTCGGTGTCCGTCTCTGTCACTCTCTGACTCTCACGGTCACTTTCTGTCTCTGTCTATCTCTCTCAGTCTCTCTCTCTCTCTCTGCCTCTTACTGCTGCTCTCGGTCTGTCTCTGTGTCTCTCTGTCTCTCTCTGTCCGTCTCTGTGTGTTTCTGTCTGTCTCTGTCTCTCTCTGCCCCTCTCCGTTCTCTCTCTGTCCGGCTCTGTCTCTCTCGTTCTCTCTCGATCTCTGTCTGTCTCTCTCTGTCTCTTTCGGTCTCTCTCTCTCTGTCTCTCTCTATCTCTCGCAGTCTCTCGCTGTCTCTCACTAGCTCTCTCGGGCTCTCTCTGTCTCTCGCTCTCTGTCTCTCTTTGTCTCTCTGTGTCATTCTCCCTCTCACTATGACCCTCTCTCTCTCTCTGCTTCTGTCTATCTCTCACTCCCGCTGTCTGCCGCTCTCCGTCTCTCCGTGTCCCTCTCTCTCGCTTTGTCCGTCTCTGTGTCTCTCTGGCTCTCTCTGTGTCTCTCTGTGTCTCTCTGACTCTCTCTGTCACTCTCTGTCTCTCGCTCTCTCTCGCTGTCTCTCGCTGTCTCTCACTGTCTCTCTCTGTCTCTCTCTGTCTCTCTCTCTCTCTCTCTCTCTGCCTCTTACTGCTGCTCTCGGTCTGTCTCTGTGTCTCTCTGTCTCTCTCTGTCCGTCTCTGTGTGTTTCTGTCTGTCTCTGTCTCTCTCTGCCCCTCTCCGTTCTCTCGGTGTCCGTCTCTGTCTCTCTCTGACTCTCTCGGTCACTTTCTGTCTCTGTCTATCTCTCTCTGTCTCTCTCGGGCTCTCTCTCTGACTCTCTCTGTCTCTCTCTGTCTTTTTCTGGCTCTTTCTGTCTCCCCCTGTCCCTCTCCGTCGATTTCTATCTCTCTCTGTCTCTCTCTGTCCGTCTCGGTCTGTCTCTGTGTCTCTCTGTCCCTCGCTGTCTCTCACTGGCTCTCTCGGTCTCTGTCGGTCTCGCTGTGATGCTCTCCGTCTCTGTCTGTCTCTGTCTGTAGCTGTCTGTCTCTGTCTGTTCCTCTCTCTCTCCCGGCGTCTTTCGGCATCGCTCTGTGTCTCTCAGACTCTCTCTGTCTCTCTCTCTCTCTCTATCTGTCTCTTTCTCTGTCTCTCTCTGTCTCTTTCTCTCTCTCTCTGTCTATCGCTGTCTCTCACTGGCTCTTTCGGGCATTCTCTGTCTCGCTGTCACGCTCTCTGTCTCTGTCTGTCTCTGTCTGTCTCTGTCTGTCTGTTCCTCTCTGTCTCTCCCGGCGTCTCTCGGCGTCGCTCTGTGTCTCTCTGTGTCTCTCTGACTCTCTCTGTCTCTCTCTGTCTCTCTCTGTCTCTCTCTCTCTGTCTCTATCTGTCTCTCCCTGTCTCTCTCTCTCTCTCTCTCTCTCTCTCTCTCTGTCCCTCGTTGTCTCTCTCTGTCTCTCTCTGCCCGTCTCTGTCTGTTTCTGTCCGTGTCTGTCTCTCTCTACCCCTCTCCGTCTCTCTCACTGTCCGTCTCTGTCTCTCCCTGACTCTCTCTGTCTCTCGCTCTGCCTCTCTATGTCTTGCCCTGCCTCACTCTGTCTCTCTGGGTCTCTCTCTTCCTCTCTCTGTCTATCCCTGTCCCTCTCTATCTCTCGCTCTCTGTCTCTCGCTGTCTCGCGCTGTCTCTCACTGGCTCTCTCTGGCTCTCTCTGTCTCGCTCCGTCTCTCTCTGACGCTCTCTGTCACTCTCTGTCTCTCGCTCTCTCTCCCTGACTCTCTCTGTCTCTCTTTTCTCTCTCTGTCGCTCTCTGTCTCTCTCGGCCTCACGCCGTCTCACTCTCTGAATCTCTCTGTCTGTGTCTGTCTCTCTCCGTTTCTCTCTGCTTCTGTATGTGTCTCACTCCCTCTGTCTGCCTCTCGCTGTCTCACCCTATCCCTCTCTCTCTCTGTCATTTTGTTCGTCTCCGTGTCTCTCTGTCACGGTCTGTCTCTCCCTGTCTGTCTCTGACTCTCACTGTCGCTATCTGTCTCTCTCTGTCCGTCTCTGTCTCTCTCTGACTCTCTCTGTCTCTTTCTGTCTCTGTCTATCTCACTCTCTCACTGTCTCTGTCTCTCTCGGGCTCTCTCTGTCTGTCTTTGTCTCTCTCTGTCACTCTCTCTCTCACTATGACCCTCTCTGTCTCTCTCTGCTTCTGTCTGTCTCTCACTCCCGCTGTCTGCCGCTCTCCGTCTCTCTGTGTCCCTCTCTCTCGCTTTGTCCGTTTCTGTGTCTCTCTGGCTCTCTCTGTCTCGCTCTGTGTCTCTCTGACTCTCTCTGTCTCTCTCTGACGCTCTCTGTCGCTCTCTGTCTCTCTCTGTCTCTCTATGAGTCTCTCTGTTTCCTTCTGTCTCTCTCTGTCACCTCTCTGTCTCCCTCTGTCGCTCTCTCTGTCTTTCTCTCTCTCTCTGCCGCTCTCGGTCTCTCTCTGTGTCTCTCTGTCTCTCTCTTGTGTCTCTCTGTCTCTCTCTGACTCTCTCTGTCGCTCTCTGTCTCTCTCTGTCGCTCTCTGTCTCTCTCTGTCTCTCTATGAGTCTCTCTGTTTCCTTCTGTCTCTCTCTCTCTCTCTGCCTCTCTCTGCCGTTCTCGGTCTCTCTCACTGTCCGTCTCTGTCTCTCCCTGACTCTCTCTGTCTCTCTCTGTCCGTCTCTGTCTCTTTCTGTCCGTCTCTGTCTCTCTCTGCCCCTCTCCGTCTCTCTCGGTGTCCGTCTCTGTCTCTCTCGACGCCTCACTGCCGCTCTCGGTCTGTCTCTGTCTCTCTCGGTCTCTCTCTCCCTCTTTCTGTCTATCCCTGTTCCTCTCTATCTGTCGCTCTCTGTCTCTCGCTGTCTCGCGCTGTCTCTCGCTGACTCTCTCTGTCTCTCTCTGTCTCTTTACGTCGCTTTCTGTCTCCCCCAATCACTCTCCGTCTATTTCTATCTCTCTCTCTCTCTCACTGTCCGTCTCAGTCTCCCTCTGACTCTCTCGGTCTCTTTCTGTCTCTATCTCTCTCTGTCTTCCTCGGGCTCTCGTTCTGACTCCCTCTGTCTCTTTCTGTCTCCCCCTGTACCTCGCCGTCGATTTCTATCTCTCTCTGTCTCTCTCTGTCCGTCTCTGTCTCTTTCTGTCCGTCTCTGTCTCTCTCTGCCACTCTCTCTGCCACTCTCTCTGTCTTTCTCTCTCTCTCTCTCTGCCTCTCACTGCCGCTCTCGGTCTGTCTCGGTGTTTCTCTTTCTCTCTCTGTCTATCGCTGTCTCTCACTGGCTCTTTCGGGCATTCTCCGTCTCGCTGTCACGCCCTCTGTCTCTGTCTGTCTCTGTCTGTCTCTCTCTGTCTGTCTGTTCCTCTCTGACTCTCCCGGCGTCTCTCGGCGTCGCTCTGTGTCTCTCTGACTCTCTCTGTCTCTCGCTTTCTCTCTCTCTGTCGCTCTCTGTCTCTCGCTGTCTCTCGCTGTCTCTCGGTGTCTCTCACTGGCTCTCTCGGGCTCTGTCGGTCTCGCTGTGACGCTCTCTGTCTCTTTCTGTCTGTGTCTGTCTCTGTCTGGCTCTGTCTGTTCCTCTCTGTCTCTCCCGGCGTCTCTTGGCGTCGCTCTGTGTCCCCCTGACTCTCTCTGTCTCTCTCTCTCCCGCTGTCCCTCGCTGTCTCTCGCTGCTTCACCCTATCCCTCTCTCTCTCTTTGTCCGTCTCTGTCTCTCTCTGCCCGTCTCTGTCTCTTTCTGTCCGTGTCTGTCTCTCTCTGCCCCTCTCCGTCTCTCTCACTGTCCGTCTCTGTCTCTCCCTGACTATCTCTGTCTCTCTCTGTCTCTCTCTGTCTCTCTCTGTCGCTCTCTGTCTCTTGCTATCTCTCGCTGTCTCTGTCTGTCTCTGTCTGTCTCTCTCTGTCTGTCTGTTCCTCTCTGTCTCTCCCGGCGTCTCTCGGCGTCGCTCTGTGTCTCTCTGACTCTCTCTGACTCTCGTTGTCTCTCTCTGTCACTCTCTCTCTCACTATGACCCTCTCTGTCTCCCTCTGCTTCTGTCTGTCTCTCACTCCGGCTGTCTGCCGCTCTCCGTCTCTCCCTGTCCCTCTCTCTCTCTTCGTCCGCCTCTGTGTCTCTCTGTCTCTCTCTGACTCTCTCTGTCGCTATCTGTCTCTCTCTGTCCGTCTCTGTCTCTCTCTGACTCTCTCTGTCTCTTTCTGTCTCTGTCTATCTCACTCTGTCTCTCTCGGGCTCTCTCTGTCTGTCTTTGTCGCTCTCTGTCACTCTCTCTATCACTATGACCCTCTCTGTCTCTCTCTGCTTCTGTCTGTCTCTCACTCCCGCTGTCTGCCGCTCTCCGTCTCTCTGTGTCCCTCTCTCTCGCTTTGTCCGTCTCTGTGTCTCTCTGGCTCTCTCTGTCTCGCTCTGTGTCTCTCTGACTCTCTCTGTCTCTCTCTGACGCTCTCTGTCGCTCTCTGTCTCTCTCTGTCTCTCTATGAGTCTCTCTGTTTCCTTCTGTCTCTCTCTGTCACCTCTCTGTCTCCCTCTGTCGCTCTCTCTGTCTTTCTCTCTCTATCTCTCTGCCGCTCTCGGTCTCTCTCTGTGTCTCTCTGTCTCTCTCTTGTGTCTCTCTGTCTCTCTCTGACTCTCTCTGTCGCTCTCTGTCTCTCTCTGTCTCTCTATGAGTCTCTCTGTTTCCTTCTGTCTCTCTCTGTCACCTCTCTGCCTCCCTCTGTCGCTCTCTCTGTCCTTCTCTCTCTCTCTCTCTCTGCCTCTCTCTGCCGTTCTCGGTCTCTCTCACTGTCCGTCTCTGTCTCTCCCTGACTCTCTCTGTCTCTCTCTCTGTCTCTCTCTCTGTCTTTCTCTCTCCCTCTCTGCCTCTCACTGCTGCTCTCGGTCTGTCTCTGTCTCTCTCTGGCCGTCTCTGTGTGTTTCTGTCTGTCTCTGTCTCTCTCTGCCCCTCTCCGTTCTCTCTCTGTCGCTCTCTGTCTCTCTCGGCCTCACGCCGTCTCACTCTCTGAATCTCTCTGTCTGTGTCTGTCTCTCTCCGTTTCTCTCTGCTTCTGTATGTGTCTCACTCCCTCTGTCTGCCTCTCGCTGTCTCACCCTATCCCTCTCTCTCTCTCTCATTTTGTTCGTCTCCGTGTCTCTCTGTCACGGTCTGTCTCTCCCTGTCTCTCTCTGACTCTCACTGTCGCTATCTGTCCGTCTCTGTCTCTCTCTGACTCTCTCTGTCTCTTTCTGTCTCTGTCTATCTCACTCTGTCTCTCTCGGGCTCTCTCTGTCTGTCTTTGTCTCTCTCTGTCACTCTCTCTCTCACTATGACCCTCGCTGTCTCTCTCTGCTTCTGTCTGTCTCTCACTCCCGCTGTCTGCCGCTCTCCGTCTCTCTGTGTCCCTCTCTCTCGCTTTGTCCGTCTCTGTGTCTCTCTGGCTCTCTCTGTCTCGCTCTGTGTCTCTCTGACTCTCTCTGTCTCTCTCTGACGCTCTCTGTCGCTCTCTGTCTCTCTCTGTCTCTTTATGAGTCTCTCTGTTTCCTTCTGTCTCTCTCTGTCACCTCTCTGTCTCCCTCTGTCGCTCTCTCTGTCTTTCTCTCTCTCTCTCTGCCGCTCTCGGTCTCTCTCTGTGTCTCTCTGTCTCTCTCTTGTGTCTCTCTGTCTCTCTCTGACTCTCTCTGTCGCTCTCTGTCTCTCTCTGTCTCTCTATGAGTCTCTCTGTTTCCTTCTGTCTCTCTCTGTCACCTCTCTGCCTCCCTCTGTCGCTCTCTCTGTCCTTCTCTCTCTCTCTCTCTCTGCCTCTCTCTGCCGTTCTCGGTCTCTCTCACTGTCCGTCTCTGTCTCTCCCTGACTCTCTCTGTTTCTCTCTGTCTCTCTCTGTCTCTCTCTGTCTCTCTCTCTCTGTCTTTCTCTCTCTCTCTCTTTCTGCCTCTCACTGCTGCTCTCGGTCTGTCTCTGTGTCTCTCTGTCTCTCTCTGTCCGTCTCTGTGTGTTTCTGTCTGTCTCTGTCTCTCTGTTCCCTCTCCGTTCTCTCACTGTCCGTCTCTGTCTCTCTCTGACTCTCTCGGTCACTTTCTGTCTCTGTCTATCTCTCTCTGTCTCTCTCGGGCTCTCTCTCTGACTCTCCCTGTCTCTCTCTTTCCCTTTCTGGCTCTTTCTGGCTCTTTCTGTCTCCCCCTGTCCCTCTCCATCGACTTCTATCTCTCTCTGTCTCTCTCTGTCCGTCTCTGTCTCTTTCCGTCCGTCTCTGTCTCTCTCTGCCCCTCTCCGTCTCTCTCGGTGTCCGTCTCTGTCTCTCGCGACGCCTCACTGCCGCTCTCGGTCTGTCTCTGTCTCTCTCGGTCTCTCTCTCCCTCTTTCTGTCTATCCCTGTTCCTCTCTATCTGTCGCTCTCTGTCTCTCGCTGTCTCGCGCTGTCTCTCGCTGACTCTCTCTGTCTCTCTCTGTCTCTTTACGTCGCTTTCTGTCTCCCCCAATCACTCTCCGGCTATTTCTATCTCTCTCTCTCTCTCACTGTCCGTCTCAGTCTCCCTCTGACTCTCTCGGTCTCTTTCTGTCTCTATCTCTCTCTGTCTTTCTCGGGCTCTCGTTCTGACTCCCTCTGTCTCTTTCTGTCTCCCCCTGTACCTCGCCGTCGATTTCTATCTCTCTCTGTCTCTCTCTGTCCGTCTCTGTCTCTTTCTGTCCGTCTCTGTCTCTCTCTGCCACTCTCTCTGTCTTTCTCTCTCTCTCTCTCTGCCTCTCACTGCCGCTCTCGGTCTGTCTCGGTGTTTCTCTTTCTCTCTCTGTCTATCGCTGTCTCTCACTGGCTCTTTCGGGCATTCTCCGTCTCGCTGTCACGCCCTCTGTCTCTGTCTGTCTCTGTCTGTCTCTCTCTGTCTGTCTGTTCCTCTCTGACTCTCCCGGCGTCTCTCGGCGTCGCTCTGTGTCTCTCTGACTCTCTCTGTCTCTCGCTTTCTCTCTCTCTGTCGCTCTCTGTCTCTCGCTGTCTCTCGCTGTCTCTCGGTGTCTCTCACTGGCTCTCTCGGGCTCTGTCGGTCTCGCTGTGACGCTCTCTGTCTCTTTCTGTCTGTGTCTGTCTCTGTCTGGCTCTGTCTGTTCCTCTCTGTCTCTCCCGGCGTCTCTTGGCGTCGCTCTGTGTCCCCCTGACTCTCTCTGTCTCTCTCTCTCTCCCGCTGTCCCTCGCTGTCTCTCGCTGCTTCACCCTATCCCTCTCTCTCTCTTTGTCCGTCTCTGTCTCTCTCTGCCCGTCTCTCTCTTTCTGTCCGTGTCTGTCTCTCTCTGCCCCTCTCCGTCTCTCTCACTGTCCGTCTCTGTCTCTCCCTGACTATCTCTGTCTCTCTCTGTCTCTCTCTGTCTCTCTCTGTCGCTCTCTGTCTCTTGCTATCTCTCGCTGTCTCTGTCTGTCTCTGTCTGTCTCTCTCTGTCTGTCTGTTCCTCTCTGTCTCTCCCGGCGTCTCTCGGCGTCGCTCTGTGTCTCTCTGACTCTCTCTGACTCTCGTTGTCTCTCTCTGTCACTCTCTCTCTCACTATGACCCTCTCTGTCTCCCTCTGCTTCTGTCTGTCTCTCACTCCCGCTGTCTGCCGCTCTCTGTCTCTCCCTGTCCCGCTCTCTCTCTCTCTCTGTGTCCGTCTCTGTGTCTCTCTGGCTCTCTCTTTGTCGCTCTGTCTCTGTCTGACTCTCTCTGTCGCTCTCTGTCTCTCGCTATCTCTCGCTGTCTCTTTCGGTCTCTCTCTGTCTGTCTCTCTCTATCTCTCGCTGTCTCTCGCTGTCTCTCACTTGCTCTCTCGGGCTCTCTCTGTCTCTCGCTCTCTGTCTCTCTTTGTCTCTCTGTGTCATTCTCCCTCTCACTATGACCCTCTCTCTCTCTCTGCTTCTGTCTATCTCTCACTCCCGCTGTCTGCCGCTCTCCGTCTCTCCCTGTCCCTCTCTCTCTCTTCGTCCGCCTCTGTGTCTCTCTGTCTCTCTCTGACTCTCTCTGTCGCTATCTGTCTCTCTCTGTCCGTCTCTGTCTCTCTCTGACTCTCTCTGTCCCTTTCTGACTCTCTCTGTCTGTGTCTGTCTCTTTCTGGCTCTTTCTGTCTCCCCCTGTCCCTCTCCGACGATTTCTATCTCTCTCTGTCTCTCTCTGTCCCTCTCTGTCTCTTTCTGTCCGTGTCTGTCTCTCTCTGCCCCTCTCCGTCTCACTCTGTCTCGCTCTGTCCGTCTCTGTCTCTCTCGGGCTCTCGCTCTTTCCGTCTCTGTCTCTCTCGGGCTCTCTCTCTGACCTCTCTCTGTCACTCTCTCGCTCACTATGACCCTCTCTGTCTCTCTCTGCTTCTGTCTGTCTCTCTCTGTCCCTCTCTGTTTCGCTCTGTTCATCTCTGTCTCTCTCTGTCCGGCTCTGTCTCTCTTGTTCTCTCCCGGACTCTCTCAATCTCTGTCTGTCTCTGTCTTTCTCTGGCTCCTCTTTCTGTCTCTCCCGGCGTCTGTCTGTGTCTCTGTCTCTCTCTGACTCTCTCTGTCGCTCTCTGTCTCTCTCTGTCTCTCTATGAGTCTCTCTGTTTCCTTCTGTCTCTCTCTGTCACCTCTCTGTCTCCCTCTGTCGCTCTCTCTGTCTTTCTCTCTCTCTCTCTGCCGCTCTCGGTCTCTCTCTGTGTCTCTCTGTCTCTCTCTGTCCGTCGCTGTGTGTCTCTGTCTGTCTCTGTCTCTCTCTGCCCCTCTCCGTTCTCTCGGTGTCCGTCTCTGTCACTCTCTGACTCTCACGGTCACTTTCTGTCTCTGTCTATCTCTCTCTGTCTCTCTCGGGCTCTCTCTGTCTCTCTCTCTCTCTCTGCCTTTTACTGCTGCTCTCGGTCTGTCTCTGTGTCTCTCTGTCTCTCTCTGTCCGTCTCTGTGTGTTTCTGTCTGTCTCTGTCTCTCTCTGCCCCTCTCCGTTCTCTCTCTGTCCGGCTCTGTCTCTCTCGTTCTCTCTCGATCTCTGTCTGTCTCTCTCTGTCTCTTTCGGTCTCTCTCTCTCTCTGTCTCTCTCTGTCTCTCTCTATCTCTCGCTGTCTCTCGCTGTCTCTCACTTGCTCTCTCGGGCTCTCTCTGTCTCTCGCTCTCTGTCTCTCTTTGTCTCTCTGTGTCATTCTCCCTCTCACTATGACCCTCTCTCTCTCTCTGCTTCTGTCTATCTCTCACTCCCGCTGTCTGCCGCTCTCCGTCTCTCCCTGTCCCTCTCTCTCTCTTCGTCCGCCTCTGTGTCTCTCTGTCTCTCTCTGACTCTCTCTGTCGCTATCTGTCTCTCTCTGTCCGTCTCTGTCTCTCTCTGACTCTCTCTGTCTCTTTCTGTCTCTGTCTATCTCACTCTGTCTCTCTCGGGCTCTCTCTGTCTCTCTTTGTCGCTCTCTGTCACTCTCTCTCTCACTATGACCCTCTCTGTCTCTCTCTGCTTCTGTCTGTCTCTCACTCCCGCTGTCTGCCGCTCTCCGTCTCTCTGTGTCCCTCTCTCTCGCTTTGTCCGTCTCTGTGTCTCTCTGGCTCTCTCTGTCTCGCTCTGTGTCTCTCTGACTCTCTCTGTCTCTCTCTGACGCTCTCTGTCGCTCTCTGTCTCTCTCTGTCTCTCTATGAGTCTCTCTGTTTCCTTCTGTCTCTCTCTGTCACCTCTCTGTCTCCCTCTGTCGCTCTCTCTGTCTTTCTCTCTCTATCTCTCTGCCGTTCTCGGTCTCTCTCACTGTCCGTCTCTGTCTCTCCCTGACTCTCTCTGTCTCTCTCTCTGTCTCTCTCTCTGTCTTTCTCTCTCCCTCTCTGCCTCTCACTGCTGCTCTCGGTCTGTCTCTGTGTCTCTCTGGCCGTCTCTGTGTGTTTCTGTCTGTCTCTGTCTCTCTCTGCCCCTCTCCGTTCTCTCTCTGTCGCTCTCTGTCTCTCTCGGCCTCACGCCGTCTCACTCTCTGAATCTCTCTGTCTGTGTCTGTCTCTCTCCGTTTCTCTCTGCTTCTGTATGTGTCTCACTCCCTCTGTCTGCCTCTCGCTGTCTCACCCTATCCCTCTCTCTCTCTCTCATTTTGTTCGTCTCCGTGTCTCTCTGTCACGGTCTGTCTCTCCCTGTCTCTCTCTGACTCTCACTGTCGCTATCTGTCCGTCTCTGTCTCTCTCTGACTCTCTCTGTCTCTTTCTGTCTCTGTCTATCTCACTCTGTCTCTCTCGGGCTCTCTCTGTCTGTCTTTGTCTCTCTCTGTCACTCTCTCTCTCTCACTATGACCGTCGCTGTCTCTCTCTGCTTCTGTCTGTCTCTCACTCCCGCTGTCTGCCGCTCTCCGTCTCTCTGTGTCCCTCTCTCTCGCTTTGTCCGTCTCTGTGTCTCTCTGGCTCTCTCTGTCTCGCTCTGTGTCTCTCTGACTCTCTCTGTCTCTCTCTGACGCTCTCTGTCGCTCTCTGTCTCTCTCTGTCTCTCTCTGTCTCTCTCTCTCTCTCTCTGCCTCTTACTGCTGCTCTCGGTCTGTCTCTGTGTCTCTCTGTCTCTCTCTGTCCGTCTCTGTGTGTTTCTGTCTGTCTCTGTCTCTCTCTGCCCCTCTCCGTTCTCTCACTGTCCGTCTCTGTCTCTCTCTGACTCTCTCGGTCACTTTCTGTCTCTGTTTATCTCTCTCTGTCTCTCTCGGGCTCTCTCTCTCTGACTCTCTTTGTCTCTCTCTGTCCCTTTCTGGCTCTTTCTGGCTCTTTCTGTCTCCCCCTGTCCCTCTCCATCGAATTCTATCTCTCTCTGTCTGTCTCTGTCTGTCTCTGTCTCCTCTTTCTGTCTCTCCCGGCGTCTCTCTGGGTCTCTGACTCTCTTTGACTCCCTGTGTCTCTTTCTGTCACCTCTCTGTCTCTCTCTCTCTCTCTCTCTCTGACTCTCTCTCTCTGACTCTCTCTCTGTCTCTCTCGGTCTCACTCTCTGTCTCTCTCTGTCTCTTTCGGTCTCTCTCTATCTCTCGCTGTCTCTCGGTGTCTCTCACTTGCTCTCTCGGGCTCTCTCTGTCTCTCGCTCTCTGTCTCTCTTTGTCTCTCTGTGTCATTCTCCCTCTCACTATGATCCTCTCTCTCTCTCTGCTTCTGTCTATCTCTCACTCCCGCTGTCTGCCGCTCTCCGTCTCTCCCTGTCCCTCTATCTCTCTTTGGCCGCCACTGTGTCTCTCTGTCTCTCTCTGACTCTCTCTGTCGCTATCTGTCTCTCTCTGTCCGTCTCTGTCTCTCTCTGTCCGTCTCTGTCTCTCTCTGACTCTCTCTGTCTCTTTCTGTCTCCGTCTATTTCACTCTGTCTCTCTCGGGCTCTCTCTGTCTGTCATTGTCTCTCTCTGTCACTCTCTCCCTCTCTATGACCCTCTCTGTCTCTCTCTGCTTCTGTCTGTCTCGCACTCCAGCTGTCTGCCGCTCTCCGTCTCTCCTTGTCCCTCTCTCTCGCTTTGTCCGTCTCTGTGTCTCTCTGGCTCTCTCTGTCTCGCTCTGTGTCTCTCTGACTCTCTCTGTCTCTCTCTGACGCTCTCTGTCGCTCTCTGTCTCTCTCTGTCTCTCTATGAGTCTCCCTGTTTCCTTCTGTCTCTCTCGGTCACCTCTCTGTCTCCCTCTGTCGCTCTCTCTGTCTTTCTCTCTCTCCCTCTCTGCCTCTCTCTGCCGCTCTCAGTCTCTCTCTGTGTCTCTCTGTCTCTCTCTGACTCTCTCTGTCGCTCTCTGTCTCTCTCTGTCTCTCTCTGTCTTTCTCTCTCTCTCTCTGCCTCTCACTGCTGCTCTCGGTCTGTCTCTGTGTCTCTCTGTCTCTCTCTGTCCGTCTCTGTGTGTTTCTGTCTGTCTCTGTCTCTCTCTGCCCCTCTCCGTTCTCTCGGTGTCCGTCTCTGTCTCTCTCTGACTCTCTCGGTCACTTTCTGTCTCTGTCTATCTCTCTCTGTCTCTCTCGGGCTCTCTCTCTGACTCTCTCTGTCTCTCTCTGTCTTTTTCTGGCTCTTTCTGTGTCCCCCTGTCCCTCTCCGTCGATTTCTATCTCTCTCTGTCTCTCTCTGTCCGTCTCGGTCTGTCTCTGTGTCTCTCTGTCCCTCGCTGTCTCTCACTGGCTCTCTCGGTCTCGCTGTGATGCTCTCCGTCTCTGTCTGTCTCTGTCTGTAGCTGTCTGTCTCTGTCTGTTCCTCTCTCTCTCCCGGCGTCTCTTGGCGTCGCTCTGTGTCCCCCTGACTCTCTCTGTCTCTCTCTCTCTCCCGCTGTCCCTCGCTGTCTCTCGCTGCTTCACCCTATCCCTCTCTCTCTCTTTGTCCGTCTCTGTCTCTCTCTGCCCGTCTCTGTCTCTTTCTGTCCGTGTCTGTCTCTCTCTGCCCCTCTCCGTCTCTCTCACTGTCCGTCTCTGTCTCTCCCTGACTCTCTCTGTCTCGCTCTGTGTCTCTCTGGCTCTCTCTGTCTCGCTCTGTGTCTCTCTGACTCTCTCTGTCTCTCTCTGACGCTCTCTGTCGCTCTCTGTCTCTCTCTGTCTCTCTATGAGTCTCTCTGTTTCCTTCTGTCTCTCTCTGTCTTTCTCTCTCTCTCTCTCTCTGCCTCTCTCTGCCGCTCTCGGTCTCTCTCTGTGTCTCTCTGTCTCTCTCTGACTCTCTCTGTCGCTCTCTGTCTCTCTCTGTCTCTCTCTCTGTCTTTCTCTCTCTCTCTCTGCCTCTCACTGCTGCTCTCGGTCTGTCTCTGTGTCTCTCTGTCTCTCTCTGTCCGTCGCTGTGTGTCTCTGTCTGTCTCTGTCTCTCTCTGCCCCTCTCCGTTCTCTCGGTGTCCGTCTCTGTCACTCTCTGACTCTTACGGTCACTTTCTCTCTGTCTATCTCTCTCTGTCTCTCTCGGGCTCTCTCTCTGACTTTCTCTGTCTCTCTCTGTCTCTTTCTGGCTCTTTCTGTCTCCCCCTGTCCCTCTCCGTCGATTTCTATCTCTCTCTGTCTCTCTCTGTCCGTCTCGGTCTGTCTCTGTGTCTCTCTGTCCCTCGCTGTCTCTCACTGGCTCTCTCGGTCTCTGTCGGTCTCGCTGTGATGCTCTCCGTCTCTGTCTGTCTCTGTCTGTAGCTGTCTGTCTCTGTCTGTTCCTCTCTCTCTCCCGGCGTCTTTCGGCGTCGCTCTGTGTCTCTCAGACTCTCTCTGTCTCTCTCTCTCTATCTGTCTCTTTCTCTGTCTCTCTCTGTCTCTTTCTCTCTCTCTCTGTCTATCGCTGTCTCTCACTGGCTCTTTCGGGCATTCTCTGTCTCGCTGTCACGCTCTCTGTCTCTGTCTGTCTCTCTCTGTCTGTCTGTTCCTCTCTGTCTCTCCCGGCGTCTCTCGCCGTCGCTCTGTGTCTCTCTGTGTCTCTCTGCCTCTCTCTGTCTCTCTCTGTCTCTCTCTCTCTGTCTCTATCTGTCTCTCTCTGTCACTCTCTCTCTCACTATGACCCTCTCTGTCTCCCTCTGCTTCTGTCTGTCTCTCCCTCCCGCGGTCTGCCGCTCTCTGTCTCACTCTGTCCCGCTCTCACTCTCTCTCTCTCTCTCTGTGTCCGTCTCTGTCTCTCACTGGCTCTCTCAGGCTCTCTCTGTCACGGTCTGTCTCTCTCTGTCTCTCTCTGACTCTCTCTGTCGCTATCTGTCTCTCTCTGTCCGTCTCTGTCTCTCTCTGACTCTCTCTGTCTCTTTCGGTCTCTGTCTATCTCACTCTGTCTCTCTCGGGTTCTCTCTGTCTGTCTTTGTCTCTCTCTGTCACTCTCTCTCTCACTATGACCCTCTCTGTCTCTCTCTGCTTCTGTCTGTTTTTCACTCCCGCTGTCTGCCGCTCTCCGTCTCTCCGTGTCCCTCTCTCTCGCTTTGTCCGTCTCTGTGTCTCTCTGGCTCTCTCTGTCTCGCTCTGTGTCTCTCTGACTCTCTCTGTCTCTCTCTGACGCTCTCTGTCGCTCTCTGTCTCTCTCTGTCTCTCTATGAGTCTCTCTGTTTCCTTCTGTCTCTCTCTGTCACCTCTCTGTCTCCCTCCGTCGCTCTCTCTGTCTTTCTCTCTCTCTCTCTCTGCCGCTCTCGGTCTCTCTCTGTTTCTCTCTGTCTCTCTCTTGTGTCTCTATGTCTCTCTCTGACTCTCTCTGTCGCTCTCTGTCTCTCTCTGTCTCTCTATGAGTCTCTCTGTTTCCTTCTGTCTCTCTCTGTCACCTCTCTGCCTCCCTCTGTCGCTCTCTCTGTCCTTCTCTCTCTCTCTCTCTGCCTCTCTCTGTCTCTCTCTGTCTCTTTATGTCGCTTTCTGTCTCGCCCTGTCCATCTTCGTCTATTTCTATCTCTCTCTGTCTCTCTCTGTCCGTCTCTGTCTCTCTCTGCCCCTCTCTGTCTCTCTCTGTCCCTTTCTGACTCTCTCTGTCTGTGTCTGTCTCTTTCTGGCTCTTTCTGTCTCCCCCTGTCCCTCTCCGACGATTTCTATCTCTCTCTGTCTCTCTCTGTCCCTCTCTGTCTCTGTCTGTCCGTGTCTGTCTCTCTCTGCCCCTCTCCGTCTCTCTCTGTCTCGCTCTGTCCGTCTCTGTCTCTCTCGGGCTCTCGCTCTTTCCGTCTCTGTCTCTCTCGGGCTCTCTCTCTGACCTCTCTCTGTCACTCTCTCGCTCACTATGACCCTCTCTGTCTCTCTCTGCTTCTGTCTGTCTCTCTCTGTCCCTCTCTGTTTCGCTCTGTTCATCTCTGTCTCTCTCTGTCCGGCTCTGTCTCTCTCGTTCTCTCTCGGACTCTCTCACTCTCTGTCTGTCTCTGTCTTTCTCTGGCTCCTCTTTCTGTCTCTCCCGGCGTCTCTCTGGGTCTCTGACTCTCTTTGACTCCCTGTGTCTCTTTCTGTCACCTCTCTGTCTCTCTCTCTCTCTCTGACTCTCTCTCTGTCTCTCTCGGTCCTTCTCTCTGTCTCTCTCTCTGTCTCTTTCGGTCTCTCTCTCTCTGTTTCTCTCTATCTCTCGCTGTCTCTCACTTGCACTCTCGGGCTCTCTCTGTCTCTCGCTCTCTGTCTCTCTTTGTCTCTCTGTGTCATTCTCCCTCTCACTATGACCCTCTCTGTCTCTCTCTGCTTCTGTCTGTCTCGCACTCCCGCTGTCTGCCGCTCTCCGTCTCTCCGTGTCCCTCTCTCTCGCTTTGTCCGTCTCTGTGTCTCTCTGGCTCTCTCTGTCTCGCTCTGTGTCTCTCTGACTCTCTCTGTCTCTCTCTGACGCTCTCTGTCGCTCTCTGTCTCTCTCTGTCTCTCTATGAGTCTCTCTGTTTCCTTCTATCTCTCTCTGTCTTTCTCTCTCTCTCTCTCTGCCTCTCTCTGCCGCTCTCGGTCTCTCTCTGTGTCTCTCTGTCTCTCTCTGACTCTCTCTGTCGCTCTCTGTCTCTCTCTGTCTCTCTCTCTGTCTTTCTCTCTCTCTCTCTGCCTCTCACTGCTGCTCTCGGTCTGTCTCTGTGTCTCTCTGTCTCTCTCTGTCCGTCGCTGTGTGTCTCTGTCTGTCTCTGTCTCTCTCTGCCCCTCTCCGTTCTCTCGGTGTCCGTCTGTGTCACTCTCTGACTCTCACGGTCACTTTCTGTCTCTGTCTATCTCTCTCTGTCTCTCTCGGGCTCTCTCTCTGACTCTCTCTGTCTCTCTCTATCCCTTTCTGGCTCTTTCTGTCTCCCCCTGTCCCTCTCCGTCGATTTCTATCTCTCTCTGTTTCTCTCTGTCCGTCTCGGTCTGTCTCTGTGTCTCTCTGTCCCTCGCTGTCTCTCACTGGCTCTCTCGGTCTCTGTCGGTCTCGCTGTGATGCTCTCCGTCTCTGTCTGTCTCTGTCTGTATCTGTCTGTCTCTGTCTGTTCCTCTCTCTCTCCCGGCGTCTTTCGGCGTCCCTCTGTGTCTCTCAGACTCTCTCTGTCTCTCTCTCTCTATCTGTCTCTTTCTCTGTCTCTCTCTGTCTCTTTCTGTCTCTCTCTGTCTATCGCTGACTCTCACTGGCTCTTCCGGGCATTCTCTGTCTCGCTGTCACGCTCTCTGTCTCTGTCTGTCTCTCTGTCTCTCTCTGTCTGTCTGTTCCTCTCTGTCTCTCCCGGCGTCTCTGGGCGTCGCTGTGTGTCTCTCTGTGTCTCTCTGACTCTCTCTGTCACTCTCTGTCTCTCGCTCTCTCTCGCTGTCTCTCGCTGTCTCTCACTGTCTCTCTCTGTCTCTCTCTGTCTCTCTCTCTCTCTCTGCCTCTTACTGCTGCTCTCGGTCTGTCTCTGTGTCTCTCTGCCTCGCTCTGTCCGTCTCTGTGTGTTTCTGTCTGTCTCTGTCTCTCTCTGCCCCTCTCCGTTCTCTCAGTGTCCGTCTCTGTCTCTCTCTGACTCTCTCGGTCACTTTCTGTCTCTGTTTATCTCTCTCTGTCTCTCTCGGGCTCTCTCTCTCTCTGACTCTCTTTGTCTCTCTCTGTCCCTTTCTGGCTCTTTCTGGCTCTTTCTGTCTCCCCCTGTCCCTCTCCATCGAATTCTATCTCTCTCTGTCTGTCTCTGTCTGTCTCTGTCTCCTCTTTCTGTCTCTCCCGGCGTCTCTCTGGGTCTCTGACTCTCTTTGACTCCCTGTGTCTCTTTCTGTCACCTCTCTGTCTCCCTCTCTCTCTCTCTGACTCTCTCTCTGTCTCTCTCGGTCTCACTCTCTGTCTCTCTCTGTCTCTTTCGGTCTCTCTCTCTCTGTCTCTCTCTATCTCTCGCTGTCTCTCGCTGTCTCTCACTTGCTCTCTCGGTCACTTTCTGTCTCCGTCTATCTCTCTCTGTCTCTCTCGGGCTCTCTCTCTGACTCTCTCTGTCTCTCTCTGTCTTTTTCTGGCTCTTTCTGTCTCCCCCTGTCCCTCTCCGTCGATTTCTATCTCTCTCTGTCTCTCTCTGTCCGTCTCGGTCTGTCTCTGTGTCTCTCTGTCCCTCGCTGTCTCTCACTGGCTCTCTCGGTCTCGCTGTGATGCTCTCCGTCTCTGTCTGTCTCTGTCTGTAGCTGTCTGTCTCTGTCTGTTCCTCTCTCTCTCCCGGCGTCTTTCGGCGTCGCTCTGTGTCTCTCAGACCCTCTCTGTCTCTCTCTCTCTCTCTCTATCTGTCTCTTTCTCTGTCTCTCTCTGTCTCTTTCTCTCTCTCTCTGTCTATCGCTGTCTCTCACTGGCTCTTTCGGACATTCTCTGTCTCGCTGTCACGCTCTCTGTCTCTGTCTGTCTCTGTCTGTCTCTCTCTGTCTCTCTGTTCCTCTCTGTCTCTCCCGGCGTCTCTTGGCGTCGCTCTGTGTCCCCCTGACTCTCTCTGTCTCTCTCTCTCTCCCGCTGTCCCTCGCTGTCTCTCGCTGCTTCACCCTATCCCTCTCTCTCTCTTTGTCCGTCTCTGTCTCTCTCTGCCCGTCTCTGTCTCTTTCTGTCGGTGTCTGTCTCTCTCTGCCCCTCTCCGTCTCTCTCACTGTCCGTCTCTGTCTCTCCCTGACTCTCTCTGTCTCTCTCTGTCTCTCTCTGTCTCTCTCTGTCGCTCTCTGTCTCTCGCTATCTCTCGCTGTCTCTGTCTGTCTCTGTCTGTCTCTCTCTGTCGCTCTCTGTCTCTCGCTATCTCTCGCTGTCTCTGTCTGTCTCTGTCTGTCTCTCTCTGTCTGTCTGTTCCTCTCTGTCTCTCCCGGCGTCTCTCGGCGTCGCTCTGTGTCTCTCTGACTCTCTCTGTCTCTCGTTGTCTCTCTCTGTCACTC
The DNA here is from genome assembly GCF_034640455.1 of Diachasmimorpha longicaudata. NCBI lineage: Eukaryota > Metazoa > Arthropoda > Insecta > Hymenoptera > Braconidae > Diachasmimorpha > Diachasmimorpha longicaudata. The sequence goes on along the minus strand of NW_026973900.1, from coordinate 504,169 downwards.
TCTCTCCCACTATGACCCTCTCTGTCTCCCTCTGCTTCTGTCTGTCTCTCACTCCCGCTGTCCGCCGCTCTCCGTCTCTCTGTGTCCCTCTCTCTCGCTTTGTCCGTCTCTGTGTCTCTCTGGCTCTCTCTGTCTCGCTCTGTGTCTCTCTGGCTCTCTCTGTCTCGCTCTGTGTCTCTCTGACTCTCTCTGTCTCTCTCTGACGCTCTCTGTCGCTCTCTGTCTCTCTCTGTCTCTCTATGAGTCTCTCTGTTTCCTTCTGTCTCTCTCTGTCTTTCTCTCTCTCTCTCTCTCTGCCTCTCTCTGCCGCTCTCGGTCTCTCTCTGTGTCTCTCTGTCTCTCTCTGACTCTCTCTGTCGCTCTCTGTCTCTCTCTGTCTCTCTCTCTGTCTTTCTCTCTCTCTCTCTGCCTCTCACTGCTGCTCTCGGTCTGTCTCTGTGTCTCTCTGTCTCTCTCTGTCCGTCGCTGTGTGTCTCTGTCTGTCTCTGTCTCTCTCTGCCCCTCTCCGTTCTCTCGGTGTCCGTCTCTGTCACTCTCTGACTCTCACGGTCACTTTCTCTCTGTCTATCTCTCTCTGTCTCTCTCGGGCTCTCTCTCTGACTTTCTCTGTCTCTCTCTGTCTCTTTCTGGCTCTTTCTGTCTCCCCCTGTCCCTCTCCGTCGATTTCTATCTCTCTCTGTCTCTCTCTGTCCGTCTCGGTCTGTCTCTGTGTCTCTCTGTCCCTCGCTGTCTCTCACTGGCTCTCTCGGTCTCTGTCGGTCTCGCTGTGATGCTCTCCGTCTCTGTCTGTCTCTGTCTGTAGCTGTCTGTCTCTGTCTGTTCCTCTCTCTCTCCCGGCGTCTTTCGGCGTCGCTCTGTGTCTCTCAGACTCTCTCTGTCTCTCTCTCTCTATCTGTCTCTTTCTCTGTCTCTCTCTGTCTCTTTCTCTCTCTCTCTGTCTATCGCTGTCTCTCACTGGCTCTTTCGGGCATTCTCTGTCTCGCTGTCACGCTCTCTGTCTCTGTCTGTCTCTCTCTGTCTGTCTGTTCCTCTCTGTCTCTCCCGGCGTCTCTCGCCGTCGCTCTGTGTCTCTCTGTGTCTCTCTGCCTCTCTCTGTCTCTCTCTGTCTCTCTCTCTCTGTCTCTATCTGTCTCTCTCTGTCACTCTCTCTCTCACTATGACCCTCTCTGTCTCCCTCTGCTTCTGTCTGTCTCTCCCTCCCGCGGTCTGCCGCTCTCTGTCTCACCCTGTCCCGCTCTCACTCTCTCTCTCTCTCTCTGTGTCCGTCTCTGTCTCTCACTGGCTCTCTCAGGCTCTCTCTGTCACGGTCTGTCTCTCTCTGTCTCTCTCTGACTCTCTCTGTCGCTATCTGTCTCTCTCTGTCCGTCTCTGTCTCTCTCTGACTCTCTCTGTCTCTTTCGGTCTCTGTCTATCTCACTCTGTCTCTCTCGGGTTCTCTCTGTCTGTCTTTGTCTCTCTCTGTCACTCTCTCTCTCTCACTATGACCCTCTCTGTCTCTCTCTGCTTCTGTCTGTTTTTCACTCCCGCTGTCTGCCGCTCTCCGTCTCTCCGTGTCCCTCTCTCTCGCTTTGTCCGTCTCTGTGTCTCTCTGGCTCTCTCTGTCTCGCTCTGTGTCTCTCTGACTCTCTCTGTCTCTCTCTGACGCTCTCTGTCGCTCTCTGTCTCTCTCTGTCTCTCTATGAGTCTCTCTGTTTCCTTCTATCTCTCTCTGTCTTTCTCTCTCTCTCTCTCTGCCTCTCTCTGCCGCTCTCGGTCTCTCTCTGTGTCTCTCTGTCTCTCTCTGACTCTCTCTGTCGCTCTCTGTCTCTCTCTGTCTCTCTCTCTGTCTTTCTCTCTCTCTCTCTGCCTCTCACTGCTGCTCTCGGTCTGTCTCTGTGTCTCTCTGTCTCTCTCTGTCCGTCGCTGTGTGTCTCTGTCTGTCTCTGTCTCTCTCTGCCCCTCTCCGTTCTCTCGGTGTCCGTCTGTGTCACTCTCTGACTCTCACGGTCACTTTCTGTCTCTGTCTATCTCTCTCTGTCTCTCTCGGGCTCTCTCTCTGACTCTCTCTGTCTCTCTCTATCCCTTTCTGGCTCTTTCTGTCTCCCCCTGTCCCTCTCCGTCGATTTCTATCTCTCTCTGTTTCTCTCTGTCCGTCTCGGTCTGTCTCTGTGTCTCTCTGTCCCTCGCTGTCTCTCACTGGCTCTCTCGGTCTCTGTCGGTCTCGCTGTGATGCTCTCCGTCTCTGTCTGTCTCTGTCTGTATCTGTCTGTCTCTGTCTGTTCCTCTCTCTCTCCCGGCGTCTTTCGGCGTCCCTCTGTGTCTCTCAGACTCTCTCTGTCTCTCTCTCTCTATCTGTCTCTTTCTCTGTCTCTCTCTGTCTCTTTCTGTCTCTCTCTGTCTATCGCTGACTCTCACTGGCTCTTCCGGGCATTCTCTGTCTCGCTGTCACGCTCTCTGTCTCTGTCTGTCTCTCTGTCTCTCTCTGTCTGTCTGTTCCTCTCTGTCTCTCCCGGCGTCTCTGGGCGTCGCTGTGTGTCTCTCTGTGTCTCTCTGACTCTCTCTGTCACTCTCTGTCTCTCGCTCTCTCTCGCTGTCTCTCGCTGTCTCTCACTGTCTCTCTCTGTCTCTCTCTGTCTCTCTCTCTCTCTCTGCCTCTTACTGCTGCTCTCGGTCTGTCTCTGTGTCTCTCTGCCTCGCTCTGTCCGTCTCTGTGTGTTTCTGTCTGTCTCTGTCTCTCTCTGCCCCTCTCCGTTCTCTCAGTGTCCGTCTCTGTCTCTCTCTGACTCTCTCGGTCACTTTCTGTCTCTGTTTATCTCTCTCTGTCTCTCTCGGGCTCTCTCTCTCTCTGACTCTCTTTGTCTCTCTCTGTCCCTTTCTGGCTCTTTCTGGCTCTTTCTGTCTCCCCCTGTCCCTCTCCATCGAATTCTATCTCTCTCTGTCTGTCTCTGTCTGTCTCTGTCTCCTCTTTCTGTCTCTCCCGGCGTCTCTCTGGGTCTCTGACTCTCTTTGACTCCCTGTGTCTCTTTCTGTCACCTCTCTGTCTCCCTCTCTCTCTCTCTGACTCTCTCTCTGTCTCTCTCGGTCTCACTCTCTGTCTCTCTCTGTCTCTTTCGGTCTCTCTCTCTCTGTCTCTCTCTATCTCTCGCTGTCTCTCGCTGTCTCTCACTTGCTCTCTCGGTCACTTTCTGTCTCCGTCTATCTCTCTCTGTCTCTCTCGGGCTCTCTCTCTGACTCTCTCTGTCTCTCTCTGTCTTTTTCTGGCTCTTTCTGTCTCCCCCTGTCCCTCTCCGTCGATTTCTATCTCTCTCTGTCTCTCTCTGTCCGTCTCGGTCTGTCTCTGTGTCTCTCTGTCCCTCGCTGTCTCTCACTGGCTCTCTCGGTCTCGCTGTGATGCTCTCCGTCTCTGTCTGTCTCTGTCTGTAGCTGTCTGTCTCTGTCTGTTCCTCTCTCTCTCCCGGCGTCTTTCGGCGTCGCTCTGTGTCTCTCAGACCCTCTCTGTCTCTCTCTCTCTCTCTATCTGTCTCTTTCTCTGTCTCTCTCTGTCTCTTTCTCTCTCTCTCTGTCTATCGCTGTCTCTCACTGGCTCTTTCGGACATTCTCTGTCTCGCTGTCACGCTCTCTGTCTCTGTCTGTCTCTGTCTGTCTCTCTCTGTCTCTCTGTTCCTCTCTGTCTCTCCCGGCGTCTCTTGGCGTCGCTCTGTGTCCCCCTGACTCTCTCTGTCTCTCTCTCTCTCCCGCTGTCCCTCGCTGTCTCTCGCTGCTTCACCCTATCCCTCTCTCTCTCTTTGTCCGTCTCTGTCTCTCTCTGCCCGTCTCTGTCTCTTTCTGTCCGTGTCTGTCTCTCTCTGCCCCTCTCCGTCTCTCTCACTGTCCGTCTCTGTCTCTCCCTGACTCTCTCTGTCTCTCTCTGTCTCTCTCTGTCTCTCTCTGTCGCTCTCTGTCTCTCGCTATCTCTCGCTGTCTCTGTCTGTCTCTGTCTGTCTCTCTCTGTCGCTCTCTGTCTCTCGCTATCTCTCGCTGTCTCTGTCTGTCTCTGTCTGTCTCTCTCTGTCTGTCTGTTCCTCTCTGTCTCTCCCGGCGTCTCTCGGCGTCGCTCTGTGTCTCTCTGACTCTCTCTGTCTCTCGTTGTCTCTCTCTGTCACTCTCTCTCCCACTATGACCCTCTCTGTTTCCCTCTGCTTCTGTCTGTCTCTCACTCCCGCTGTCTGCCGCTCTCCGTCTCTCTGTGTCCCTCTCTCTCGCTTTGTCCGTCTCTGTGTCTCTCTGGCTCTCTCTGTCTCGCTCTGTGTCTCTCTGGCTCTCTCTGTCTCGCTCTGTGTCTCTCTGACTCTGTCTGTCTCTCTCTGACGCCCTCTGTCGCTCTCTGTCTCTCTCTGTCTCTCTATGAGTCTCTCTGTTTCCTTCTGTCTCTCTCTGTCTTTCTCTCTCTCTCTCTCTCTGCCTCTCTCTGCCGCTCTCGGTCTCTCTCTGTGTCTCTCTGTCTCTCTCTGACTCTCTCTGTCGCTCTCTGTCTCTCTCTGTCTCTCTCTCTGTCTTTCTCTCTCTCTCTCTGCCTCTCACTGCTGCTCTCGGTCTGTCTCTGTGTCTCTCTGTCTCTCTCTGTCCGTCGCTGTGTGTCTCTGTCTGTCTCTGTCTCTCTCTGCCCCTCTCCGTTCTCTCGGTGTCCGTCTCTGTCACTCTCTGACTCTCACGGTCACTTTCTCTCTGTCTATCTCTCTCTGTCTCTCTCGGGCTCTCTCTCTGACTTTCTCTGTCTCTCTCTGTCTCTTTCTGGCTCTTTCTGTCTCCCCCTGTCCCTCTCCGTCGATTTCTATCTCTCTCTGTCTCTCTCTGTCCGTCTCGGTCTGTCTCTGTGTCTCTCTGTCCCTCGCTGTCTCTCACTGGCTCTCTCGGTCTCTGTCGGTCTCGCTGTGATGCTCTCCGTCTCTGTCTGTCTCTGTCTGTAGCTGTCTGTCTCTGTCTGTTCCTCTCTCTCTCCCGGCGTCTTTCGGCGTCGCTCTGTGTCTCTCAGACTCTCTCTGTCTCTCTCTCTCTATCTGTCTCTTTCTCTGTCTCTCTCTGTCTCTTTCTCTCTCTCTCTGTCTATCGCTGTCTCTCACTGGCTCTTTCGGGCATTCTCTGTCTCGCTGTCACGCTCTCTGTCTCTGTCTGTCTCTCTCTGTCTGTCTGTTCCTCTCTGTCTCTCCCGGCGTCTCTCGCCGTCGCTCTGTGTCTCTCTGTGTCTCTCTGCCTCTCTCTGTCTCTCTCTGTCTCTCTCTCTCTGTCTCTATCTGTCTCTCTCTGTCACTCTCTTTCTCACTATGACCCTCTCTGTCTCCCTCTGCTTCTGTCTGTCTCTCCCTCCCGCGGTCTGCCGCTCTCTGTCTCACCCTGTCCCGCTCTCACTCTCTCTCTCTCTCTCTCTGTGTCCGTCTCTGTCTCTCACTGGCTCTCTCAGGCTCTCTCTGTCACGGTCTGTCTCTCTCTGTCTCTCTCTGACTCTCTCTGTCGCTATCTGTCTCTCTCTGTCCGTCTCTGTCTCTCTCTGACTCTCTCTGTCTCTTTCGGTCTCTGTCTATCTCACTCTGTCTCTCTCGGGTTCTCTCTGTCTGTCTTTGTCTCTCTCTGTCACTCTCTCTCTCTCACTATGACCCTCTCTGTCTCTCTCTGCTTCTGTCTGTTTTTCACTCCCGCTGTCTGCCGCTCTCCGTCTCTCCGTGTCCCTCTCTCTCGCTTTGTCCGTCTCTGTGTCTCTCTGGCTCTCTCTGTCTCGCTCTGTGTCTCTCTGACTCTCTCTGTCTCTCTCTGACGCTCTCTGTCGCTCTCTGTCTCTCTCTGTCTCTCTATGAGTCTCTCTGTTTCCTTCTGTCTCTCTCTGTCACCTCTCTGTCTCCCTCCGTCGCTCTCTCTGTCTTTCTCTCTCTCTCTCTCTGCCGCTCTCGGTCTCTCTCTGTTTCTCTCTGTCTCTCTCTTGTGTCTCTCTGTCTCTCTCTGACTCTCTCTGTCGCTCTCTGTCTCTCTCTGTCTCTCTATGAGTCTCTCTGTTTCCTTCTGTCTCTCTCTGTCACCTCTCTGCCTCCCTCTGTCGCTCTCTCTGTCCTTCTCTCTCTCTCTCTCTCTGCCTCTCTCTGTCTCTCTCTGTCTCTTTATGTCGCTTTCTGTCTCGCCCTGTCCATCTTCGTCTATTTCTATCTCTCTCTGTCTCTCTCTGTCCGTCTCTGTCTCTCTCTGCCCCTCTCTGTCTCTCTCTGTCCCTTTCTGACTCTCTCTGTCTGTGTCTGTCTCTTTCTGGCTCTTTCTGTCTCCCCCTGTCCCTCTCCGACGATTTCTATCTCTCTCTGTCTCTCTCTGTCCCTCTCTGTCTCTGTCTGTCCGTGTCTGTCTCTCTCTGCCCCTCTCCGTCTCTCTCTGTCTCGCTCTGTCCGTCTCTGTCTCTCTCGGGCTCTCGCTCTTTCCGTCTCTGTCTCTCTCGGGCTCTCTCTCTGACCTCTCTCTGTCACTCTCTCGCTCACTATGACCCTCTCTGTCTCTCTCTGCTTCTGTCTGTCTCTCTCTGTCCCTCTCTGTTTCGCTCTGTTCATCTCTGTCTCTCTCTGTCCGGCTCTGTCTCTCTCGTTCTCTCTCGGACTCTCTCACTCTCTGTCTGTCTCTGTCTTTCTCTGGCTCCTCTTTCTGTCTCTCCCGGCGTCTCTCTGGGTCTCTGACTCTCTTTGACTCCCTGTGTCTCTTTCTGTCACCTCTCTGTCTCTCTCTCTCTCTCTGACTCTCTCTCTGTCTCTCTCGGTCCTTCTCTCTGTCTCTCTCTCTGTCTCTTTCGGTCTCTCTCTCCCTGTTTCTCTCTATCTCTCGCTGTCTCTCGCTGTCTCTCACTTGCACTCTCGGGCTCTCTCTGTCTCTCGCTCTCTGTCTCTCTTTGTCTCTCTGTGTCATTCTCCCTCTCACTATGACCCTCTCTGTCTCTCTCTGCTTCTGTCTGTCTCGCACTCCCGCTGTCTGCCGCTCTCCGTCTCTCCGTGTCCCTCTCTCTCGCTTTGTCCGTCTCTGTGTCTCTCTGGCTCTCTCTGTCTCGCTCTGTGTCTCTCTGACTCTCTCTGTCTCTCTCTGACGCTCTCTGTCGCTCTCTGTCTCTCTCTGTCTCTCTATGAGTCTCTCTGTTTCCTTCTATCTGTCTCTGTCTTTCTCTCTCTCTCTCTCTGCCTCTCTCTGCCGCTCTCGGTCTCTCTCTGTGTCTCTCTGTCTCTCTCTGACTCTCTCTGTCGCTCTCTGTCTCTCTCTGTCTCTCTCTCTGTCTTTCTCTCTCTCTCTCTGCCTCTCACTGCTGCTCTCGGTCTGTCTCTGTGTCTCTCTGTCTCTCTCTGTCCGTCGCTGTGTGTCTCTGTCTGTCTCTGTCTCTCTCTGCCCCTCTCCGTTCTCTCGGTGTCCGTCTGTGTCACTCTCTGACTCTCACGGTCACTTTCTGTCTCTGTCTATCTCTCTCTGTCTCTCTCGGGCTCTCTCTCTGACTCTCTCTGTCTCTCTCTATCCCTTTCTGGCTCTTTCTGTCTCCCCCTGTCCCTCTCCGTCGATTTCTATCTCTCTCTGTTTCTCTCTGTCCGTCTCGGTCTGTCTCTGTGTCTCTCTGTCCCTCGCTGTCTCTCACTGGCTCTCTCGGTCTCTGTCGGTCTCGCTGTGATGCTCTCCGTCTCTGTCTGTCTCTGTCTGTATCTGTCTGTCTCTGTCTGTTCCTCTCTCTCTCCCGGCGTCTTTCGGCGTCCCTCTGTGTCTCTCAGACTCTCTCTGTCTCTCTCTCTCTATCTGTCTCTTTCTCTGTCTCTCTCTGTCTCTTTCTGTCTCTCTCTGTCTATCGCTGACTCTCACTGGCTCTTCCGGGCATTCTCTGTCTCGCTGTCACGCTCTCTGTCTCTGTCTGTCTCTCTGTCTCTCTCTGTCTGTCTGTTCCTCTCTGTCTCTCCCGGCGTCTCTGGGCGTCGCTGTGTGTCTCTCTGTGTCTCTCTGACTCTCTCTGTCACTCTCTGTCTCTCGCTCTCTCTCGCTGTCTCTCGCTGTCTCTCACTGTCTCTCTCTGTCTCTCTCTGTCTCTCTCTCTCTCTCTGCCTCTTACTGCTGCTCTCGGTCTGTCTCTGTGTCTCTCTGCCTCGCTCTGTCCGTCTCTGTGTGTTTCTGTCTGTCTCTGTCTCTCTCTGCCCCTCTCCGTTCTCTCAGTGTCCGTCTCTGTCTCTCTCTGACTCTCTCGGTCACTTTCTGTCTCTGTTTATCTCTCTCTGTCTCTCTCGGGCTCTCTCTCTCTCTGACTCTCTTTGTCTCTCTCTGTCCCTTTCTGGCTCTTTCTGGCTCTTTCTGTCTCCCCCTGTCCCTCTCCATCGAATTCTATCTCTCTCTGTCTGTCTCTGTCTGTCTCTGTCTCCTCTTTCTGTCTCTCCCGGCGTCTCTCTGGGTCTCTGACTCTCTTTGACTCCCTGTGTCTCTTTCTGTCACCTCTCTGTCTCCCTCTCTCTCTCTCTGACTCTCTCTCTGTCTCTCTCGGTCTCACTCTCTGTCTCTCTCTGTCTCTTTCGGTCTCTCTCTCTCTGTCTCTCTCTATCTCTCGCTGTCTCTCGCTGTCTCTCACTTGCTCTCTCGGTCACTTTCTGTCTCCGTCTATCTCTCTCTGTCTCTCTCGGGCTCTCTCTCTGACTCTCTCTGTCTCTCTCTGTCTTTTTCTGGCTCTTTCTGTCTCCCCCTGTCCCTCTCCGTCGATTTCTATCTCTCTCTGTCTCTCTCTGTCCGTCTCGGTCTGTCTCTGTGTCTCTCTGTCCCTCGCTGTCTCTCACTGGCTCTCTCGGTCTCGCTGTGATGCTCTCCGTCTCTGTCTGTCTCTGTCTGTAGCTGTCTGTCTCTGTCTGTTCCTCTCTCTCTCCCGGCGTCTTTCGGCGTCGCTCTGTGTCTCTCAGACCCTCTCTGTCTCTCTCTCTCTCTCTATCTGTCTCTTTCTCTGTCTCTCTCTGTCTCTTTCTCTCTCTCTCTGTCTATCGCTGTCTCTCACTGGCTCTTTCGGACATTCTCTGTCTCGCTGTCACGCTCTCTGTCTCTGTCTGTCTCTGTCTGTCTCTCTCTGTCTCTCTGTTCCTCTCTGTCTCTCCCGGCGTCTCTTGGCGTCGCTCTGTGTCCCCCTGACTCTCTCTGTCTCTCTCTCTCTCCCGCTGTCCCTCGCTGTCTCTCGCTGCTTCACCCTATCCCTCTCTCTCTCTTTGTCCGTCTCTGTCTCTCTCTGCCCGTCTCTGTCTCTTTCTGTCCGTGTCTGTCTCTCTCTGCCCCTCTCCGTCTCTCTCACTGTCCGTCTCTGTCTCTCCCTGACTCTCTCTGTCTCTCTCTGTCTCTCTCTGTCTCTCTCTGTCGCTCTCTGTCTCTCGCTATCTCTCGCTGTCTCTGTCTGTCTCTGTCTGTCTCTCTCTGTCGCTCTCTGTCTCTCGCTATCTCTCGCTGTCTCTGTCTGTCTCTGTCTGTCTCTCTCTGTCTGTCTGTTCCTCTCTGTCTCTCCCGGCGTCTCTCGGCGTCGCTCTGTGTCTCTCTGACTCTCTCTGTCTCTCGTTGTCTCTCTCTGTCACTCTCTCTCCCACTATGACCCTCTCTGTCTCCCTCTGCTTCTGTCTGTCTCTCACTCCCGCTGTCTGCCGCTCTCCGTCTCTCTGTGTCCCTCTCTCTCGCTTTGTCCGTCTCTGTGTCTCTCTGGCTCTCTCTGTCTCGCTCTGTGTCTCTCTGGCTCTCTCTGTCTCGCTCTGTGTCTCTCTGACTCTGTCTGTCTCTCTCTGACGCCCTCTGTCGCTCTCTGTCTCTCTCTGTCTCTCTATGAGTCTCTCTGTTTCCTTCTGTCTCTCTCTGTCTTTCTCTCTCTCTCTCTCTCTGCCTCTCTCTGCCGCTCTCGGTCTCTCTCTGTGTCTCTCTGTCTCTCTCTGACTCTCTCTGTCGCTCTCTGTCTCTCTCTGTCTCTCTCTCTGTCTTTCTCTCTCTCTCTCTGCCTCTCACTGCTGCTCTCGGTCTGTCTCTGTGTCTCTCTGTCTCTCTCTGTCCGTCGCTGTGTGTCTCTGTCTGTCTCTGTCTCTCTCTGCCCCTCTCCGTTCTCTCGGTGTCCGTCTCTGTCACTCTCTGACTCTCACGGTCACTTTCTCTCTGTCTATCTCTCTCTGTCTCTCTCGGGCTCTCTCTCTGACTTTCTCTGTCTCTCTCTGTCTCTTTCTGGCTCTTTCTGTCTCCCCCTGTCCCTCTCCGTCGATTTCTATCTCTCTCTGTCTCTCTCTGTCCGTCTCGGTCTGTCTCTGTGTCTCTCTGTCCCTCGCTGTCTCTCACTGGCTCTCTCGGTCTCTGTCGGTCTCGCTGTGATGCTCTCCGTCTCTGTCTGTCTCTGTCTGTAGCTGTCTGTCTCTGTCTGTTCCTCTCTCTCTCCCGGCGTCTTTCGGCGTCGCTCTGTGTCTCTCAGACTCTCTCTGTCTCTCTCTCTCTATCTGTCTCTTTCTCTGTCTCTCTCTGTCTCTTTCTCTCTCTCTCTGTCTATCGCTGTCTCTCACTGGCTCTTTCGGGCATTCTCTGTCTCGCTGTCACGCTCTCTGTCTCTGTCTGTCTCTCTCTGTCTGTCTGTTCCTCTCTGTCTCTCCCGGCGTCTCTCGCCGTCGCTCTGTGTCTCTCTGTGTCTCTCTGCCTCTCTCTGTCTCTCTCTGTCTCTCTCTCTCTGTCTCTATCTGTCTCTCTCTGTCACTCTCTTTCTCACTATGACCCTCTCTGTCTCCCTCTGCTTCTGTCTGTCTCTCCCTCCCGCGGTCTGCCGCTCTCTGTCTCACCCTGTCCCGCTCTCACTCTCTCTCTCTCTCTCTCTGTGTCCGTCTCTGTCTCTCACTGGCTCTCTCAGGCTCTCTCTGTCACGGTCTGTCTCTCTCTGTCTCTCTCTGACTCTCTCTGTCGCTATCTGTCTCTCTCTGTCCGTCTCTGTCTCTCTCTGACTCTCTCTGTCTCTTTCGGTCTCTGTCTATCTCACTCTGTCTCTCTCGGGTTCTCTCTGTCTGTCTTTGTCTCTCTCTGTCACTCTCTCTCTCTCACTATGACCCTCTCTGTCTCTCTCTGCTTCTGTCTGTTTTTCACTCCCGCTGTCTGCCGCTCTCCGTCTCTCCGTGTCCCTCTCTCTCGCTTTGTCCGTCTCTGTGTCTCTCTGGCTCTCTCTGTCTCGCTCTGTGTCTCTCTGACTCTCTCTGTCTCTCTCTGACGCTCTCTGTCGCTCTCTGTCTCTCTCTGTCTCTCTATGAGTCTCTCTGTTTCCTTCTGTCTCTCTCTGTCACCTCTCTGTCTCCCTCCGTCGCTCTCTCTGTCTTTCTCTCTCTCTCTCTCTGCCGCTCTCGGTCTCTCTCTGTTTCTCTCTGTCTCTCTCTTGTGTCTCTCTGTCTCTCTCTGACTCTCTCTGTCGCTCTCTGTCTCTCTCTGTCTCTCTATGAGTCTCTCTGTTTCCTTCTGTCTCTCTCTGTCACCTCTCTGCCTCCCTCTGTCGCTCTCTCTGTCCTTCTCTCTCTCTCTCTCTCTGCCTCTCTCTGCCGTTCTCGGTCTCTCTCACTGTCCGTCTCTGTCTCTCCCTGACTCTCTCTGTCTCTCTCTGTCTCTCTCTGTCTCTCTCTCTCTCTCTCTGCCTCTTACTGCTGCTCTCGGTCTGTCTCTGTGTCTCTCTGTCTCTCTCGGTCCGTCTCTGTGTGTTTCTGTCTGTCTCTGTCTCTCTCTGCCCCTCTCCGTTCTCTCACTGTACGTCTCCGTCTCTCGCTGACTCTCTCTGTCTCTCTCTGTCTCTTTATGTCGCTTTCTGTCTCGCCCTGTCCATCTTCGTCTATTTCTATCTCTCTCTGTCTCTCTCTGTCCGTCTCTGTCTCTCTCTGCCCCTCTCTGTCTCTCTCTGTCCCTTTCTGACTCTCTCTGTCTGTGTCTGTCTCTTTCTGGCTCTTTCTGTCTCCCCCTGTCCCTCTCCGACGATTTCTATCTCTCTCTGTCTCTCTCTGTCCCTCTCTGTCTCTGTCTGTCCGTGTCTGTCTCTCTCTGCCCCTCTCCGTCTCTCTCTGTCTCGCTCTGTCCGTCTCTGTCTCTCTCGGGCTCTCGCTCTTTCCGTCTCTGTCTCTCTCGGGCTCTCTCTCTGACCTCTCTCTGTCACTCTCTCGCTCACTATGACCCTCTCTGTCTCTCTCTGCTTCTGTCTGTCTCTCTCTGTCCCTCTCTGTTTCGCTCTGTTCATCTCTGTCTCTCTCTGTCCGGCTCTGTCTCTCTCGTTCTCTCTCGGACTCTCTCACTCTCTGTCTGTCTCTGTCTTTCTCTGGCTCCTCTTTCTGTCTCTCCCGGCGTCTCTCTGGGTCTCTGACTCTCTTTGACTCCCTGTGTCTCTTTCTGTCACCTCTCCGTCTCTCTCTCTCTCTCTGACTCTCTCTCTGTCTCTCTCGGTCCTTCTCTCTGTCTCTCTCTCTGTCTCTTTCGGTCTCTCTCTCTCTGTTTCTCTCTATCTCTCGCTGTCTCTCGCTGTCTCTCACTTGCACTCTCGGGCTCTCTCTGTCTCTCGCTCTCTGTCTCTCTTTGTCTCTCTGTGTCATTCTCCCTCTCACTATGACCCTCTCTGTCTCTCTCTGCTTCTGTCTGTCTCGCACTCCCGCTGTCTGCCGCTCTCCGTCTCTCCGTGTCCCTCTCTCTCGCTTTGTCCGTCTCTGTGTCTCTCTGGCTCTCTCTGTCTCGCTCTGTGTCTCTCTGACTCTCTCTGTCTCTCTCTGACGCTCTCTGTCGCTCTCTGTCTCTCTCTGTCTCTCTATGAGTCTCTCTGTTTCCTTCTATCTCTCTCTGTCTTTCTCTCTCTCTCTCTCTGCCTCTCTCTGCCGCTCTCGGTCTGTCTCTGTGTCTCTCTGTCTCTCTCTGTCCGTCGCTGTGTGTCTCTGTCTGTCTCTGTCTCTCTCTGCCCCTCTCCGTTCTCTCGGTGTCCGTCTGTGTCACTCTCTGACTCTCACGGTCACTTTCTGTCTCTGTCTATCTCTCTCTGTCTCTCTCGGGCTCTCTCTCTCTGACTCTCTCTGTCTCTCTCTATCCCTTTCTGGCTCTTTCTGTCTCCCCCTGTCCCTCTCCGTCGATTTCTATCTCTCTCTGTTTCTCTCTGTCCGTCTCGGTCTGTCTCTGTGTCTCTCTGTCCCTCGCTGTCTCTCACTGGCTCTCTCGGTCTCTGTCGGTCTCGCTGTGATGCTCTCCGTCTCTGTCTGTCTCTGTCTGTATCTGTCTGTCTCTGTCTGTTCCTCTCTCTCTCCCGGCGTCTTTCGGCGTCCCTCTGTGTCTCTCAGACTCTCTCTGTCTCTCTCTCTCTATCTGTCTCTTTCTCTGTCTCTCTCTGTCTCTTTCTGTCTCTCTCTGTCTATCGCTGACTCTCACTGGCTCTTCCGGGCATTCTCTGTCTCGCTGTCACGCTCTCTGTCTCTGTCTGTCTCTCTGTCTCTCTCTGTCTGTCTGTTCCTCTCTGTCTCTCCCGGCGTCTCTGGGCGTCGCTGTGTGTCTCTCTGTGTCTCTCTGACTCTCTCTGTCACTCTCTGTCTCTCGCTCTCTCTCGCTGTCTCTCGCTGTCTCTCACTGTCTCTCTCTGTCTCTCTCTGTCTCTCTCTCTCTCTCTGCCTCTTACTGCTGCTCTCGGTCTGTCTCTGTGTCTCTCTGCCTCGCTCTGTCCGTCTCTGTGTGTTTCTGTCTGTCTCTGTCTCTCTCTGCCCCTCTCCGTTCTCTCAGTGTCCGTCTCTGTCTCTCTCTGACTCTCTCGGTCACTTTCTGTCTCTGTTTATCTCTCTCTGTCTCTCTCGGGCTCTCTCTCTCTCTGACTCTCTTTGTCTCTCTCTGTCCCTTTCTGGCTCTTTCTGGCTCTTTCTGTCTCCCCCTGTCCCTCTCCATCGAATTCTATCTCTCTCTGTCTGTCTCTGTCTGTCTCTGTCTCCTCTTTCTGTCTCTCCCGGCGTCTCTCTGGGTCTCTGACTCTCTTTGACTCCCTGTGTCTCTTTCTGTCACCTCTCTGTCTCCCTCTCTCTCTCTCTGACTCTCTCTCTGTCTCTCTCGGTCTCACTCTCTGTCTCTCTCTGTCTCTTTCGGTCTCTCTCTCTCTGTCTCTCTCTATCTCTCGCTGTCTCTCGCTGTCTCTCACTTGCTCTCTCGGTCACTTTCTGTCTCCGTCTATCTCTCTCTGTCTCTCTCGGGCTCTCTCTCTGACTCTCTCTGTCTCTCTCTGTCTTTTTCTGGCTCTTTCTGTCTCCCCCTGTCCCTCTCCGTCGATTTCTATCTCTCTCTGTCTCTCTCTGTCCGTCTCGGTCTGTCTCTGTGTCTCTCTGTCCCTCGCTGTCTCTCACTGGCTCTCTCGGTCTCGCTGTGATGCTCTCCGTCTCTGTCTGTCTCTGTCTGTAGCTGTCTGTCTCTGTCTGTTCCTCTCTCTCTCCCGGCGTCTTTCGGCGTCGCTCTGTGTCTCTCAGACCCTCTCTGTCTCTCTCTCTCTCTCTATCTGTCTCTTTCTCTGTCTCTCTCTGTCTCTTTCTCTCTCTCTCTGTCTATCGCTGTCTCTCACTGGCTCTTTCGGACATTCTCTGTCTCGCTGTCACGCTCTCTGTCTCTGTCTGTCTCTGTCTGTCTCTCTCTGTCTCTCTGTTCCTCTCTGTCTCTCCCGGCGTCTCTTGGCGTCGCTCTGTGTCCCCCTGACTCTCTCTGTCTCTCTCTCTCTCCCGCTGTCCCTCGCTGTCTCTCGCTGCTTCACCCTATCCCTCTCTCTCTCTTTGTCCGTCTCTGTCTCTCTCTGCCCGTCTCTGTCTCTTTCTGTCCGTGTCTGTCTCTCTCTGCCCCTCTCCGTCTCTCTCACTGTCCCTCTCTGTCTCTCCCTGACTCTCTCTGTCTCTCTCTGTCTCTCTCTGTCTCTCTCTGTCGCTCTCTGTCTCTCGCTATCTCTCGCTGTCTCTGTCTGTCTCTGTCTGTCTCTCTCTGTCGCTCTCTGTCTCTCGCTATCTCTCGCTGTCTCTGTCTGTCTCTGTCTGTCTCTCTCTGTCTGTCTGTTCCTCTCTGTCTCTCCCGGCGTCTCTCGGCGTCGCTCTGTGTCTCTCTGACTCTCTCTGTCTCTCGTTGTCTCTCTCTGTCACTCTCTCTCCCACTATGACCCTCTCTGTCTCCCTCTGCTTCTGTCTGTCTCTCACTCCCGCTGTCTGCCGCTCTCCGTCTCTCTGTGTCCCTCTCTCTCGCTTTGTCCGTCTCTGTGTCTCTCTGGCTCTCTCTGTCTCGCTCTGTGTCTCTCTGGCTCTCTCTGTCTCGCTCTGTGTCTCTCTGACTCTGTCTGTCTCTCTCTGACGCCCTCTGTCGCTCTCTGTCTCTCTCTGTCTCTCTATGAGTCTCTCTGTTTCCTTCTGTCTCTCTCTGTCTTTCTCTCTCTCTCTCTCTCTGCCTCTCTCTGCCGCTCTCGGTCTCTCTCTGTGTCTCTCTGTCTCTCTCTGACTCTCTCTGTCGCTCTCTGTCTCTCTCTGTCTCTCTCTCTGTCTTTCTCTCTCTCTCTCTGCCTCTCACTGCTGCTCTCGGTCTGTCTCTGTGTCTCTCTGTCTCTCTCTGTCCGTCGCTGTGTGTCTCTGTCTGTCTCTGTCTCTCTCTGCCCCTCTCCGTTCTCTCGGTGTCCGTCTCTGTCACTCTCTGACTCTCACGGTCACTTTCTCTCTGTCTATCTCTCTCTGTCTCTCTCGGGCTCTCTCTCTGACTTTCTCTGTCTCTCTCTGTCTCTTTCTGGCTCTTTCTGTCTCCCCCTGTCCCTCTCCGTCGATTTCTATCTCTCTCTGTCTCTCTCTGTCCGTCTCGGTCTGTCTCTGTGTCTCTCTGTCCCTCGCTGTCTCTCACTGGCTCTCTCGGTCTCTGTCGGTCTCGCTGTGATGCTCTCCGTCTCTGTCTGTCTCTGTCTGTAGCTGTCTGTCTCTGTCTGTTCCTCTCTCTCTCCCGGCGTCTTTCGGCGTCGCTCTGTGTCTCTCAGACTCTCTCTGTCTCTCTCTCTCTATCTGTCTCTTTCTCTGTCTCTCTCTGTCTCTTTCTCTCTCTCTCTGTCTATCGCTGTCTCTCACTGGCTCTTTCGGGCATTCTCTGTCTCGCTGTCACGCTCTCTGTCTCTGTCTGTCTCTCTCTGTCTGTCTGTTCCTCTCTGTCTCTCCCGGCGTCTCTCGCCGTCGCTCTGTGTCTCTCTGTGTCTCTCTGCCTCTCTCTGTCTCTCTCTGTCTCTCTCTCTCTGTCTCTATCTGTCTCTCTCTGTCACTCTCTTTCTCACTATGACCCTCTCTGTCTCCCTCTGCTTCTGTCTGTCTCTCCCTCCCGCGGTCTGCCGCTCTCTGTCTCACCCTGTCCCGCTCTCACTCTCTCTCTCTCTCTCTCTCTGTGTCCGTCTCTGTCTCTCACTGGCTCTCTCAGGCTCTCTCTGTCACGGTCTGTCTCTCTCTGTCTCTCTCTGACTCTCTCTGTCGCTATCTGTCTCTCTCTGTCCGTCTCTGTCTCTCTCTGACTCTCTCTGTCTCTTTCGGTCTCTGTCTATCTCACTCTGTCTCTCTCGGGTTCTCTCTGTCTGTCTTTGTCTCTCTCTGTCACTCTCTCTCTCTCACTATGACCCTCTCTGTCTCTCTCTGCTTCTGTCTGTTTTTCACTCCCGCTGTCTGCCGCTCTCCGTCTCTCCGTGTCCCTCTCTCTCGCTTTGTCCGTCTCTGTGTCTCTCTGGCTCTCTCTGTCTCGCTCTGTGTCTCTCTGACTCTCTCTGTCTCTCTCTGACGCTCTCTGTCGCTCTCTGTCTCTCTCTGTCTCTCTATGAGTCTCTCTGTTTCCTTCTGTCTCTCTCTGTCACCTCTCTGTCTCCCTCCGTCGCTCTCTCTGTCTTTCTCTCTCTCTCTCTCTGCCGCTCTCGGTCTCTCTCTGTTTCTCTCTGTCTCTCTCTTGTGTCTCTCTGTCTCTCTCTGACTCTCTCTGTCGCTCTCTGTCTCTCTCTGTCTCTCTATGAGTCTCTCTGTTTCCTTCTGTCTCTCTCTGTCACCTCTCTGCCTCCCTCTGTCGCTCTCTCTGTCCTTCTCTCTCTCTCTCTCTCTGCCTCTCTCTGCCGTTCTCGGTCTCTCTCACTGTCCGTCTCTGTCTCTCCCTGACTCTCTCTGTCTCTCTCTGTCTCTCTCTGTCTCTCTCTCTCTCTCTCTGCCTCTTACTGCTGCTCTCGGTCTGTCTCTGTGTCTCTCTGTCTCTCTCGGTCCGTCTCTGTGTGTTTCTGTCTGTCTCTGTCTCTCTCTGCCCCTCTCCGTTCTCTCACTGTACGTCTCCGTCTCTCGCTGACTCTCTCTGTCTCTCTCTGTCTCTTTATGTCGCTTTCTGTCTCGCCCTGTCCATCTTCGTCTATTTCTATCTCTCTCTGTCTCTCTCTGTCCGTCTCTGTCTCTCTCTGCCCCTCTCTGTCTCTCTCTGTCCCTTTCTGACTCTCTCTGTCTGTGTCTGTCTCTTTCTGGCTCTTTCTGTCTCCCCCTGTCCCTCTCCGACGATTTCTATCTCTCTCTGTCTCTCTCTGTCCCTCTCTGTCTCTGTCTGTCCGTGTCTGTCTCTCTCTGCCCCTCTCCGTCTCTCTCTGTCTCGCTCTGTCCGTCTCTGTCTCTCTCGGGCTCTCGCTCTTTCCGTCTCTGTCTCTCTCGGGCTCTCTCTCTGACCTCTCTCTGTCACTCTCTCGCTCACTATGACCCTCTCTGTCTCTCTCTGCTTCTGTCTGTCTCTCTCTGTCCCTCTCTGTTTCGCTCTGTTCATCTCTGTCTCTCTCTGTCCGGCTCTTCTCTCTCGTTCTCTCTCGGACTCTCTCACTCTCTGTCTGTCTCTGTCTTTCTCTGGCTCCTCTTTCTGTCTCTCCCGGCGTCTCTCTGGGTCTCTGACTCTCTTTGACTCCCTGTGTCTCTTTCTGTCACCTCTCCGTCTCTCTCTCTCTCTCTGACTCTCTCTCTGTCTCTCTCGGTCCTTCTCTCTGTCTCTCTCTCTGTCTCTTTCGGTCTCTCTCTCTCTGTTTCTCTCTATCTCTCGCTGTCTCTCGCTGTCTCTCACTTGCACTCTCGGGCTCTCTCTGTCTCTCGCTCTCTGTCTCTCTTTGTCTCTCTGTGTCATTCTCCCTCTCACTATGACCCTCTCTGTCTCTCTCTGCTTCTGTCTGTCTCGCACTCCCGCTGTCTGCCGCTCTCCGTCTCTCCGTGTCCCTCTCTCTCGCTTTGTCCGTCTCTGTGTCTCTCTGGCTCTCTCTGTCTCGCTCTGTGTCTCTCTGACTCTCTCTGTCTCTCTCTGACGCTCTCTGTCGCTCTCTGTCTCTCTCTGTCTCTCTATGAGTCTCTCTGTTTCCTTCTATCTCTCTCTGTCTTTCTCTCTCTCTCTCTCTGCCTCTCTCTGCCGCTCTCGGTCTCTCTCTGTGTCTCTCTGTCTCTCTCTGACTCTCTCTGTCGCTCTCTGTCTCTCTCTGTCTCTCTCTCTGTCTTTCTCTCTCTCTCTCTGCCTCTCACTGCTGCTCTCGGTCTGTCTCTGTGTCTCTCTGTCTCTCTCTGTCCGTCGCTGTGTGTCTCTGTCTGTCTCTGTCTCTCTCTGCCCCTCTCCGTTCTCTCGGTGTCCGTCTGTGTCACTCTCTGACTCTCACGGTCACTTTCTGTCTCTGTCTATCTCTCTCTGTCTCTCTCGGGCTCTCTCTCTGACTCTCTCTGTCTCTCTCTATCCCTTTCTGGCTCTTTCTGTCTCCCCCTGTCCCTCTCCGTCGATTTCTATCTCTCTCTGTTTCTCTCTGTCCGTCTCGGTCTGTCTCTGTGTCTCTCTGTCCCTCGCTGTCTCTCACTGGCTCTCTCGGTCTCTGTCGGTCTCGCTGTGATGCTCTCCGTCTCTGTCTGTCTCTGTCTGTATCTGTCTGTCTCTGTCTGTTCCTCTCTCTCTCCCGGCGTCTTTCGGCGTCCCTCTGTGTCTCTCAGACTCTCTCTGTCTCTCTCTCTCTATCTGTCTCTTTCTCTGTCTCTCTCTGTCTCTTTCTGTCTCTCTCTGTCTATCGCTGACTCTCACTGGCTCTTCCGGGCATTCTCTGTCTCGCTGTCACGCTCTCTGTCTCTGTCTGTCTCTCTGTCTCTCTCTGTCTGTCTGTTCCTCTCTGTCTCTCCCGGCGTCTCTGGGCGTCGCTGTGTGTCTCTCTGTGTCTCTCTGACTCTCTCTGTCACTCTCTGTCTCTCGCTCTCTCTCGCTGTCTCTCGCTGTCTCTCACTGTCTCTCTCTGTCTCTCTCTGTCTCTCTCTCTCTCTCTGCCTCTTACTGCTGCTCTCGGTCTGTCTCTGTGTCTCTCTGCCTCGCTCTGTCCGTCTCTGTGTGTTTCTGTCTGTCTCTGTCTCTCTCTGCCCCTCTCCGTTCTCTCAGTGTCCGTCTCTGTCTCTCTCTGACTCTCTCGGTCACTTTCTGTCTCTGTTTATCTCTCTCTGTCTCTCTCGGGCTCTCTCTCTCTCTGACTCTCTTTGTCTCTCTCTGTCCCTTTCTGGCTCTTTCTGGCTCTTTCTGTCTCCCCCTGTCCCTCTCCATCGAATTCTATCTCTCTCTGTCTGTCTCTGTCTGTCTCTGTCTCCTCTTTCTGTCTCTCCCGGCGTCTCTCTGGATCTCTGACTCTCTTTGACTCCCTGTGTCTCTTTCTGTCACCTCTCTGTCTCCCTCTCTCTCTCTCTGACTCTCTCTCTGTCTCTCTCGGTCTCACTCTCTGTCTCTCTCTGTCTCTTTCGGTCTCTCTCTCTCTGTCTCTCTCTATCTCTCGCTGTCTCTCGCTGTCTCTCACTTGCTCTCTCGGTCACTTTCTGTCTCCGTCTATCTCTCTCTGTCTCTCTCGGGCTCTCTCTCTGACTCTCTCTGTCTCTCTCTGTCTTTTTCTGGCTCTTTCTGTCTCCCCCTGTCCCTCTCCGTCGATTTCTATCTCTCTCTGTCTCTCTCTGTCCGTCTCGGTCTGTCTCTGTGTCTCTCTGTCCCTCGCTGTCTCTCACTGGCTCTCTCGGTCTCGCTGTGATGCTCTCCGTCTCTGTCTGTCTCTGTCTGTAGCTGTCTGTCTCTGTCTGTTCCTCTCTCTCTCCCGGCGTCTTTCGGCGTCGCTCTGTGTCTCTCAGACTCTCTCTGTCTCTCTCTCTCTCTCTATCTGTCTCTTTCTCTGTCTCTCTCTGTCTCTTTCTCTCTCTCTCTGTCTATCGCTGTCTCTCACTGGCTCTTTCGGACATTCTCTGTCTCGCTGTCACGCTCTCTGTCTCTGTCTGTCTCTGTCTGTCTCTCTCTGTCTGTCTGTTCCTCTCTGTCTCTCCCGTCGTCTCTTGGCGTCGCTCTGTGTCCCCCTGACTCTCTCTGTCTCTCTCTCTCTCCCGCTGTCCCTCGCTGTCTCTCGCTGCTTCACCCTATCCCTCTCTCTCTCTTTGTCCGTCTCTGTCTCTCTCTGCCCGTCTCTGTCTCTTTCTGTCCGTGTCTGTCTCTCTCTGCCCCTCTCCGTCTCTCTCACTGTCCGTCTCTGTCTCTCCCTGACTCTCTCTGTCTCTCTCTGTCTCTCTCTGTCTCTCTCTGTCGCTCTCTGTCTCTCGCTATCTCTCGCTGTCTCTGTCTGTCTCTGTCTGTCTCTCTCTGTCGCTCTCTGTCTCTCGCTATCTCTCGCTGTCTCTCTCTGTCTCTGTCTGTCTCTCTCTGTCTGTCTGTTCCTCTCTGTCTCTCCCGGCGTCTCTCGGCGTCGCTCTGTGTCTCTCTGACTCTCTCTGTCTCTCGTTGTCTCTCTCTGTCACTCTCTCTCTCACTATGACCCTCTCTGTCTCCCTCTGCTTCTGTCTGTCTCTCACTCCCGCTGTCTGCCGCTCTCCGTCTCTCTGTGTCCCTCTCTCTCGCTTTGTCCGTCTCTGTGTCTCTCTGGCTCTCTCTGTCTCGCTCTGTGTCTCTCTGGCTCTCTCTGTCTCGCTCTGTGTCTCTCTGACTCTCTCTGTCTCTCTCTGACGCTCTCTGTCGCTCTCTGTCTCTCTCTGTCTCTCTATGAGTCTCTCTGTTTCCTTCTGTCTCTCTCTGTCTTTCTCTCTCTCTCTCTCTCTGCCTCTCTCTGCCGCTCTCGGTCTCTCTCTGTGTCTCTCTGTCTCTCTCTGACTCTCTCTGTCGCTCTCTGTCTCTCTCTGTCTCTCTCTCTGTCTTTCTCTCTCTCTCTCTGCCTCTCACTGCTGCTCTCGGTCTGTCTCTGTGTCTCTCTGTCTCTCTCTGTCCGTCGCTGTGTGTCTCTGTCTGTCTCTGTCTCTCTCTGCCCCTCTCCGTTCTCTCGGTGTCCGTCTCTGTCACTCTCTGACTCTCACGGTCACTTTCTCTCTGTCTATCTCTCTCTGTCTCTCTCGGGCTCTCTCTCTGACTTTCTCTGTCTCTCTCTGTCTCTTTCTGGCTCTTTCTGTCTCCCCCTGTCCCTCTCCGTCGATTTCTATCTCTCTCTGTCTCTCTCTGTCCGTCTCGGTCTGTCTCTGTGTCTCTCTGTCCCTCGCTGTCTCTCACTGGCTCTCTCGGTCTCTGTCGGTCTCGCTGTGATGCTCTCCGTCTCTGTCTGTCTCTGTCTGTAGCTGTCTGTCTCTGTCTGTCTCTCTCTGTCTGTCTGTTCCTCTCTGTCTCTCCCGGCGTCTCTCGCCGTCGCTCTGTGTCTCTCTGTGTCTCTCTGCCTCTCTCTGTCTCTCTCTGTCTCTCTCTCTCTGTCTCTATCTGTCTCTCTCTGTCACTCTCTCTCTCACTATGACCCTCTCTGTCTCCCTCTGCTTCTGTCTGTCTCTCCCTCCCGCGGTCTGCCGCTCTCTGTCTCACCCTGTCCCGCTCTCACTCTCTCTCTCTCTCTCTGTGTCCGTCTCTGTCTCTCACTGGCTCTCTCAGGCTCTCTCTGTCACGGTCTGTCTCTCTCTGTCTCTCTCTGACTCTCTCTGTCGCTATCTGTCTCTCTCTGTCCGTCTCTGTCTCTCTCTGACTCTCTCTGTCTCTTTCGGTCTCTGTCTATCTCACTCTGTCTCTCTCGGGTTCTCTCTGTCTGTCTTTGTCTCTCTCTGTCACTCTCTCTCTCTCACTATGACCCTCTCTGTCTCTCTCTGCTTCTGTCTGTTTTTCACTCCCGCTGTCTGCCGCTCTCCGTCTCTCCGTGTCCCTCTCTCTCGCTTTGTCCGTCTCTGTGTCTCTCTGGCTCTCTCTGTCTCGCTCTGTGTCTCTCTGACTCTCTCTGTCTCTCTCTGACGCTCTCTGTCGCTCTCTGTCTCTCTCTGTCTCTCTATGAGTCTCTCTGTTTCCTTCTGTCTCTCTCTGTCACCTCTCTGTCTCCCTCTGTCGCTCTCTCTGTCTTTCTCTCTCTCTCTGCCGCTCTCGGTCTCTAGCTGTGTCTCTCTGTCTCTCTCTTGTGTCTCTCTGTCTCTCTCTGACTCTCTCTGTCGCTCTCTGTCTCTCTCTGTCTCTCTATGAGTCTCTCTGTTTCCTTCTGTCTCTCTCTGTCACCTCTCTGCCTCCCTCTGTCGCTCTCTCTGTCCTTCTCTCTCTCTCTCTCTGCCTCTCTCTGCCGTTCTCGGTCTCTCTCACTGTCCGTCTCTGTCTCTCCCTGACTCTCTCTGTTTCTCTCTGTCTCTCTCTGTCTCTCTCTGTCACCTCTCTGTCTCCCTCTGTCGCTCTCTCTGTCTTTCTCTCTCTCTCTCTGCCGCTCTCGGTCTCTCTCTGTGTCTCTCTGTCTCTCTCTTGTGTCTCTCTGTCTCTCTCTGACTCTCTCTGTCGCTCTCTGTCTCTCTCTGTCGCTCTCTGTCTCTCTCTGTCTCTCTATGAGTCTCTCTGTTTCCTTCTGTCTCTCTCTCTCTCTCTGCCTCTCTCTGCCGTTCTCGGTCTCTCTCACTGTCCGTCTCTGTCTCTCCCTGACTCTCTCTGTTTCTCTCTGTCTCTCTCTGTCTCTCTCTGTCTCTCTCTCTGTCTTTCTCTCTCTCTCTCTCTGCCTCTCACTGCTGCTCACGGTCTGTCTCTGTGTCTCTCTGTCCTCTCCGTTCTCTCACTGTCCGTCTCTGTCTCTCTCTGACTCTCTCGGTCACTTTCTGTCTCTGTCTATCTCTCTCTGTCTCTCTCGGGCTCTCTCTCTGACTCTCCCTGTCTCTCTCTGTCCCTTTCTGGCTCTTTCTGGCTCTTTCTGTCTCCCCCTGTCCCTCTCCATCGACTTCTATCTCTCTCTGTCTCTCTCTGTCCGTCTCTGTCTCTTTCTGTCCGTCTCTGTCTCTCTCTGCCCCTCTCCGTCTCTCTCGGTGTCCGTCTCTGTCTCTCTCTACGCCTCACTGCCGCTCTCGGTCTGTCTCTGTCTCTCTCGGTCTCTCTCTCCCTCGCTCTGTCTATCCCTGTTCCTCTCTATCTGTCGCTCTCTGTCTCTCGCTGTCTCGCGCTGTCTCTCGCTGACTCTCTCTGTCTCTCTCTGTCTCTTTACGTCGCTTTCTGTCTCCCCCAATCACTCTCCGTCTATTTCTATCTCTCTCTCTCTCTCACTGTCCGTCTCTGTCTCCCTCTGACTCTCTCGGTCTCTTTCTGTCTCTATCTCTCTCTGTCTTTCTCGGGCTCTCGTTCTGACTCCCTCTGTCTCTTTCTGTCTCCCCCTGTCCCTCGCCGTCGATTTCTATCTCTCTCTGTCTCTCTCTGTCCGTCTCTGTCTCTTTCTGTCCGTCTCTGTCTCTCTCTGCCACTCTCTCTGTCTTTCTCTCGCTCTCTCTGCCTCTCACTGCCGCTCTCGGTCTGTCTAGGTGTTTCTCTTTCTCTCTCTGTCTATCGCTGTCTCTCACTGGCTCTTTCGGGCATTCTCCGTCTCGCTGTCACGCCCTCTGTCTCTGTCTGTCTCTGTCTGTCTCTCTCTGTCTGTCTGTTCCTCTCTGACTCTCCCGGCGTCTCTCGGCGTCGCTCTGTGTCTCTCTGACTCTCTCTGTCTCTCGCTTTCTCTCTCTCTGTCGCTCTCTGTCTCTCGCTGTCTCTCGCTGTCTCTCGCTGTCCCTCGCTGTCTCTCGCTGTCTCTCACTGGCTCTCTCGGGCTCTGTCGGTCTCGCTGTGACGCTCTCTGTCTCTTTCTGTCTGTGTCTGTCTCTGTCTGGCTCTGTCTGTTCCTCTCTGTCTCTCCCGGCGTCTCTTGGCGTCGCTCTGTGTCCCCCTGACTCTCTCTGTCTCTCTCTCTCTCCCGCTGTCCCTCGCTGTCTCTCGCTGCTTCACCCTATCCTTCCCTCTCTCTTTGTCCGTCTCTGTCTCTCTCTGCCCGTCTCTGTCTCTTTCTGTCCGTGTCTGTCTCTCTCTGCCCCTCTCCGTCTCTCTCACTGTCCGTCTCTGTCTCTCCCTGACTCTCTCTGTCTCTCTCTGTCTCTCTCTGTCTCTCTCTGTCGCTCTCTGTCTCTCGCTATCTCTCGCTGTCTCTGTCTGTCTCTGTCTGTCTCTCTCTGTCTGTCTGTTCCTCTCTGTCTCTCCCGGCGTCTCTCGGCGTCGCTCTGTGTCTCTCTGACTCTCTCTGTCTCTCTCTCTCTATCTGTCTCTTTCTCTGTCTCTCTCTGTCTCTTTCTCTCTCTCTCTGTCTATCGCTGTCTCTCACTGGCTCTTTCGGGCATTCTCTGTCTCGCTGTCACACTCTCTGTCTCTCTCTGTCTGTCTGTTCCTCTCTGTCTCTCTTTGTCTCTCTGTGTCATTCTCCCTCTCACTATGACCCTCTCTGTCTCTCTCTGCTTCTGTCTGTTTCTCACTCCCGCTGTCTGCCGCTCTCCGTCTCTCCGTGTCCCTCTCTCTCGCTTTGTCCGTCTCTGTGTCTCTCTGGCTCTCTCTGTCTCGCTCTGTGTCTCTCTGACTCTCTCTTTCTCTCTCTGACGCTCTCTGTCGCTCTCCGTCTCTCCCTGTCCCTCTCTCTCTCTTCGTCCGCCTCTGTGTCTCTCTGTCTCTCTCTGACTCTCTCTGTCGCTATCTGTCTCTCTCTGTCCGTCTCTGTGTCTCTCTGTCCGTCTCTGTCTCTCTCTGACTCTCTCTGTCTCTTTCTGTCTCTGTCTATTTCACTCTGTCTCTCTCGGGCTCTCTCTGTCTGTCCTTGTCTCTCTCTGTCACTCTCTCTCTCACTATGACCCTCTCTGTCTCTCTCTGCTTCTGTCTGTCTCGCACTCCCGCTGTCTGCCGCTCTCCGTCTCTCCGTGTCCCTCTCTCTCGCTTTGTCCGTCTCTGTGTCTCTCTGGCTCTCTTTGTCTCGCTCTTTGTCTCTCTGACTCTCTCTGTCTCTCTCTGACGCTCTCTGTCGCTCTCTGTCTCTCTCTGTCTCTCTATGAGTCTCTCTGTTTCCTTCTGTCTCTCTCTGTCACCTCTCTGTCTTCCTCTGTCGCTCTCTCTGTCTTTCTCTCACTCTCTCTGCCGCTCTCGGTCTCTCTCTGTGTCTCTCTGTCTCTCTCTGACTCTCTCTGTCGCTCTCTGTCTCTCTCTGTCTCTCTCTCTGTCTTTCTCTCTCTCTCTCTGGCTCTCACTGCTGCTCTCGGTCCGTCTCTGTGTCTCTCTGTCTCTCTCTGTCCGTCTCTGTCTCTTTCTGTCCGTCTCTGTCTCTCTCTGCCCCTCTGCGTCTCTCTCGGTGTCCGTCTCTGTCTCTCTCTACGCCTCACTGCCGCTCTCGGTCTGTCTCTGTCTCTCTCGGTCTCTCTCTCCCTCTCTCTGTCTATCCCTGTTCCTCTCTATCTGTCGCTCTCTGTCTCTCGCTGTCTCGCGCTGTCTCTCGCTGACTCTCTCTGTCTCTCTCTGTCTCTTTACGTCGCTTTCTGTCTCCCCCAATCACTCTCCGTCTATTTCTATCTCTCTCTCTCTCTCACTGTCCGTCTCTGTCTCCCTCTGACTCTCTCGGTCTCTTTCTGTCTCTATCTCTCTCTGTCTTTCTCGGGCTCTCGTTCTGACTCCCTCTGTCTCTTTCTGTCTCCCCCTGTCCCTCGCCGTCGATTTCTATCTCTCTCTGTCTCTCTCTGTCCGTCTCTGTCTCTTTCTGTGCGTCTCTGTCTCTCTCTGCCACTCTCTCTGTCTTTCTCTCTCTCTCTCTGCCTCTCACTGCCGCTCTCGGTCTGTCTCGGTGTTTCTCTTTCTCTCTCTGTCTATCGCTGTCTCTCACTGGCTCTTTCGGGCATTCTCCGTCTCGCTGTCACGCCCTCTGTCTCTGTCTGTCTCTGTCTGTCTCTCTCTGTCTGTCTGTTCCTCTCTGACTCTCCCGGCGTCTCTCGGCGTCGCTCTGTGTCTCTCTGACTCTCTCTGTCTCTCGCTTTCTCTCTCTCTGTCGCTCTCTGTCTCTCGCTGTCTCTCGCTGTCTCTCGCTGTCTCTCACTGGCTCTCTCGGGCTCTGTCGGTCTCGCTGTGACGCTCTCTGTCTCTTTCTGTCTGTGTCTGTCTCTGTCTGGCTCTGTCTGTTCCTCTCTGTCTCTCCCGGCGTCTCTTGGCGTCGCTCTGTGTCCCCCTGACTCTCTCTGTCTCTCTCTCTCTCCCGCTGTCCCTCGCTGTCTCTCGCTGCTTCACCCTATCCCTCTCTCTCTCTTTGTCCGTCTCTGTCTCTTTCTGTCCGTGTCTGTCTCTCTCTGCCCCTCTCCGTCTCTCTCACTGTCCGTCTCTGTCTCTCCCTGACTCTCTCTGTCTCTCTCTGTCTCTCTCTGTCTCTCTCTGTCGCTCTCTGTCTCTCGCTATCTCTCGCTGTCTCTGTCTGTCTCTGTCTGTCTCTCTCTGTCTGTCTGTTCCTCTCTGTCTCTCCCGGCGTCTCTCGGCGTCGCTCTGTGTCTCTCTGACTCTCTCTGTCACTCTCTCTCTCACTATGACCCTCTCTGTCTCCCTCTGCTTCTGTCTGTCTCTCACTCCCGCTGTCTGCCGCTCTCTGTCTCTCCCTGTCCCGCTCTCTCTCTCTCTCTGTGTCCGTCTCTGTGTCTCTCTGGCTCTCTCTTTCTCGCTCTGTGTCTGTCTGACTCTCTCTGTCGCTCTCTGTCTCTCGCTATCTCTCGCTGTCTCTTTCGGTCTCTCTCTCTCTGTCTCTCTCTATCTCTCGCTGTCTCTCGCTGTCTCTCACTTGCTCTCTCGGGCTCTCTCTGTCTCTCGCTCTCTTTGTCTCTCTGTGTCATTCTCCCTCTCACTATGACCCTCTCTCACTCTCTGCTTCTGTCTATCTCTCACTCCCGCTGTCTCCCGCTCTCCGTCTCTCCCTGTCCCTCTCTCTCTCTTCGTCCGCCTCTGTGTCTCTCTGTCTCTCTCTGACTCTCTCTGTCGCTATCTGTCTCTCTCTGTCCGTCTCTGTCTCTCTCTGTCCGTCTCTGTCTCTCTCTGACTCTCTCTGTCTCTTTCTGTCTCTGTCTATTTCACTCTGTCTCTCTCGGGCTCTCTCTGTCTGTCTTTGTCTCTCTCTGTCACTCTCTCTCTCACTATGACCCTCTCTGTCTCTCTCTGCTTCTGTCTGTCTCGCACTCCCGCTGTCTGCCGCTCTCCGTCTCTCCGTGTCCCTCTCTCTCGCTTTGTCCGTCTCTGTGTCTCTCTGGCTCTCTTTGTCTCGCTCTTTGTCTCTCTGACTCTCTCTGTCTCTCTCTGACGCTCTCTGTCGCTCTCTGTCTCTCTCTGTCTCTCTATGAGTCTCTCTGTTTCCTTCTGTCTCTCTCTGTCACCTCTCTGTCTTCCTCTGTGGCTCTCTCTGTCTTTCTCTCTCTCTCTCTGCCGCTCTCGGTCTCTCTCTGTGTCTCTCTGTCTCTCTCTGACTCTCTCTGTCGCTCTCTGTCTCTCTCTGTCTCTCTCTCTGTCTTTCTCTCTCTCTCTCTGCCTCTCACTGCTGCTCTCGGTCCGTCTCTGTGTCTCTCTGTCTCTCTCTGTCCGTCTCTGTGTGTTTCTGTCTGTCTATGTCTCTCTCTGCCCCTCTCCGTTCTCTCGGTGTCCGTCTCTGTCTCTCTCTGACTCTCTCGGTCACTTTGTGTCTCTGTCTATCTCTCTCTGTCTCTCTCGGGCTCTCTCTCTGACTCTCCCTGTCTCTCTCTGTCCCTTTCTGGCTCTTTCTGGCTCTTTCTGTCTCCCCCTGTCCCTCTCCATCGACTTCTATCTCTCTCTGTCTCTCTCTGTCCGTCTCTGTCTCTTTCTGTCCGTCTCTGTCTCTCTCTGCCCCTCTCCGTCTCTCTCGGTGTCCGTCTCTGTCTCTCTCTACGCCTCACTGCCGCTCTCGGTCTGTCTCTGTCTCTCTCGGTCTCTCTCTCCCTCTCTCTGTCTATCCCTGTTCCTCTCTATCTGTCGCTCTCTGTCTCTCGCTGTCTCGCGCTGTCTCTCGCTGACTCTCTCTGTCTCTCTCTGTCTCTTTACGTCGCTTTCTGTCTCCCCCAATCACTCTCCGTCTATTTCTATCTCTCTCTCTCTCTCTCACTGTCCGTCTCTGTCTCCCTCTGACTCTCTCGGTCTCTTTCTGTCTCTATCTCTCTCTGTCTTTCTCGGGCTCTCGTTCTGACTCCCTCTGTCTCTTTCTGTCTCCCCCTGTCCCTCGCCGTCGATTTCTATCTCTCTCTGTCTCTCTCTGTCCGTCTCTGTCTCTCTCTGCCACTCTCTCTGTCTTTCTCTCTCTCTCTCTGCCTCTCACTGCCGCTCTCGGTCTGTCTCGGTGTTTCTCTTTCTCTCTCTGTCTATCGCTGTCTCTCACTGGCTCTTTCGGGCATTCTCCGTCTCGCTGTCACGCCCTCTGTCTCTGTCTGTCTCTCTCTGTCTGTCTGTTCCTCTCTGACTCTCCCGGCGTCTCTCGGCGTCGCTCTGTGTCTCTCTGACTCTCTCTGTCTCTCGCTTTCTCTCTCTCTGTCGCTCTCTGTCTCTCGCTGTCTCTCTCGGGCTCTGTCGGTCTCGCTGTGACGCTCTCTGTCTCTTTCTGTCTGTGTCTGTCTCTGTCTGGCTCTGTCTGTTCCTCTCTGTCTCTCCCGGCGTCTCTTGGCGTCGCTCTGTGTCCCCCTGACTCTCTCTGTCTCTCTCTCTCTCCCGCTGTCCCTCGCTGTCTCTCGCTGCTTCACCCTATCCCTCTCTCTCTCTTTGTCCGTCTCTGTCTCTCTCTGCCCGTCTCTGTCTCTTTCTGTCCGTGTCTGTCTCTCTCTGCCCCTCTCCGTCTCTCTCACTGTCCGTCTCTGTCTCTCCCTGACTCTCTCTGTCTCTCTCTGTCTCTCTCTGTCTCTCTCTGTCGCTCTCTGTCTCTCGCTATCTCTCGCTGTCTCTGTCTGTCTCTGTCTGTCTCTCTCTGTCTGTCTGTTCCTCTCTGTCTCTCCCGGCGTCTCTCGGCGTCGCTCTGTGTCTCTCTGACTCTCTCTGTCTCTCTCTCTCTATCTGTCTCTTTCTCTGTCTCTCTCTGTCTCTTTCTCTCTCTCTCTGTCTATCGCTGTCTCTCACTAGCTCTTTCGGGCATTCTCTGTCTCGCTGTCACACTCTCTGTCTCTGTCTGTCTCTCTCTGTCTGTCTGTTCCTCTCTGTCTCTCTTTGTCTCTCTGTGTCATTCTCCCTCTCACTATGACCCTCTCTCTCTCTCTGCTTCTGTCTATCTCTCACTCCCGCTGTCTGCCGCTCTCCGTCTCTCCCTGTCCCTCTCTCTCTCTCTTCGTCCGCCTCTGTGTCTCTCTGTCTCTCTCTGACTCTCTCTGTCGCTATCTGTCTCTCTCTGTCCGTCTCTGTCTCTCTCTGTCCGTCTCTGTCTCTCTCTGACTCTCTCTGTCTCTTTCTGTCTCTGTCTATTTCACTCTGTCTCTCTCGGGCTCTCTCTGTCTGTCTTTGTCTCTCTCTGTCACTCTCTCTCTCTCACTATGACCCTCTCTGTCTCTCTCTGCTTCTGTCTGTCTCGCACTCCCGCTGTCTGCCGCTCTCCGTCTCTCCGTGTCCCTCTCTCTCGCTTTGTCCGTCTCTGTGTCTCTCTGGCTCTCTTTGTCTCGCTCTGTGTCTCTCTGACTCTCTCTGTCTCTCTCTGTCCCTTTCTGGCTCTTTCTGGCTCTTTCTGTCTCCCCCTGTCCCTCTCCATCGACTTCTATCTCTCTCTGTCTCTCTCTGTCCGTCTCTGTCTCTTTCTGTCCGTCTCTGTCTCTCTCTGCCCCTTTCCGTCTCTCTCGGTGTCCGTCTCTGTCTCTCTCTACGCCTCACTGCCGCTCTCGGTCTGTCTCTGTCTCTCTCGGTCTCTCTCTCCCTCTCTCTGTCTATCCCTGTTCCTCTCTATCTGTCGCTCTCTGTCTCTCGCTGTCTCGCGCTGTCTCTCGCTGTCTCGCGCTGTCTCTCGCTGACTCTCTCTGTCTCTCTCTGTCTCTTTACGTCGCTTTCTGTCTCCCCCAATCACTCTCCGTCTATTTCTATCTCTCTCTCTCTCTCACTGTCCGTCTCTGTCTCCCTCTGACTCTCTCGGTCTCTTTCTGTCTCTATCTCTCTCTGTCTTTCTCGGGCTCTCGTTCTGACTCCCTCTGTCTCTTTCTGTCTCCCCCTGTCCCTCGCCGTCGATTTCTATCTCTCTCTGCCTCTCCCTGTCCGTCTCTGTCTCTTTCTGTCCGTCTCTGTCTCTCTCTGCCACTCTCTCTGTCTTTCTCTCTCTCTCTGCCTCTCACTGCCGCTCTCGGTCTGTCTCGATGTTTCTCTTTCTCTCTCTGTCTATCGCTGTCTCTCACTGGCTCTTTCGGGCTTTCTCCGTCTCGCTGTCACGCCCTCTGTCTCTGTCTGACTCTCTCTGTCTCTCTCTGTCTCTCTCTGTCGCTCTCTGTCTCTCGCTATCTCTCGCTGTCTCTGTCTGTCTCTGTCTGTCTCTCTCTGTCTGTCTGTTCCTCTCTGTCACTCCTGGCGTCTCTCGGCGTCGCTCTGTGTCTCTCTGACTCTCTCTGTCTCTCGTTGCCTCTCTCTGTCACTCTCTCTCTCACTATGACCCTCTCTGTCTCCCTCTGCTTCTGTCTGTCTCTCACTCCCGCTGTCTGCCGCTCTCTGTCTCTCCCTGTCCCGCTCTCTCTCTCTCTCTGTGTGTCCGTCTCTGTGTCTCTCTGGCTCTCTCTTTCTCGCTCTGTGTCTGTCTGACTCTCTCTGTCGCTCTCTGTCTCTCGCTATCTCTCGCTGTCTCTTTCGGTCTCTCTCTCTCTGTCTCTCTCTATCTGTCGCTGTCTCTCGCTGTCTCTCACTTGCTCTCTCGGGCTCTCTCTGTCTCTCGCTCTCTGTCTCTCTTTGTCTCTCTGTGTCATTCTCCCTCTCACTATGACCCTCTCTCTCTCTCCGCTTCTGTCTATCTCTCACTCCCGCTGTCTGCCGCTCTCCGTCTCTCCCTGTCCCTCTCTCTCTCTTTGTCCGCCTCTGTGTCTCTCTGTCTCTCTCTGACTCTCTCTGTCGCTATCTGTCTCTCTCTGTCCGTCTCTGTCTCTCTCTGTCCGTCTCTGTCTCTCTCTGACTCTCTCTGTCTCTTTCTGTCTCTGTCTATTTCACTCTGTCTCTCTCGGGCTCTCTCTGTCTGTCTTTGTCTCTCTCTGTCACTCTCTCTCTCACTATGACCCTCTCTGTCTCTCTCTGCTTCTGTCTGTCTCGCACTCCCGCTGTCTGCCGCTCTCCGTCTCTCCGTGTCCCTCTCTCTCGCTTTGTCCGTCTCTGTGTCTCTCTGGCTCTCTCTGTCTCGCTCTGTGTCTCTCTGACTCTCTCTGTCTCTCTCTGACGCTCTCTGTCGCTCTCTGTCTCTCTCTGTCTCTCTATGAGTCTCTCTGTTTCCTTCTGTCTCTCTCTGTCACCTCTCTGGCTTCCTCTGTCGCTCTCTCTGTCTTTCTCTCTCTCTCTCTCTGCCGCTCTCGGTCTCTCTCTGTGTCTCTCTGTCTCTCTCTGACTCTCTCTGTCGCTCTCTGTCTCTCTCTGTCTCTCTCTCTGTCTTTCTCTCTCTCTCTCTGCCGCTCTCGGTCTCTCTCTGTGTCTCTCTGTCTCTCTCTTGTGTCTCTCTGTCTCTCTCTGACTCTCTCTGTCGCTCTCTGTCTCTCTCTGTTTCTCTATGAGTCTCTCTGTTTCCTTCTGTCTCTCTCTGTCACCTCTCTGCCTCCCTCTGTCGCTCTCTCTGTCCTTCTCTCTCTCTCTCTGCCTCTCTCTGCCGTTCTCGGTCTCTCTCACTGTCCGTCTCTGTCTCTCCCTGACTCTCTCTGTCTCTCTCTGTCTCTCTCTGTCTCTCTCTCTCTCTCTCTGCCTCTTACTGCTGCTCTCGGTCTGTCTCTGTGTCTCTCTGTCTCTCTCGGTCCGTCTCTGTGTGTTTCTGTCTGTCTCTGTCTCTCACCCCCTCTCCGTTCTCTCACTGTCCGTCTCTGTCTCTCGCTGACTCTCTCTGTCTCTCTCTGTCTCTTTATGTCGCTTTCTGTCTCGCCCTGTCCCTCTCCGTCTATTTCTATCTCTCTCTGTCTCTCTCTGTCCGTCTCTGTCTCTCTCTGCCCCTCTCTGTCTCTCTCGGGCTCTCTCTCTGACTCTCTCTGTCTCTCTCTGTCCCTTTCTGACTCTCTCTGTCTGTGTCTGTCTCTTTCTGGCTCTTTCTGTCTCCCCCTGTCCCTCTCCGACGATTTCTATCTCTCTCTGTCTCTCTCTGTCCCTCTCTGTCTCTTTCTGTCCGTGTCTGTCTCTCTCTGCCCCTCTCCGTCTCTCTCTGTCTCGCTCTGTCCGTCTCTGTCTCTCTCGGGCTCTCGCTCTCTCCGTCTCTGTCTCTCTCGGGCTCTCTCTCTGACCTCTCTCTGTCACTCTCTCGCTCACTATGACCCTCTCTGTCTCTCTCTGCTTCTGTCTGTCTCTCTCTGTCCCTCTCTGTTTCGCTCTGTTCATCTCTGTCTCTCTCTGTCCGGCTCTGTCTCTCTCGTTCTCTCTCGGACTCTCTCACTCTCTGTCTGTCTCTGTCTTTCTCTGGCTCCTCTTTCTGTCTCTCCCGGCGTCTGTCTGTGTCTCTGACTCTCTTTGACTCCCTGTGTCTCTTTCTGTCACCTCTCCGTCTCTCTCGGACTCTCTCGATCTCTGTCTGTCTCTGTCTGTCTCTGTCTCCTCTTTCTGTCTCTCCCGGCGTCTCTCTGGGTCTCTGACTCTCTTTGACTCCCTGTGTCTCTTTCTGTCACCTCTCTGTCTCTGTCTCTCTCTGACTCTCTCTCTGTCTCTCTCGGTCCTTCTCTCTGTCTCTCTCTCTGTCTCTTTCGGTCTCTCTCTCTCTGATTCTCTCTATCTCTCGCTGTCTCTCGCTGTCTCTCACTTGCTCTCTCGGGCTCTCTCTGTCTCTCGCTCTCTGTCTCTCTTTGTCTCTCTGTGTCATTCTCCCTCTCACTATGACCCTCTCTGTCTCTCTCTGCTTCTGTCTGTCTTGCACTCCCGCTGTCTGCCGCTCTCCGTCTCTCCGTGTCCCTCTCTCTCGCTTTGTCCGTCTCTGTGTCTCTCTGGCTCTCTCTGTCTCGCTCTGTGTCTCTCTGACTCTCTCTGTCTCTCTCTGACGCTCTCTGTCGCTCTCTGTCTCTCTCTGTCTCTCTATGAGTCTCTCTGTTTCCTTCTGTCTCTCTCTGTCACCTCTCTGTCTCCCTCTGTCGCTCTCTCTGTCTTTCTCTCTCTCTCTCTGCCGCTCTCGGTCTCTCTCTGTGTCTCTCTGTCTCTCTCTGCCCGTCGCTGTGTGTCTCTGTCTGTCTCTGTCTCTCTCTGCCCCTCTCCGTTCTCTCGGTGTCCGTCTCTGTCACTCTCTGACTCTCACGGTCACTTTCTGTCTCTGTCTATCTCTCTCAGTCTCTCTCTCTCTCTCTGCCTCTTACTGCTGCTCTCGGTCTGTCTCTGCGTCTCTCTGTCTCTCTCTGTCCGTCTCTGTGTGTTTCTGTCTGTCTCTGTCTCTCTCTGCCCCTCTCCGTTCTCTCTCTGTCCGGCTCTGTCTCTCTCGTTCTCTCTCGATCTCTGTCTGTCTCTCTCTGTCTCTTTCGGTCTCTCTCTCTCTGTCTCTCTCTATCTCTCGCAGTCTCTCGCTGTCTCTCACTAGCTCTCTCGGGCTCTCTCTGTCTCTCGCTCTCTGTCTCTCTTTGTCTCTCTGTGTCATTCTCCCTCTCACTATGACCCTCTCTCTCTCTCTGCTTCTGTCTATCTCTCACTCCCGCTGTCTGCCGCTCTCCGTCTCTCCGTGTCCCTCTCTCTCGCTTTGTCCGTCTCTGTGTCTCTCTGGCTCTCTCTGTGTCTCTCTGTGTCTCTCTGACTCTCTCTGTCACTCTCTGTCTCTCGCTCTCTCTCGCTGTCTCTCGCTGTCTCTCACTGTCTCTCTCTGTCTCTCTCTGTCTCTCTCTCTCTCTCTCTCTCTGCCTCTTACTGCTGCTCTCGGTCTGTCTCTGTGTCTCTCTGTCTCTCTCTGTCCGTCTCTGTGTGTTTCTGTCTGTCTCTGTCTCTCTCTGCCCCTCTCCGTTCTCTCGGTGTCCGTCTCTGTCTCTCTCTGACTCTCTCGGTCACTTTCTGTCTCTGTCTATCTCTCTCTGTCTCTCTCGGGCTCTCTCTCTGACTCTCTCTGTCTCTCTCTGTCTTTTTCTGGCTCTTTCTGTCTCCCCCTGTCCCTCTCCGTCGATTTCTATCTCTCTCTGTCTCTCTCTGTCCGTCTCGGTCTGTCTCTGTGTCTCTCTGTCCCTCGCTGTCTCTCACTGGCTCTCTCGGTCTCTGTCGGTCTCGCTGTGATGCTCTCCGTCTCTGTCTGTCTCTGTCTGTAGCTGTCTGTCTCTGTCTGTTCCTCTCTCTCTCCCGGCGTCTTTCGGCATCGCTCTGTGTCTCTCAGACTCTCTCTGTCTCTCTCTCTCTCTCTATCTGTCTCTTTCTCTGTCTCTCTCTGTCTCTTTCTCTCTCTCTCTGTCTATCGCTGTCTCTCACTGGCTCTTTCGGGCATTCTCTGTCTCGCTGTCACGCTCTCTGTCTCTGTCTGTCTCTGTCTGTCTCTGTCTGTCTGTTCCTCTCTGTCTCTCCCGGCGTCTCTCGGCGTCGCTCTGTGTCTCTCTGTGTCTCTCTGACTCTCTCTGTCTCTCTCTGTCTCTCTCTGTCTCTCTCTCTCTGTCTCTATCTGTCTCTCCCTGTCTCTCTCTCTCTCTCTCTCTCTCTCTCTCTCTCTCTCTCTGTCCCTCGTTGTCTCTCTCTGTCTCTCTCTGCCCGTCTCTGTCTGTTTCTGTCCGTGTCTGTCTCTCTCTACCCCTCTCCGTCTCTCTCACTGTCCGTCTCTGTCTCTCCCTGACTCTCTCTGTCTCTCGCTCTGCCTCTCTATGTCTTGCCCTGCCTCACTCTGTCTCTCTGGGTCTCTCTCTTCCTCTCTCTGTCTATCCCTGTCCCTCTCTATCTCTCGCTCTCTGTCTCTCGCTGTCTCGCGCTGTCTCTCACTGGCTCTCTCTGGCTCTCTCTGTCTCGCTCCGTCTCTCTCTGACGCTCTCTGTCACTCTCTGTCTCTCGCTCTCTCTCCCTGACTCTCTCTGTCTCTCTTTTCTCTCTCTGTCGCTCTCTGTCTCTCTCGGCCTCACGCCGTCTCACTCTCTGAATCTCTCTGTCTGTGTCTGTCTCTCTCCGTTTCTCTCTGCTTCTGTATGTGTCTCACTCCCTCTGTCTGCCTCTCGCTGTCTCACCCTATCCCTCTCTCTCTCTGTCATTTTGTTCGTCTCCGTGTCTCTCTGTCACGGTCTGTCTCTCCCTGTCTGTCTCTGACTCTCACTGTCGCTATCTGTCTCTCTCTGTCCGTCTCTGTCTCTCTCTGACTCTCTCTGTCTCTTTCTGTCTCTGTCTATCTCACTCTCTCACTGTCTCTGTCTCTCTCGGGCTCTCTCTGTCTGTCTTTGTCTCTCTCTGTCACTCTCTCTCTCACTATGACCCTCTCTGTCTCTCTCTGCTTCTGTCTGTCTCTCACTCCCGCTGTCTGCCGCTCTCCGTCTCTCTGTGTCCCTCTCTCTCGCTTTGTCCGTTTCTGTGTCTCTCTGGCTCTCTCTGTCTCGCTCTGTGTCTCTCTGACTCTCTCTGTCTCTCTCTGACGCTCTCTGTCGCTCTCTGTCTCTCTCTGTCTCTCTATGAGTCTCTCTGTTTCCTTCTGTCTCTCTCTGTCACCTCTCTGTCTCCCTCTGTCGCTCTCTCTGTCTTTCTCTCTCTCTCTGCCGCTCTCGGTCTCTCTCTGTGTCTCTCTGTCTCTCTCTTGTGTCTCTCTGTCTCTCTCTGACTCTCTCTGTCGCTCTCTGTCTCTCTCTGTCGCTCTCTGTCTCTCTCTGTCTCTCTATGAGTCTCTCTGTTTCCTTCTGTCTCTCTCTCTCTCTCTGCCTCTCTCTGCCGTTCTCGGTCTCTCTCACTGTCCGTCTCTGTCTCTCCCTGACTCTCTCTGTCTCTCTCTGTCCGTCTCTGTCTCTTTCTGTCCGTCTCTGTCTCTCTCTGCCCCTCTCCGTCTCTCTCGGTGTCCGTCTCTGTCTCTCTCGACGCCTCACTGCCGCTCTCGGTCTGTCTCTGTCTCTCTCGGTCTCTCTCTCCCTCTTTCTGTCTATCCCTGTTCCTCTCTATCTGTCGCTCTCTGTCTCTCGCTGTCTCGCGCTGTCTCTCGCTGACTCTCTCTGTCTCTCTCTGTCTCTCTCTGTCTCTCTCTGTCGCTCTCTGTCTCTTGCTATCTCTCGCTGTCTCTGTCTGTCTCTGTCTGTCTCTCTCTGTCTGTCTGTTCCTCTCTGTCTCTCCCGGCGTCTCTCGGCGTCGCTCTGTGTCTCTCTGACTCTCTCTGACTCTCGTTGTCTCTCTCTGTCACTCTCTCTCTCACTATGACCCTCTCTGTCTCCCTCTGCTTCTGTCTGTCTCTCACTCCGGCTGTCTGCCGCTCTCCGTCTCTTCCCTGTCCCTCTCTCTCTCTTCGTCCGCCTCTGTGTCTCTCTGTCTCTCTCTGACTCTCTCTGTCGCTATCTGTCTCTCTCTGTCCGTCTCTGTCTCTCTCTGACTCTCTCTGTCTCTTTCTGTCTCTGTCTATCTCACTCTGTCTCTCTCGGGCTCTCTCTGTCTGTCTTTGTCGCTCTCTGTCACTCTCTCTCTCACTATGACCCTCTCTGTCTCTCTCTGCTTCTGTCTGTCTCTCACTCCCGCTGTCTGCCGCTCTCCGTCTCTCTGTGTCCCTCTCTCTCGCTTTGTCCGTCTCTGTGTCTCTCTGGCTCTCTCTGTCTCGCTCTGTGTCTCTCTGACTCTCTCTGTCTCTCTCTGACGCTCTCTGTCGCTCTCTGTCTCTCTCTGTCTCTCTATGAGTCTCTCTGTTTCCTTCTGTCTCTCTCTGTCACCTCTCTGTCTCCCTCTGTCGCTCTCTCTGTCTTTCTCTCTCTATCTCTCTGCCGCTCTCGGTCTCTCTCTGTGTCTCTCTGTCTCTCTCTTGTGTCTCTCTGTCTCTCTCTGACTCTCTCTGTCGCTCTCTGTCTCTCTCTGTCTCTCTATGAGTCTCTCTGTTTCCTTCTGTCTCTCTCTGTCACCTCTCTGCCTCCCTCTGTCGCTCTCTCTGTCCTTCTCTCTCTCTCTCTCTCTGCCTCTCTCTGCCGTTCTCGGTCTCTCTCACTGTCCGTCTCTGTCTCTCCCTGACTCTCTCTGTCTCTCTCTCTGTCTCTCTCTCTCTGTCTTTCTCTCTCCCTCTCTGCCTCTCACTGCTGCTCTCGGTCTGTCTCTGTCTCTCTCTGGCCGTCTCTGTGTGTTTCTGTCTGTCTCTGTCTCTCTCTGCCCCTCTCCGTTCTCTCTCTGTCGCTCTCTGTCTCTCTCGGCCTCACGCCGTCTCACTCTCTGAATCTCTCTGTCTGTGTCTGTCTCTCTCCGTTTCTCTCTGCTTCTGTATGTGTCTCACTCCCTCTGTCTGCCTCTCGCTGTCTCACCCTATCCCTCTCTCTCTCTCTCATTTTGTTCGTCTCCGTGTCTCTCTGTCACGGTCTGTCTCTCCCTGTCTCTCTCTGACTCTCACTGTCGCTATCTGTCCGTCTCTGTCTCTCTCTGACTCTCTCTGTCTCTTTCTGTCTCTGTCTATCTCACTCTGTCTCTCTCGGGCTCTCTCTGTCTGTCTTTGTCTCTCTCTGTCACTCTCTCTCTCACTATGACCCTCGCTGTCTCTCTCTGCTTCTGTCTGTCTCTCACTCCCGCTGTCTGCCGCTCTCCGTCTCTCTGTGTCCCTCTCTCTCGCTTTGTCCGTCTCTGTGTCTCTCTGGCTCTCTCTGTCTCGCTCTGTGTCTCTCTGACTCTCTCTGTCTCTCTCTGACGCTCTCTGTCGCTCTCTGTCTCTCTCTGTCTCTTTATGAGTCTCTCTGTTTCCTTCTGTCTCTCTCTGTCACCTCTCTGTCTCCCTCTGTCGCTCTCTCTGTCTTTCTCTCTCTCTCTCTGCCGCTCTCGGTCTCTCTCTGTGTCTCTCTGTCTCTCTCTTGTGTCTCTCTGTCTCTCTCTGACTCTCTCTGTCGCTCTCTGTCTCTCTCTGTCTCTCTATGAGTCTCTCTGTTTCATTCTGTCTCTCTCTGTCACCTCTCTGCCTCCCTCTGTCGCTCTCTCTGTCCTTCTCTCTCTCTCTCTCTGCCTCTCTCTGCCGTTCTCGGTCTCTCTCACTGTCCGTCTCTGTCTCTCCCTGACTCTCTCTGTTTCTCTCTGTCTCTCTCTGTCTCTCTCTGTCTCTCTCTCTCTGTCTTTCTCTCTCTCTCTCTTTCTGCCTCTCACTGCTGCTCTCGGTCTGTCTCTGTGTCTCTCTGTCTCTCTCTGTCCGTCTCTGTGTGTTTCTGTCTGTCTCTGTCTCTCTGTTCCCTCTCCGTTCTCTCACTGTCCGTCTCTGTCTCTCTCTGACTCTCTCGGTCACTTTCTGTCTCTGTCTATCTCTCTCTGTCTCTCTCGGGCTCTCTCTCTGACTCTCCCTATCTCTCTCTTTCCCTTTCTGGCTCTTTCTGGCTCTTTCTGTCTCCCCCTGTCCCTCTCCATCGACTTCTATCTCTCTCTGTCTCTCTCTGTCCGTCTCTGTCTCTTTCCGTCCGTCTCTGTCTCTCTCTGCCCCTCTCCGTCTCTCTCGGTGTCCGTCTCTGTCTCTCGCGACGCCTCACTGCCGCTCTCGGTCTGTCTCTGTCTCTCTCGGTCTCTCTCTCCCTCTTTCTGTCTATCCCTGTTCCTCTCTATCTGTCGCTCTCTGTCTCTCGCTGTCTCGCGCTGTCTCTCGCTGACTCTCTCTGTCTCTCTCTGTCTCTTTACGTCGCTTTCTGTCTCCCCCAATCACTCTCCGGCTATTTCTATCTCTCTCTCTCTCTCACTGTCCGTCTCAGTCTCCCTCTGACTCTCTCGGTCTCTTTCTGTCTCTATCTCTCTCTGTCTTTCTCGGGCTCTCGTTCTGACTCCCTTTGTCTCTTTCTGTCTCCCCCTGTACCTCGCCGTCGATTTCTATCTCTCTCTGTCTCTCTCTGTCCGTCTCTGTCTCTTTCTGTCCGTCTCTGTCTCTCTCTGCCACTCTCTCTGTCTTTCTCTCTCTCTCTCTCTGCCTCTCACTGCCGCTCTCGGTCTGTCTCGGTGTTTCTCTTTCTCTCTCTGTCTATCGCTGTCTCTCACTGGCTCTTTCGGGCATTCTCCGTCTCGCTGTCACGCCCTCTGTCTCTGTCTGTCTCTGTCTGTCTCTCTCTGTCTGTCTGTTCCTCTCTGACTCTCCCGGCGTCTCTCGGCGTCGCTCTGTGTCTCTCTGACTCTCTCTGTCTCTCGCTTTCTCTCTCTCTGTCGCTCTCTGTCTCTCGCTGTCTCTCGCTGTCTCTCGGTGTCTCTCACTGGCTCTCTCGGGCTCTGTCGGTCTCGCTGTGACGCTCTCTGTCTCTTTCTGTCTGTGTCTGTCTCTGTCTGGCTCTGTCTGTTCCTCTCTGTCTCTCCCGGCGTCTCTTGGCGTCGCTCTGTGTCCCCCTGACTCTCTCTGTCTCTCTCTCTCTCCCGCTGTCCCTCGCTGTCTCTCGCTGCTTCACCCTATCCCTCTCTCTCTCTTTGTCCGTCTCTGTCTCTCTCTGCCCGTCTCTGTCTCTTTCTGTCCGTGTCTGTCTCTCTCTGCCCCTCTCCGTCTCTCTCACTGTCCGTCTCTGTCTCTCCCTGACTATCTCTGTCTCTCTCTGTCTCTCTCTGTCTCTCTCTGTCGCTCTCTGTCTCTTGCTATCTCTCGCTGTCTCTGTCTGTCTCTGTCTGTCTCTCTCTGTCTGTCTGTTCCTCTCTGTCTCTCCCGGCGTCTCTCGGCGTCGCTCTGTGTCTCTCTGACTCTCTCTGACTCTCGTTGTCTCTCTCTGTCACTCTCTCTCTCACTATGACCCTCTCTGTCTCCCTCTGCTTCTGTCTGTCTCTCACTCCCGCTGTCTGCCGCTCTCTGTCTCTCCCTGTCCCGCTCTCTCTCTCTCTCTGTGTCCGTCTCTGTGTCTCTCTGGCTCTCTCTTTGTCGCTCTGTCTCTGTCTGACTCTCTCTGTCGCTCTCTGTCTCTCGCTATCTCTCGCTGTCTCTTTCGGTCTCTCTCTGTCTGTCTCTCTCTATCTCTCGCTGTCTCTCGCTGTCTCTCACTTGCTCTCTCGGGCTCTCTCTGTCTCTCGCTCTCTGTCTCTCTTTGTCTCTCTGTGTCATTCTCCCTCTCACTATGACCCTCTCTCTCTCTCTGCTTCTGTCTATCTCTCACTCCCGCTGTCTGTCGCTCTCCGTCTCTCCCTGTCCCTCTCTCTCTCTTCGTCCGCCTCTGTGTCTCTCTGTCTCTCTCTGACTCTCTCTGTCGCTATCTGTCTCTCTCTGTCCGTCTCTGTCTCTCTCTGACTCTCTCTGTCCCTTTCTGACTCTCTCTGTCTGTGTCTGTCTCTTTCTGGCTCTTTCTGTCTCCCCCTGTCCCTCTCCGACGATTTCTATCTCTCTCTGTCTCTCTCTGTCCCTCTCTGTCTCTTTCTGTCCGTGTCTGTCTCTCTCTGCCCCTCTCCGTCTCACTCTGTCTCGCTCTGTCCGTCTCTGTCTCTCTCGGGCTCTCGCTCTTTCCGTCTCTGTCTCTCTCGGGCTCTCTCTCTGACCTCTCTCTGTCACTCTCTCGCTCACTATGACCCTCTCTGTCTCTCTCTGCTTCTGTCTGTCTCTCTCTGTCCCTCTCTGTTTCGCTCTGTTCATCTCTGTCTCTCTCTGTCCGGCTCTGTCTCTCTTGTTCTCTCCCGGACTCTCTCAATCTCTGTCTGTCTCTGTCTTTCTCTGGCTCCTCTTTCTGTCTCTCCCGGCGTCTGTCTGTGTCTCTGTCTCTCTCTGACTCTCTCTGTCGCTCTCTGTCTCTCTCTGTCTCTCTATGAGTCTCTCTGTTTCCTTCTGTCTCTCTCTGTCACCTCTCTGTCTCCCTCTGTCGCTCTCTCTGTCTTTCTCTCTCTCTCTCTGCCGCTCTCGGTCTCTCTCTGTGTCTCTCTGTCTCTCTCTGTCCGTCGCTGTGTGTCTCTGTCTGTCTCTGTCTCTCTCTGCCCCTCTCCGTTCTCTCGGTGTCCGTCTCTGTCACTCTCTGACTCTCACGGTCACTTTCTGTCTCTGTCTATCTCTCTCTGTCTCTCTCGGGCTCTCTCTGTCTCTCTCTCTCTCTCTGCCTTTTACTGCTGCTCTCGGTCTGTCTCTGTGTCTCTCTGTCTCTCTCTGTCCGTCTCTGTGTGTTTCTGTCTGTCTCTGTCTCTCTCTGCCCCTCTCCGTTCTCTCTCTGTCCGGCTCTGTCTCTCTCGTTCTCTCTCGATCTCTGTCTGTCTCTCTCTGTCTCTTTCGGTCTCTCTCTCTCTCTGTCTCTCTCTGTCTCTCTCTATCTCTCGCTGTCTCTCGCTGTCTCTCACTTGCTCTCTCGGGCTCTCTCTGTCTCTCGCTCTCTGTCTCTCTTTGTCTCTCTGTGTCATTCTCCCTCTCACTATGACCCTCTCTCTCTCTCTGCTTCTGTCTATCTCTCACTCCCGCTGTCTGCCGCTCTCCGTCTCTCCCTGTCCCTCTCTCTCTCTTCGTCCGCCTCTGTGTCTCTCTGTCTCTCTCTGACTCTCTCTGTCGCTATCTGTCTCTCTCTGTCCGTCTCTGTCTCTCTCTGACTCTCTCTGTCTCTTTCTGTCTCTGTCTATCTCACTCTGTCTCTCTCGGGCTCTCTCTGTCTCTCTTTGTCGCTCTCTGTCACTCTCTCTCTCACTATGACCCTCTCTGTCTCTCTCTGCTTCTGTCTGTCTCTCACTCCCGCTGTCTGCCGCTCTCGGTCTCTCTGTGTCCCTCTCTCTCGCTTTGTCCGTCTCTGTGTCTCTCTGGCTCTCTCTGTCTCGCTCTGTGTCTCTCTGACTCTCTCTGTCTCTCTCTGACGCTCTCTGTCGCTCTCTGTCTCTCTCTGTCTCTCTATGAGTCTCTCTGTTTCCTTCTGTCTCTCTCTGTCACCTCTCTGTCTCCCTCTGTCGCTCTCTCTGTCTTTCTCTCTCTATCTCTCTGCCGTTCTCGGTCTCTCTCACTGTCCGTCTCTGTCTCTCCCTGACTCTCTCTGTCTCTCTCTCTGTCTCTCTCTCTGTCTTTCTCTCTCCCTCTCTGCCTCTCACTGCTGCTCTCGGTCTGTCTCTGTCTCTCTCTGGCCGTCTCTGTGTGTTTCTGTCTGTCTCTGTCTCTCTCTGCCCCTCTCCGTTCTCTCTCTGTCGCTCTCTGTCTCTCTCGGCCTCACGCCGTCTCACTCTCTGAATCTCTCTGTCTGTGTCTGTCTCTCTCCGTTTCTCTCTGCTTCTGTATGTGTCTCACTCCCTCTGTCTGCCTCTCGCTGTCTCACCCTATCCCTCTCTCTCTCTCTCATTTTGTTCGTCTCCGTGTCTCTCTGTCACGGTCTGTCTCTCCCTGTCTCTCTCTGACTCTCACTGTCGCTATCTGTCCGTCTCTGTCTCTCTCTGACTCTCTCTGTCTCTTTCTGTCTCTGTCTATCTCACTCTGTCTCTCTCGGGCTCTCTCTGTCTGTCTTTGTCTCTCTCTGTCACTCTCTCTCTCTCACTATGACCCTCGCTGTCTCTCTCTGCTTCTGTCTGTCTCTCACTCCCGCTGTCTGCCGCTCTCCGTCTCTCTGTGTCCCTCTCTCTCGCTTTGTCCGTCTCTGTGTCTCTCTGGCTCTCTCTGTCTCGCTCTGTGTCTCTCTGACTCTCTCTGTCTCTCTCTGACGCTCTCTGTCGCTCTCTGTCTCTCTCTGTCTCTCTCTGTCTCTCTCTCTCTCTCTCT
Organism: Diachasmimorpha longicaudata; assembly: GCF_034640455.1. Lineage (NCBI taxonomy): Eukaryota > Metazoa > Arthropoda > Insecta > Hymenoptera > Braconidae > Diachasmimorpha > Diachasmimorpha longicaudata. The sequence continues at coordinate 461,079 of NW_026973900.1, read as the reverse complement.
GCCTCTTACTGCTGCTCTCGGTCTGTCTCTGTGTCTCTCTGTCTCTCTCTGTCCGTCTCTGTGTGTTTCTGTCTGTCTCTGTCTCTCTCTGCCCCTCTCCGTTCTCTCACTGTCCGTCTCTGTCTCTCTCTGACTCTCTCGGTCACTTTCTGTCTCTGTTTATCTCTCTCTGTCTCTCTCGGGCTCTCTCTCTCTGACTCTCTTTGTCTCTCTCTGTCCCTTTCTGGCTCTTTCTGGCTCTTTCTGTCTCCCCCTGTCCCTCTCCATCGAATTCTATCTCTCTCTGTCTGTCTCTGTCTGTCTCTGTCTCCTCTTTCTGTCTCTCCCGGCGTCTCTCTGGGTCTCTGACTCTCTTTGACTCCCTGTGTCTCTTTCTGTCACCTCTCTGTCTCTCTCTCTCTCTCTCTCTCTGACTCTCTCTCTCTGACTCTCTCTCTGTCTCTCTCGGTCTCACTCTCTGTCTCTCTCTGTCTCTTTCGGTCTCTCTCTATCTCTCGCTGTCTCTCGGTGTCTCTCACTTGCTCTCTCGGGCTCTCTCTGTCTCTCGCTCTCTGTCTCTCTTTGTCTCTCTGTGTCATTCTCCCTCTCACTATGATCCTCTCTCTCTCTCTGCTTCTGTCTATCTCTCACTCCCGCTGTCTGCCGCTCTCCGTCTCTCCCTGTCCCTCTATCTCTCTTTGGCCGCCACTGTGTCTCTCTGTCTCTCTCTGACTCTCTCTGTCGCTATCTGTCTCTCTCTGTCCGTCTCTGTCTCTCTCTGTCCGTCTCTGTCTCTCTCTGACTCTCTCTGTCTCTTTCTGTCTCCGTCTATTTCACTCTGTCTCTCTCGGGCTCTCTCTGTCTGTCATTGTCTCTCTCTGTCACTCTCTCCCTCTCTATGACCCTCTCTGTCTCTCTCTGCTTCTGTCTGTCTCGCACTCCAGCTGTCTGCCGCTCTCCGTCTCTCCTTGTCCCTCTCTCTCGCTTTGTCCGTCTCTGTGTCTCTCTGGCTCTCTCTGTCTCGCTCTGTGTCTCTCTGACTCTCTCTGTCTCTCTCTGACGCTCTCTGTCGCTCTCTGTCTCTCTCTGTCTCTCTATGA